>NC_041387.1:417937326-418001175 GCF_002162155.2 Triticum dicoccoides
TCAATGTTCATCCAATCGATCGGCTTCAGTTAGCAGCAGCAGCGAAGGAATCGCTCCATTGGGTTCAGTTAACAGCCATCGATCGATCGCTCGGGTTCAGTAACGCATAGCCTGCAGTGCAATCGCTCGGGTTCAGTTAGAGCCCAACACCTCGCTCGGGTTCAGTTAGAGCCAACGCCTCGCACACGCGCGCTTACGTACGAGAGAAATGCGCATCGCTCAGCCCCCCGACCTCCCACCGTAACCGGCAACTCCCCGAAATTTTCCTCCCCCTCGCTTCTACCACGGTTTTTTCCGTCATGGACGGCCCAAAGAATGTCATGCAGCTGCGTCTCCGGCCTGCCCAGGACGAAAAGCCCATTTTCTGTCATGATTTTTTGTCATAGAAGTAGGAGCCCACCACATCTATGATGATACCGGGTTTTGTCACAATTATCGTCATAGAAGTGTCATATGTATGACAGAAAAAAAATTTGTTCGGCCCAAAATGTCACGGATGTGTCTTTTTTGTAGTGCTAGGGCGCGCCTGAAGGCTTGTGGATTCCTGGTGAGTCTTCTGACCCCCTCCCCAAGTCTTCTAGGTGTCTTCTGGTAAAAGAAAATTCATCACTAAAGTTTTATTCCATTTGGACTCCGTTCGATATTCCTTATCTGTAAACTCAAAAATAAGGAAAAAACAAAAACTGGCACTAGGCTCTAGGTTAATAGGTTAGTCCCAAAAATAATATAAAAAGCATATTAATGCATATAAAACATCCAAAACAGATAATATAATAGCATGGAACAATAAAAAATTATAGATACATTAGAGAGGTATCAAGCATCCCCAAGCTTAATTCTTGCTCGTCCTCGAGTAGGTAAATGATAAAAATAGAATTTTTGATGTGGAATGCTACCTAACATATTTATCCATGTAATCTTCCTTATTGTGGCATGAATATTCAGATCTATAAGATTCAAAACGAAAGATTAATATTGCCATAAAAAAATACTTCAAGTAAACTAATAAAGTAATCATGTCTTCTCAAAATAACATGGCAAAAGAAAGTTATCCCTACAAGAACATATAGTGTGGCTATGCTCCATCTTCATCACACAAAGTATTTTATCATGCACAACCCTGATGAAAAGCCAAGAAATTGTTTCCTACTTTTGGTGTTCTCAAATTTTTTCAATTTTCACGCAATACATGAGCCTGAGCCATGGATATAACACTATAGGTGGAATAGAATATGGTGGTTGTGGAGAAGACAAAAAGAAGGAGAAAGTCTCACATCAACTAGGCAAATTAATGGGTTATGGAGATGCCCATCAATTGATATCGATGCGAGTGGTAGGGATTTCCATGCAATGGACGCACTAGAGCTATAAGTGTATGAAAGCTCAAAAAGAAACTAAGTGGGTGTGCATCCAACTAGCTTGCTCATGAATACCTAGGGCAGTTTGAGGAAGCCCATCATTAGAATATACAAGCCAAGTTCTATAATGAAAAATTCCCACTAGTATATGAAAGTGACAAAATAGGAGACTCTCTATCATGAAGAACATGGTGCTACTTTGAAGCACAAGCGTGGAAAAGGACAGTAACATTGTCCCTTCTCTGGTTTCTCTCATTTTTCCCTTTTTTGTTTGGGATTCTTTAGCCTCTTTTATTTTTTATTTGGGATTCTTTGGCCTCTTTTATTTTTAGTAAAGTCGAGAGACTCATCCCAACTTGTGAGGGGATCATAGCTTTCATCATCCTTTCCTCACATGGGACAATGCTCTAATAATGATGATCATCACACTTTTATTTACTTGCAACTCAAGAATTACAATTCGATACTAGAACAAAATATGACTCTATATGAATGCCTCATGCATCTGAGAACAATATGACAATGATGGTATGTGTCATAATAAAATGGAACGGTGGAAGTTGCATGGCAATATATTTCGGAATGGCTATGGAAATGCCATAATAGGTAGGTATGGTGGCTATTTTGAGGAAGGTATATGTTGGGTTTAATGCACCGTTGAAAGTTGTGTCGTACTAGTGAGGCTAGCAATGGTGGAAGGGTGAGATTGCGTATAATCCATGGACTCAACATTAGTCATAAAGAACTCACATACTTACTGCAAAAATTTATTAGCCATTGAAACAAAGTACTACACGCATGCTCCTAGGGGGATAGATTGGTAGGAAAAGACCATCGCTCGTCCCCGACCGCCACTCATAAGGAAGACAATCAAAGAATAAATCATGCTCCGACTTCATCATGTAATTGTTCACCATATGTGCATGGTACGGGAATCACAAACTTTAACACAAGTATTTCTACCAATCCACAATTACCCACAAGCATGACTCTAGTATCACCATCTTTATATCTCAAAACAATATGCAAGGAATCAAACTTCTCATAGTATCCAATGATCTTTATATGAAATTTTTATTATATCTCTCTTGGATGCCCATCATATTAGGACTAAATTCGTAACCTAAGCAAATTACCATGTTGTTTAAGACTCTCAAAATAAATATAGGTGAAGCATGAGAGTTCAACAATTTCTATAAAATAAAACCATCACCGTGCTCTAAAAAGATATAAGTGAAGTACTAGAGCAAACTGCCTAGCTCAAAAGATATAAGTGAATCACATAGAGTATTCTAATAAATTCACGATTAAAGTGTGTCCCTCTCAAAAGGTGTGTACTACAAGGATGATTTTGGCAAACTAAAAAGCAAAGACTCATATCATACAAGATGCTCCAAGTACAAGGGCTTGTGGACTCCTCATGAGTCTTCTGACCCCCTCCCCAAGTCTTCTGGGTGTCTTCTGGTCCAAGAAAATTCATCGCAAAAGTTGTATTCCGCTTGATATTCCTTTTCTGTAGAAATCAAAAACAAGGAAAAAAATAGAAACTGGCACTGGGCTCTAGGTTAATAGGATAGTCCCAAAAATAATATAAAATAGCATATTAATGCATATGAAACATCCAAAACAGATAATATAATAGCATGGAACAATCAAAAATTATATATACGTTGGAGACGTATTATGCATCCACTTCCTTAAACCCAAAGTTATTCCATATGAGTCCATCATACCTACCTACATGTGGTATTTACTTGCCGTTCCAAGTAAATTTGCATGTGACAAACTCTAAATCAATAATAATCTATTTTGTATTCCCGAATCGCTCATATAGCGATAGGGGGTTGTCAGTATCTTCCATGCTAGGTGGGTTATTCTCATGGTGAGTGTTTATTCGCTTGTCATTCGCGAGAAAGCGACTTTTATTCAGGATGACCAGTCATATGACCAAAATCAAAATCAAAGTATAATAATGAAACAAAACTCCCCCGGAATGTTGTTGGTATGGTGGGTACCCGAGGATTCGGCTAGCCATGGCTTGATTTTGTTGGTAGAGGGGGAGTAAAACTTTACCGTTTTGTTTGGGAACCACCTATAATGTGTCTAGCATGGAAGATAATGAGATCTCTCGGTTGTTATGTTGACAATGAAAGCATACCTCTCAAAATTATATTCATCTCTGTTTAAAAGCTTCGAGCTCTGACACCTCTGCAAATCCCTACTTCCCTCTATGAAGGGCCTATCCATTTACTTTTATTGTCGAGTCATCATTTTCTTATTAAAGCACCAGTTGGAGAGCACTATTTTCATTTATATGCTTTGTTTTTAGTTGATGTTGAGTATGAGTGTGACTGAATCTCTTTTGCCATGAATTATAGTGTCTAGTCAGTGCTTGATCTTCAGGGGTGCTCTGGATTTACGTTTGGCGGTCT
Source organism: Triticum dicoccoides (assembly GCF_002162155.2). Lineage (NCBI taxonomy): Eukaryota > Viridiplantae > Streptophyta > Magnoliopsida > Poales > Poaceae > Triticum > Triticum dicoccoides. The sequence goes on from NC_041387.1 coordinate 417,941,117, forward strand.
CAGAAAGGGCTAGCTAGATACCATTTTCTCATTATATCATGATTGTTTTGAAAAGGTGTTGTCATCTGAGATATCTTATTATTGCTTGCTAGTTTGGTATGTTGTTCATACGAGTAAATGTGAGACCTAAGTGTTATTGTGAATATGGCTAGTTCATAATCTTTGCTGAAAACCTGAACATTGGTTAGACATATTTGCAACAACAAGATCAAACAGAGTTTGTAAAAGTTTTTCTTTGTCACTTTCAGTTTTTCAACTGAATTGCTTGAGAACAAGCAATGGGTTAATCTTGGGGGAGTTGATACGTCTCTATCGTATCTACTTTTCCAAACTCTTTTACCCTTGTTTTGGACTCTAATTTGCATGATTTGAATGAAACTAACCCGGACTGACGCTGTTTTTAGCAGAATTGTCATGGTGTTATTTTTGTGAGAAATCAAAGTTCTTGGATTAACCTGAAAATTTACGGAGAATTTTTGTGTAAAATATAAAAAATACTGGCAAAAAAATATACCAAAAGGGGGACACCCAGGAACCACAAGCTCTGGGGCGCGCCTACCCCCCAGGGCATGCCTCCCAGGCTTGTGGGCCCCCTGGACCTCTGGTAACCCAAACACTAACTCCATATATACCTATTCCTGGAGAAAAAAATCAGAGAGAAGGATTCATCATGTTTTACGATACAGAGCCGCCGCCACCTCCTGTTCTTCATCGGGAGGGCTGATCTGGAGTCTGTTCGGGGCTCCGGAGGGTGGAATCCGTCGCCATCATCATCATCAAACTTCCTTCACCGCCAACCTCATGATGCTCACCACCGAGAGTGATTAATTCCTTCGTTGGCTTGCTTGACGGTGATGGGATGGATGATATTTATCATGTAATCGAGTTAGTTTTGTTAGGGCTTGATCCCTAGTATCCACTATGTTCTGAGAATGATGTTGCTATGACTTTGCTATGCTTAATGCTTGTCATTAGGGCCCGAGTGCCATGATTTCAGATCTGAACCTGCTATGTTTTCATGAATATATTTGATTTCTTGATCCTGTCTTGCAAGTTATACGCACTGATACGTCTTCAACGTATCTATAATTTTTGATTGTTCCATGCTATTATATTGGATGTTTATGGGCTTTATTTTACACATTTGTATCATTTTTGGGACTAACCTACTAACCGGAGGCCCGGCCCATATTGCTGTTTTTTTGCCTATTTCAGTATTTTGAAGAAAAGGAATATCAAACGGAGTCCAAACGGAACCTTCGGGAGCGTGATTTTTGGAACGAATGTGATCCAGAGGACTTGGAGTGCAAGTCAAGAAGCAGACAAGGCTCCCACGAGATAGGAGGGTGCCCCCCCCTGTAGGGCGCGCCCCCCTGTCTCGTGGGCCCCTCGGGCGGCCACCGGCATACTTCTTCCTCCTATATATACCTACGTACCCCGAAAACATCCAAGGGGCAGGCGAAACACAATTTCCACCACCATAACCTTCTCTATCCGCAAGATCTCATCTTGGAGCCTTCGCCGGCACTCTGCCGGAGGGGGAACCAACCACGGAGGGCTTCTACATCAACATCCTTGCCCCTCCGATGAGTTGTGAGTAGTTTACCACAGACCTACGGGTCCATAGTTATTAGCTAGATGGCTTCTTCTCTCTTTTTGGATCTCAATACAATGTTCTCCCCCTCTCTTGTGTAGATCTATTCGATGTAAACTCTTTTTGAGGTGTGTTTGTCGAGATCCGATGAATTGTGGGTTTATGATCAAGTTTATCTATGAATAATATTTGAATCTTCTCTGAATTCTTTTATGCATGATTGAGTTATCTTTGCAAGTCTCTTCGAATTATCAGTTTGGTTTGGCCTACTAGATTGATCTTTCTTGCCATAGGAGAAGTGCTTAGCTTTGGGTTCAATCTTGCGGTGTCCTTACCCAGTGACAGAAAGGGTTGCAAGGCACGTATTGTATTGTTGCCATCGAGGATAACAAGATGGGGTTTATATCATATTTCTTGAGTTTATCCCTCTACGTCATGTCATCTTGCTTAATGCGTTACTCTGTTCTTTATGAACTTAATACTCTAGATGCAGGCAGGAGTCGGTCGATGTGTGGAGTAATACTAGTAGATGCAGGCAGGAGTCGGTCTACTTGTAATGTACGTGATGCCTATATACATGATCATGCCTAGATAATCTCATAATTATTCGCTTTTCTATCAATTGCTCGACAGTAATTTGTTCACCCACCGTAATACTTATGCTATCTTGAGAGAAGCCACTAGTGAAACCTATGGCCCCCGGGTCTATCTCTTATCATATTTGCTTCCTATCTACTTTTATTTTCATCTTTACTTTTTGCATCTATATTATAAAATACCAAAAATATATTTATCTTATCATACTATCTTTATTAGATCTCACTTTCGCAAGTGGCCGTGAAGGGATTGACAACCCCTTTATTGCGTTCGTTGTGAGTTCTTTGTTTGTTTGTGTAGGTGCGTGGGACTTTTGAGTAGCCTCCTACTGGATTGATACCTTGGTACTCAAAAACTGAGGGAAATACTTACGCTACTATTGCTGCATCACCCTCTCCTCTTCGAGGAAAACCAACGCAAGCTCAAGATGTAGCAAGAAGGATTTCTGGCGCCGTTGCCGGGGAGGTCTTCGCTCAAGTCAAGACATACCAAGTACCCATCACAAACCCATATCCCTTGCATTTACATTATTTGCCATTTGCCTCTCGTTTTCCTCTCCCCCACTTCACCCTTGCCGTTTTATTCGCCCTCTCTTTCCCAATCTCTCTCTCTTTTTCGCTTGCCGTTTTTCTGTTTGCTTGTGTGTTGGATTACTTGTTGCCATGGAGCAAGATAATATCAAATTGTGTGATTTCTCGAATACCAATAATAATGATTTCCTTAGCACTCTGATTGCTCCTCTTAATGATGTTGAGTCTTGTGAAATCAATATTGCTTTGCTGAATCTTGTTATGAAAGATCAATTTGCCGGTCTTCCTAGTGAAGATGCCGCTACTCATCTAAACAACTTTGTTGATTTGTGTGATATGCAAAAGAAGAAAGATACGGATAACAATATTGTCAAATTGAGGTTATTTCTGTTTTCTCTTAGAGATCGTGCTAAAGTTTGGTTTTCATCTTTGCCTAAAAATAGTATTGATTCTTGGAACAAGTACAAAGATGCTTTTATCTCTAAGTATTTTCCTCCCGCTAAGATTATCGCTCTCAGGAACGATATTATGAATTTTAAACAACTTGATCATGAGCATGTTGCCCAATCTTGGGAAAGAAAGAAATTGATGCTTCACAATTGCCCTACTCATGGTTTGAATTTATGGATGATCATACAAAAAATTTATGCCGGTTTGAACTTTGCTTCTAGAAATCTCTTAGATTCGGCCGCGGGAGGCACGTTTATGAAAATCACGTTAGGAGATGCTACAAAACTTCTTGATAATATTATGGCTAATTATTCTCAATGGCACACCGAAAGATCTTCTAGTAAAAAAGTGCATGCTATAGAAGAAATCAATGTTTTGAGTGGAAAGATGGATGAACTTATGAAATTGTTTGCTACTAAAGATACTCCTCTTGATCCCTATGATATGCCTTTGTCTTCTTTGATTGAGAATAATAATGAATCTATGGATGTGAATTTTGTTGGTAGGAATAGTTTTGGAAACAATGCTTATAGAGGAAACTTTAATGCTAGACCGTTCCCTAGTAATCCCTCTAATAATTATGGAAATTCCTACAATAATTCTTATGGTAATTTTAATAAGATGCCCTCTGATTTTGAGAATAGTGTGAAAGAATTTATGATTTCTCAAAATAATTTTAATGCTTTGCTTGAAGAAAAATTGCTCAAAGTTGATGATTTGGCTAGGAACATTGATAGACTTTTGCTTGATGTTGAATCTATTAAACTTAGATCTTCTCCTCCTAAGCATGATATCAATGAGTCTCTCAAAGTAATGAGAATTTCCATTGATGAGTGTAAGGAAAGAACCGCTAGATTGCGTGCTAAAAAAGATAGCTTTATAAAAGTGTGTTCTTCTAGTTTCCATGAAAATAATAATGAGGATCTTAAAGTTATTGATGTGTCTCCTATTAGATCTATGTTTTGCAATATGAATTTTTATGATTATGGGACTGATGATGAATCAACTTTGCCTCAAAGGCGTCCCAAGAATTCGGAGTTTTTAGATCTTGATGCTAAATTTGGTAAATGTGGGATTGGAGAAGCCACAACTTCAAATAATATTGAACCTACTATCTCGGATTTCAAGGAATTTGATTATGATAATTGTTCTTTAAAAGGTTGTATTTCCTTGTTGCAATCCGTTGTTAATTCTCCTCATGCTTATAGTCAAAATAAAGCTTTTACCAAACATATCGTTGATGCCTTGATGCAATCTTATGATGAAAAACTTAATTTGGAAGTTTCTATACCTAGAAAACTTAATGATGAGTGGGAACCTACTATAAAGATTAGAATTAAAGATCATGAGTGTTTTGCTTTGTGTGATTTGGGTGCTAGTGTTTCCACGATTTCGAAAACTTTATGTGATATTCTAGGTTTCCATGATCTTGATGATTGCTCCTTAAATTTGCACCTTGTGGATTCCACCATTAAAAAGCCTATGGGAAGGATCAACGATGTTCTCAGTGTTGCAAATATAAATTTGGTGCCCGTTGATTTTATCGTTCTTGATATAGATTGCAATCTTTCTTGCCCTATTATTCTTGGTAGACCTTTCCTTAGAACGATTGGTGCGATTATTGATATGAAGGAAGGGAATATTAGATTCCAATTTCCATTAAAGAAAGGCATGGAGCACTTTCCAAGAAAGAAAGTCAAATTGCCTTATGAATCTATCATGCGAGCGACTTATGAATTTAGTGCCAAAGATGGCACCCGTTAGATCTATCTTTGCTTTTATGCCTAGCTAGGGGTGTTAAACAATAGCGCTGGTTGGGAGGCAACCCAATTTTCTTTGTGTTTTTTGTTTTTGCTCCTGTTTAGTAATAAATCTTGCATCTACCTTCTGTTTAGATGTGTTTTTATCTTTTAATTATTGTTTGTGCCAAGTAGAACCTATAGGATAACCTATGATGATAGTTGATTTGATTCTGCTGAAAAACAGAAACTTTGCGTGCATGAATATAATTTTTTTAAATCACATAAACGTGCTCTTGCGTTGATTCTTTTTGCTGCTGTTCAATAAACAAATTTTCCAGGACTTCCTATTTTGGTAGAATTTTTATAGTTCCAGAAGTTTGCGTTAGTTACAGATTGCTACAGACTATTCTGTTTTTGACAGATTCTGTTTTTCGTGTGTTGTTTGCTTATCTTGATGCATCTATGGCTAATAAATTAGTTTATAAACCATAGAGAAGTTGGAATACAGTAGGTTTAACACCAAAATAAATAAATAATGAGTTAATTACAGTACCTTATGTGGTGGTTTTGTTTTCTTTCACTAATGGAGCTTGTAAGATTTCCTGTTGAGTTTTGTGTTGTGAAGTTTTCAAGTTTTGGGTAAAGCCTTTATGGACTATGGAATAAAGGGTGGCAAGAGCCTAAGCTTGATGATTCCCAAGGCAACCCAAGATATTCAAGTATAGCCAAAATCCTAAGCTTGGGGATGCCCCGGGAAGGCATCCCCTCTTTCGTCTTCGTTCATTGGTAATTTTACTTGGAGCTATATTTTTATTCGCCACATGATATGTGTTTTGCTTGGAGCGTCATGTATTACATTAGTATTTGCTTTTTAGTTTACCACAATCATACTTGTTGTACACACCTTTTGGGAGAAACCTACTTGATAGAATTTGCTAGAATACTCTAGGTGCTTCACTTATATCTTTTGAGCTTGATAGTTTTTGCTCTAGTACTTCACTTATATCTTTTAGAGCACGGTGGTGACTTAATTTTGTAGAAATTGCTAGTCTCTCATGCTTCACTTATATCTTTTTGAGAGCCTTTTAGAACAGCATGGTATCTGCTATGATTATAAAATTGGTCCTAGAATGGTAGGCATCCAAGTTGGGTATAATAAAAACTATCATAGGAAGTGAATTGGATGCTGAGGGAGTCCTGGATTAGGGGGTGTCCGGATAGCCGAACTATCACCTTTGTCCGGACTCCTGGACTATGAAGATACAAGATTGAAGACTGCGTCCCGTGTCCGGATGGGACTTTCCTTGGCGTGGAAGGCAAGCTTGGCGATACGGATATGTAGTTCTCCTACCATTGTAACCGACTCTGTGTAACCCTAACCCTCTTCGGTGCCTATATAAACCAGACGGTTTTAGTCCGTAGGACGAACAACAATCATACCATAGGCTAGCTTCTAGGGTTTAGCCTCTCTGATCTCGTGGTAGATCTACTCTTGTACTACCCATATCATCAATATTAATCAAGCAGGAGTAGGGCTTTACCTCCATCGAGAGGGCCCGAACCTGGGTAAAAACATCATGTCCCTTGTATCCTATTACCATCCACCTAGACGCACAGTTCGGGACCCCCTACCCGAGATCCGCCGGTTTTGACACCGACATTGGTGCTTTCACTGAGAGTTCCTCTGTGTCGTCATCTTTAGTCCCGATGGCTCCTCCGATCATCAACAATGATGTGGTCTAGGGTGAGAAGATAGATCTTCGTATTCGGCGGCTTTGCACTGTGGGCCAATTCGCATGGCCATCTGGAGCAGATTGAAAGCTACGCCCCTGGCCGTCAGGTCAGATTTGGAGGTTTGAACTACACGGCTGACGTCCGCGGAGACTTGATCTTCGACGGGTTCGAGCCACAGCCACGCGCGCCGCACTGTCACGATGGGCATGATCTAGCTCTGCCGCCGGACAGTGCCCTGGAGGCCGCACCAGTGTCCGCTCCGACCCTTAGCTCGGAGCCGACTGCACCGATCAAGGACGGGTGGCTGGACACCGCCTCGGGGGCTGCTATCTCTACGGTGATGGAGCCGAATACTATCCCTGTCCTTTGCAAGGCTCGTAACTCCAAGGTATCGGACTCCTCTCCGGACTCCGGACCTTCTGCGCCCCGGCCAATCGTATCCGATTGGGCGCCGGTCATGGAGTTCACCGCCGCGGACATCTTTCAGCACTCGCCTTTTGGCGACATCCTGAATTCACTAAAGTCTCTCTCTTTTTCAGGAGAGCCCTGGTCGGACTATGGTCAGGAAGGCTGGGATGTGAACGACGAAGAAATTCAAAGCCCACCCACCACCCACTTCGTAGCCATTGTCGATGATTTAACCGACATGCTTGACTTCGACTCCGAAGACATCGACGGTATGGACGACGATGCAGGAGATGACCAAGAACCAGCGCCTACAGGGCACTGGAAGGCCACCTCGTCCCACGACATTTACATGGTGGACATCCCAAAAGATGGGAACGGTGATGGAACAATGGAGGATGACCCCTCCAAGAAACAGCCTAAGCGCTGGCGTCAGCGGTGCCGCTCTAAATCCCGCCACAACAAAAATGGTGATTCCGGCACGGGAGACAATAACACCCCGGAAAGTGCCGAAGACAACCCCCTCCAGCAGGATTCAGCACAGGAGGATGGAGAAGCCAGCCCTCGTAAGAGAGCGGCAGACAGAGAGGTAGAGGACGATAATTACATGCCTCCCTTCGAAGACGAGGCAAGCCTCGACGACGACGAATTTGTCGTGCTTGAGGACCCCGTCGAACAGGAGCGTTTCAAATGAAGGCTTATGGCCACGGCAAGCAGCCTCAAGAAAAAGCAGCAACAACTTAGAGCTGATCAAGATTTGCTAGCTGACAGATGGACTGAAGTCCTTGCGGCCGAAGAGTATGAACTCGAACGCCCCTCCAAGAGCTACCCAAAATGCAGGCTGCTACCCGGATTAGAGGAGGAAGCACTCAAACCTACACACCAACGCAGGATGCGGCCGACCGTCCACCTCGTGGCCGCGACAGAGAGGCCTCCCGGCCCTCCACTCAAGCCGCACCCCGGCGCCGCTCAAAAAATAGCAAGGACGGGGAAGTGCGCCAGACCTGCGAGATATATTGGAGGACAAGGCAAGGCAGACAAGATCGATCTACGGATCGCATGGGCGCCTCACTACACGTGACGACAACTGTCACGCCGGATACAGCAAATCCGGCTGGGCCGAACACAGCAGACAAAACCCATTTGAGCTACGTCGTGATATAGCCCAATACATAGGTGTCGCACACCCACTATGCTTCACAGACGAAGTGATGGATCATCAGATCCCTGAGGGTTTCAAACCCGTAAACATTGAATCATACGATGGCACAACAGATCATGTGGTCTGGATCGAGGACTATCTCCTTCATATCCACATGGCCCGCGGTGATGATCTACACGCCATCAAATACCTCCCACTCAAGCTTAAAGGACCAACTTGGCATTGGCTTAACAGCTTGCCAGTGCAGTCAATTGGTTGTTGGGAAGACCTGGAAGCCGCATTCCTCGACAATTTCCAGGGCACCTATGTGCGACCACCAGACGCCGATGACCTAAGCCACATAATTCAGCAGCCAGAGGAATCGGCCAGACAATTCTGGACACGGTTCCTAACCAAGAAAAATCAAATCGTCGACCGTCAAGATGCAGAGGCCCTTGCAGCCTTCAAACATAACATCCGCGACGAGTGGCTCGCCCGGCACCTAGGACAGGAAAAGCCGAAATCCATGGCAGCCCTCACAACACTCATGACCCGCTTTTGCGCGGGAGAAGACAGCTTGCTAGCTCGTAGTAACAACATGACCAAGAGCCCTGGTAATTCGGATACCAAGGACAGCAATGGCAGGTCGCGTCGCAACAAGCACAAGCGCCGCATTAATGGCAATAATGCTGAGGATATGGCAATCAATGCCGGATTCAAAGGCTCTAAACCTGGTCAGCGGAAAAAGCCATTCAAAAGAAATACTCCGGGCCCGTCCAATTTGGACCGAATACTCGATCGCTCATGCCAGATACACGGCACCCCCAAAAAACCAGCCAACCACACCAACAGGGATTGTTGGGTGTTCAAGCAGGCAGGCAAGTTACATGCTGAAAACAATGACAAGGGGATACATAGCAACGACAAGGAGGAGCCCCATCCACCGAACAATAGAGGACATAAGGGCTTCCCCCTACAAGTGCGGACAGTGAACATGATATATGCAACCCACATACCCAAAAGGGAGCCGAAGCGTGCACTAAGGGACGTATATGCGATGGAGCCAGTCGCCCCAAAGTTCAACCCGTGGTCCTCTTGCCCGATCACTTTTGATCGAATGGACCACCCCACTAGCATCCATCATGGAGGATTCGCTGCATTGGTTCTAGACCCAATCGTTGACGGATTTCACCTCACTAGAGTCCTAATGGACAGCGGCGGCAGCCTGAACTTGCTTTATCAGGATACAGTGCGCAAAATGGGCATAGACCCCTCAAGGATTAAACCCACAAAGACGACCTTTAAAGGCGTCATACCAGGTGTAGAGGCCAACTGTACAGGCTCAGTTACACTTGAAGTGGTCTTCGGATCTCCGGATAACTTCCGAAGCGAGGAGTTAATCTTTGACATAGTCCCGTTCCGCAGCGGCTATCACGCACTGCTCGGACGAACCGCATTTGCAAAGTTCAATGTGGTGCCGCACTACGCATATCTCAAACTCAAGATGCCAGGCCCTCGAGGAGTCATTACGGTCAACGGAAACACCAAACGCTCTCTCTGAATGGAGGAGCATATGGCGGCTCTCGCGGCGGAAATAAAAAGCAGCCTCTCAAGACAATTCTCGAGTCCGGCTATTAAACGTTCGGACACCGTCAAGCGCGCCCGGAGTAACCTACAACAAGACCGCCCGGCACGTCCCGAGCACGCGTAGCAATGCGGCCCCAACCCCAGCCCTCGCGAAATTGCGAAACCAGTACTATGCATACATAATTACGCTCTGGAAATACCATGGGCATAGGGGGAGGGGCACGACCACGGCAGGCCCAGAATGCGGCTCAACCGCACCAGGGGCTCCTGATTGTGTAATTCTTTTTTCTTACTTTCAGGACTCCTTTATCAAGAAGCCCTGTCCGGCAGTAGAATCGCTAAACACACGATGCAACAGCCAGGGAAGCAGAAAGCTACATCGAGTGTCCAGGTGGTCTCTATAACGAGCAGTATACCTGTTTTACATATCATCCCGCAGCTTGCTTCTGGAGGGGGACATGTCAAATAGTCCCGTCCCTTGCTTATCGCACTATTTGTATCGTTCTACTTTTACCGCAGCTTTTTTGAATAAACAATGCATAGCTTTTGTCTATTATTGCATTCCTTTTTTTACCTATATATGTTCACTTATGACATGTTGCGTCCGTACACTTTGGTACGGCCAAATACACCAGGAGCTTAAGTACCCCAAAATATGGTGTGATAAGTCCGAACACTTTCACAAGTGCGGCACCCCGAACTTATAGCATTATATGCATCGGCTTCGAATCATGTCTTGGGTCAATAGTTGGGTTTGCTCAGCTCCCATGTTTTGGTACCTTACGTTCCGTTATATCGGCTAAGGTAGCGCTGGGACAACCACTGTGATTGTGCCCCGGTTGAGCTGGGTTGAGCACCTCAGTGGAGAAAGCTAAAACTGACCGTCATGATAGGGCGAGAGTCGGTCGCTGTTCGAGAGGTTTTCGAGTCCCTAAAGACTTATGTCGCTTAGAGCGAGGAACCGGCTTTGTCCGGCCTAGGTGTGGATAGCGCCCCGAATTCGGTCTTCCGAATACTAGGGGCTTCGCTGAAATTTAAAATTGTAGAATTCTATGGCTAAGTGAGAGTGTTCAAGCATTATAGTCCGGTTGCCCTTTTCGTTGCGTTGAGCGCCTCCCTCGAAGGACCCAAGAATGGGAAAAAGAGCGCTCAAGTTTATCCCAAACACCCCAGCACTCGCGGCACGGGGGCAGAAGCCGACGACTCGCCATCTCTCAAATTTAATAAACAACCACACAGAAGGTAATATTTTAAATTCACAAGCGTTGCTTAGCGCATATGAACAAGTTTTCAAGCGTACAGGATAACAAATGCGAGTTTACTCAAAAATTACATCTTTGGAGCATTCACCCGCTATAAGGCGGGCGCCCTTCAAGAAGCCCGCATAATACATCTCGGGCGTGGGATACTCCCTGCCCGGCGGTGGAGCGTCCGTCACAAGCTTCTCGGCGTCCTTCTTGCCCCAGTGCACTTTAGCACGGGCAAGGGCCCTACGGGCACCTTCGATACAGACGGAGGGCTTGACGACTTCAATCCATGGACAGGCATCCACCAGCTGCCTCACCAACCCGACGTAGCTCCCAGGCATGGCGTCCTTAGGCCACAGCCGAACTATGAGGTCCTTCATGGCCTGTTCGGCCACCTTATGGAGCTCGACCAGCTACTTCAGCTGGTCGCTCAAGGGCACCGGGTGTCCGGCCTCAGCATACTAAGACCAGAACACCTTCTCCATCGAGCTCCCCTCCTCAGCCCGGGGCCTGACTTAGAGCCCTTTGGGGTTTGATCCCCCTTATGCCAGGAGTCCGGGAGGTTGCCTTGCGGCGCCTCCGGGACCCCCTCCTCCTGGCTGGGCCCCTTTTGGGACCCCACCCCGGCGTCATCCGCAACGCGAGGAGAGGAGGCAGCCGGAAGTGAAGTGCTATTCACGTCCGACGGAGCCAGGGAGCAGCTCATTGAAGTGCCGAGCCCGTCCTTGGGCGGGCTGCAGGGTTGTATTCGGCGTTAGGAGATTCTATATGACAAACGAAACGCCATGAGTTATTCTGGTATCCGGATACTTACAATGTCGTCGGGGGCTTAGCCCTCGGTGGCCACTCCTCTTCGCCGTCGTCGGTGTTGGTGGAGTAGTCCGGAGGAAGGGTCCTTCCCTTCTTGGACCCTCCGGCCTCCCCAGTTGGGGCGGCCTTCCTTTTCTTCTCTCCCTCGCTGGGGGAGAGGCCTTTTTTTCCTCCTCCTCGTCTTCGTGGTAGGAGTCCGCCTCAGAGTCATCGGACGATGACTTCGATAACACCTGGCGCCGGGAACTCTTTTGAGCTCTCGTGGCCTTCTTTTTGGCCTTCTTCTCCGACACCACGTGAGGTGCCGGAACCAGCAGCCCCGTCAATCGGGCGTCCGCTGGGTCTTCTGGCAAGGGAGCCGGACAGTCAACCTGCCTGGACGTCTTCTGCCAGGCCTGTCAAAGGTAAGGGAGTTTAGATCCCGCATGGAGTCAAACTATGAAAAACAAGTGTCCTGTAAAGGGTAAAATAGCTTACCTTGCTGGCTTGACGCTGCGAGCTGAATCCGCGATCTTCGGTAGCGGATGCGGGAGCCTCGACGCCCTTGAACAGCACCTTCTAGGCATCTTCGTACGTAGTGTCGAAGAGCCTGCTCAAGGTTTGGTGATGTGCCGGATCAAACTCCCACAGGTTGAAGGCCCATTGTTGGCACGGGAGGATCTGGCGGATAAGCATGACCTGGACTATGTTGACAAGCTTGAGCTTCTTGTTCACCAGGGTTTGGACACAGGTTTGGAGTCTGGTCAGCTCTTCCGAATTACCCCATGTCAGGCCCGTCTCTTTCCAAGAGGTGATCCGTGTAGGGAAGCCAGATCGGAATTTGGGGGCTGCCACCCATTTAGGGTCACGCGGCTCGGTGATGTAGAACCACCCCGATTGCCACCCCTTTATGGTCTCCATGAAGGAGCCCTCGAGCCATATAACGTTGGGCATCCTGCCCACCATGGCACCTACGCACTCCGCCTGGCGGTTGCCCACTACCTTCGGCTTGACATTGAAGGTCTTCAGCCATAAGTCGAAGTGGGGCCGGATGCAGAGGAATGCCTCGCACACGATGATGAACGCCGAGATGTTGAGGATGAAATTCGGGGCCAGATCGTGGAAATCCAGGCCGTAGTAGAACATGAGCCCCCGAACAAATGGGTGAAGTGGAAAACCTAGTCCGCAGAGGAAGTGGGTGAGGAACACCACCCTCTCATGGGGCCTGGGGGTGGGGATAAGCTGCCCCTTGTCGGGGAGCCGATGTGCGATGTCGCTGGACAATTATCCGGCCTTCCGTAGCTTTTTTATGTGTCCCTCCGTGATGGAGGAGACCATCCACTTGCCTCCCCCTCCGGACATGGTTAGGGAAGGTTGAGGCAAGATGTGCGGACTTGGGTGCTGGAGCTCGAGTGCGCGGAAATGGATGAGCAGAGGAGGAAGAAGGCATGTGTGAAAAGGTGGATCCTTATCCCCTTATATGGACGGACGAAACTATGCGTCCCCACCGGCCTGGTAAAACTCGCTTATCTCCCAAGCGCCATAATTGATGGCGCGGTTGGGTTACCCACGCCCATATTGATGAGAATCCCGGAATAAGGGGACACAATCTCTGCTTTGACAAGACGTGCCAAGGGAACCGCCTCGCTAAACGCGCTGAGGTGGAACAGTAAAAACGATTCGAATAAAGACTTGGCCGTGGTGTGATGCCACGGAATATGTCAGCAGATTGAATATGTGTAAACATTATTCTCTCTGCGGTGGTATGTGGAACTTATTTTGCAGAGCCGGACACTATCCTTGTGTTCAAAATCTTCTATGAAGTATTCGGAGGAGGAACCCGCCTTGCAATGGCGAAGACAATATGCGTGCCAGACTCGTCGTCATTGAAGCCTGGTTCAGGGGCTATTGAGGGAGTCCTAGATTAGGGGGTGTCCGGATAGCCGAACTATCACATTTGGCCGGACTCCTGGACTATGAAGATACAAGATTGAAGACTTCATCCCGTGTCCGGATGGGACTTTCCTGGTGTGGAAGGCAAGCTTGGCGATATGGATATGTAGATCTCCTACCATTGTAACAGACTCTGTGTAACCCTAACCCTCTTCGGTGCCTATATAAACCGGAGGGTTTTAATCCGTAGGACGAACAACAATCATACCATAGGCTAGCTTCTAGGGTTTAGTCTCTCTGATCTTGTGGTAGATCTACTCTTGTACTACCCATATCATCAATATTAATCAAGCAGGATTAGGGTTTTACCTCCATCGAGAGGGCCCGAACCTGGGTAAAAACATCGTGTCCCTTGTCTCCTGTTACCATCCGCCTAGACGCACAGTTCAGGACCCCTACCCGAGATCCGCCGGTTTTGACACCAACAGATGCTATGATCAATTTGATGCTTGATAATTGTTTTGAGATATGGAGGTAGTGATATTAAAGTCATGCTAGTTGGGTGATTATGAATTTAAAGAATGCTTGTGTTGAAGTTAGCAAGTCCCATAGCATGCACGTATGGTTAAAGTTGTGTAAAAATTTGAAACATGAAGTGTACCTGTCTTGTGCATCCTTATGAGTGGCGGTCGGGGACGAGCGATGGTCTTTTCCTACAAATCTATCCCCCTAGGAGCATGCGCGTAGTACTTGATTTTTGATGACTTCTAAATTTTTGCAATAAGTATATGAGTTCTTTTGACTAATGTTGAGTCCATGGATTATACGCACTTTTACCTTTTCGCCATTGCTAGCCTCTTCGGTATCGTGCATTGCCCTTTCTCACCTTGAGAGTTGGTGCAAACTTCGTCGGTGCATCCAAACCCCGTGATACGATACGCTCCATCACACATAAACCTCCTTATATCTTCCTCAAAACAGCCACCATACCTACCTATTATGGCATTTCCATATCCATTCCGAGATATATTGCCATGCAACTTTCCACCGTCCCGTTTATCATCATCATGACATGCATTACTTTTGTCATATTGCCATTGCATCATCATGTAGTTGACATCGTATTTGTGGCAAAGCCACCATGCATTATTTTTCATACATGTCACTCTTGATTCATTGCACCATCTCGGTACTCCGCCGGAGGCATTCATATAGAGTCATATCTTGTTCTAGTTTCGAGTTGTAATTCTTATGTTGTAATCAATAGAAGTGTGATGATCATCATTATTAGAACATTGCCCAAAGAAAAAAAAGAAAAAAAAAGAGAAAGGCCCAAAGAAAAAGAAAGAAGAAAATAAATAAAAAAGGGCAATGTTACTATCTCTCTTTCCACACTTGTGCTTCAAAGTAGCACCTTCTTCTTCATGTAGTGAGTCTCATATATTGTGCTTAAAAGTAGCACCATATTTTTCATATAGTGAGTCTCATAAGTTTTCTTTTTCATACTAGTGGGAATTTTTCATTATAGAACTTGGTTTGTATATTCCTACGATGGGCTTCCTCAAATACCCTAGGTCTTCGTGAGCAAGCAAGTTGGAAGCACACCCACTAGTTTTCTTTTGTTGAGGATTCATTTATAGCTCTAGTGCATCCGTTGCATGGCAATCCCTACTCCTCATGTTAACATCAATTGATGGGCATCTCCATAGCCCATTGATTATCCTCGTCAATGTGAGACTTTATCATTTTTTGTCTTCTCCACACAACCCCCATCATCATATTCTATTCCACCCATAGTGCTATATCCATGGCTCACGCTCATGTATTGCGTGAAGGTTGAAAAAGTTTGAGATTATTTAAGTATGAAACAATTGATTGGCTTGTCATCGGGGGTATAGAAGTTGCGAACATCTTTGTGTGACGAAAATGAAGCATGGACTAACTATATGATTTTGTAGGGATGAACTTTCTTTTGCCATGCTATTTTGAGAAGACATGATTACTTTGATTAGTACACTTGAAGTGTTACTATTTCTTTTATCAATATGAACTTTTATTTTGAATCATTTGGATCTGAACATTCATGCCACAATAAAGAAAATTACATTATGAATTATGATAGGTAGCATTCCACATCAAAAATTCTCTTTTTATCATTTACCTACTCGAGGACGAGCGGGAATTAAGCTTGGGGATGCTTGATACGTCTCCAATGTATCTATAATTTTTTATTGTTCCATGCTATTATATTACCCCTTTTGGATGTTTATGGGCTTTATTTTACACATTTATATAATTTTTGGGACTAACCTACTAACCGGAGGCCCAGCCCATATTGCTGTTTTTTTTGCCTATTTCAGTATTTCGAAGAAAAGGAATATCAAACGGAGTCCAAACGGAATGAAACCTTCGGGAGCGTGATTTTTGGAACGAACATGATCCAGAGGACTTGGAATGCAAGTCAAGAAGCAGCCGAGGCTCCCACGAGAAAGGAGGGTGCCCCCCCCCCTGTAGGGCGTGCCCTCCTGTCTTGTGGGCCCCTCGGGCGGCCACCGACGTACTTCTTCCTCCTACATATACCTACGTACCCCGAAAACATCCAAGGGCAGACAAAACACAATTTTCACCACCGTAACCTTATGTATCCGCGAGATCTCATCTTGGAGCCTTCGCCGGCACTCTGCCGGAGGGGGAATCGACCATGGAGGGCTTCTACATCAACATCCTTGCCCCTCCGATGAGTTGTGAGTAGTTTACCACAGACCTACGGGTCCATAGTTATTAGCTAGATGGCTTCTTCTCTCTTTTTGGATCTCAATACAATGTTCTCCCCCTCTCTTGTGTATATCTATTCCACGTAAACACTTTTTGCGGTGTGTTTGTCAAGATCCGATGAATTGTGGGTTTATGATCAAGTTTATCTATGAATAATATTTGAATCTTCTCTGAATTCTTTTATGTATGATTGAGTTATCTTTGCAAGTCTCTTCGAATTATCAGTTTGGTTTGGCCTACTAGATTGATCTTTCTTTCCATAGGAGAAGTGCTTACCTTTGGGTTCAATCTTGCGGTGTCCTTACCCAGTGACAGAAAGGGTTGCAAGGCACATATTGTATTGTTGCCATCGAGGATAACAAGATGGGGTTTATATCATATTGCTTGAGTTTATCCCTCTACATCATGTCATCTTGCTTAATGCATTACTCTGTTCTTTATGAACTTAATACCCTACATGCAGGCAGGAGTCGGTCGATGTGTGGAGTAATAGTAGTAGATGCAGGCAGGAGTCGGTCTACTTGTTATGGACGTGATGCATATATACATGATCATGCCTAGATAATCTCATAATTATTCTCTTTTTATCAATTGCTCGATAGTAATTTGTTCACCCACCGTAATACTTATGCTATCTTGAGAGAAGCCACTAGTGAAACCTATGGCCCCCGGGTCTATCTCTTATCATATTTGCTTCCAATCTACTTTTATTTGCATCTTTACTTTTTGCATCTATATTATAAAATACCAAAAATATATTTATCTTATCATACTATCTTTATTAGATCTCACTTTCGCAAGTGGCCGTGAAGGGATTGACAACCCCTTTATTGCGTTGGTTGTAGAGTTCTTTGTTTGTTTGTGTAGGTGCGTGGGACTTTTGAGGAGCCTATTACTGGATTGATGCCTTGGTTCTCAAAAACTGAGGGAAATACTTACGCTACTATTGCTGCATCACCCTCTCCTCTTCGAGGAAAACGAACGCAAGCTCAAGACATAGCACACACCTATTACGAGTTATGATCCGCATACCCCAAGGTGACAATAATTGGGATTCTTTCCGGTGATTACCGTAGTTTTAGGAGTTAATGTATTCACTAAGTGCTAATGGTTTGTTCCAGTTCTCTATTAAAAGGAGGCCTTAATATCCCTTAGTTTCCTCATGGACCTTGTTGCCACAGGAGGGTAGGACAAAAGATGCCATACAAGTTCTTTTCCATAAACATGTATGACTATATACAGAATACATGCCTACATTACATTAATGAGTTGGAGTTAGTTCTGTGTCACCCTAGGTTATGACTGCTACATGATGAATATTGTCCAACACAATTATCCATCGCTGATCCAATGCCTACGAGCTTTTCACATATTGATCTTTGTTAAGTTACTTTCACCGTTGCTGCTGTTACCATCACTACAAAATTATTACTATTACTATTGCCGCTGTTACCGTTACTATCACACTACTTTCCTACTAAATACTTGGCTACAGATAGGGACGAAGCCAGAAAATAGAGATAGGGGCAAGAACTAAAAATATCAAAATCTTTGGATACATAGTCACATAACTTAGTAAGTATTGGAAGATATTAATAGTGAATGTATGTCTCTTGCTCCACAATAAGAATAAAACTTACATATCTATTAATTTGAAGCTGGATTTACGAGCACCAGTATCAAATATCTCAATAATATCGTCGGAGCTAAACATGGCTGCTATTTCCTTCTCAATGTAGACTATAGTGCAATGACGAAGAAAATCATCTCCCAATTTACTTCGAAGACGTGTCTTGACAAGTTTCACTGCGAAAAAGGCTCGCTCTGCTGTTGTAGTTGACACCAAAAGAGTTATTACTAATCGTAACAACCTCTCAACAATAGGATAATCAGAAGACTTGCCAGTTTTAATTATTCCTTTTGTCATATCATCAAGTATTTGCAATTTTTGATCTCTGGATGGTTTAATGTATCAAGCTGGAAATGTGGTAATTCACACTCCAACCGATTTCTTTCTTGACTAGAAAAATCAGCAGGATAGAAGTTTTTCCACTAGAGTTCATATCTTTGACTTGTCGGAGGCATCATGTCTAGGGTCCAATGGTGAACAAAAGATCTAGAAGCTCCATAACTTGAGAATTGAATCAATCATTCAACTCTATCACCTGTTGATCTATTGCAACATTAAACACGTCTACTTTGTAGTGATGGATAACGGTGTTGTTGTCATGCTTATTTCTTGAATTTGTTACATCAACATACCTATAATTGCAATATATATGAAAAACATGAATTGTTTGCATGATTTAGACAATAATGAGTAAGTTTGCAAGTGACTAAATCTCTACATTGGAATTTAATGAACATAGGGAAAGAGACATACCTTTGATCCATGTCCTGGATATCAATCTCATGTTTCACACAAAATGATTTGACATCTTCAAAAAGACTTTCCCATCCATCTTCTATCAGTTCAGCACGCAACAACTTTGTGTTAGAAACACAATCCAGTGCATTAGTGATACGTCTCCAACGTATCTACAATTTATGAAGTATTCATGCTATTATATTATCTATTTTGGATGTTTACGGGCTTTACTAAGCACTTTTATATTATTTTTGGGACTAACCTATTAACCGGAGGCCCAGCCCAAATTGCTATTTTCTTGCCTATTTCAGTGTTTCGAAGAAAAGGAATATCAAACGGAGTCCAAATGGAATGAAACCTTCGGGAGAGTTATTTTGGAATGGAAGCAATCCAGGAGACTTCAAGGAAGCTTCGAGGTGTCCACGAGGGTCAGGGGCGCGCCCTACCCCCCTTGGGCGTGCCCCCCACCCTCGTGGGCCCCTCGTGGCTCCCCTAATCGACTTCTTTCTCCTACATATGTCCATATACCCTAAAAACATCGAAGAGCACAATATATAGGGAGTTCCACCTCCGCAAGCCTCTGTAACCACCAAAAACCTCTCGGGATCCCGTTCCAGCACCCTGCCGGAGGGGGAATCCATCACCGGTGGCCATCTTCATCATCCCGGCGCTCTCCATGACAAGGAGGGAGTAGTTTACCCTCGGGGCTGAGGGTATGTACCAGTAGCTATGTGTTTGATATCTCTCTCTCTCGTGTTCTTGCTTTGGCACAATCTTGATGTATCACAAGCTTTGCTACTACAATTGGATCTTATGACGTTTCTCCCCCTCTACCTTCTTGTAATGGATTGAGTTTTCCCTTTGAAGTTATCTTATCGGATTGAGTCTCTAAGGATTTGAGAACACTTGATATATGTCTTGCATGTGCTTATTTGTGGTGACAATGGGATATTCACGTGATCCACTTGATGTATGTTCTAGTGATCAACTTGCGGGTTCCGTGACCTTGGGAATCTATGCATAGGGGTTGGCACACGTTTTCGTCTTGACTCTCCGGTAGAAACTTTGGGGCACTCTTTGAAGTACTTTGTGTTGGTTGAATAGATGAATCTGAGATTGTATAATCATGCCCACAGATACTTGAGGTGACATTGGAGTATCTAGGTGACATTAGGGTTTTGGTTGATTTGTGTCTTAAGGTGTTATTCTAGTACGAACTCTATGATAGATCGAACGGAAAGAATAGCTTCGTGTTATTTTACTACGGACTCTTGAATAGATCGATTAGAAAGGATAACTTTGAGGTGGTTTCGTACCCTACAATAATCTCTTCATTTGTTCTCCGCTATTAGTGACTTTGGAGTGACTCTTTGTTGCATGTTGAGGGATAGTTATATAATCCAGTTATGTTATTATTGTTGAGAGAACTTGCACTAGTGAAAGTATGAACCTTAGGCCTTGTTTCCTATCATTGCAATATCATTTGTGCTCACTTTTATCATTAGTTACCTTGCTTTTTTTATAATTTCAGATTACAAAAACCTATATCTATCATCCATATTGCACCTGTATCACCATTTCTTCGCCGAACTAGTACACCTATACAATTTACCATTGTATTGGGTGTGTTCGGGACACAAGAGACTCTTTATTACTTGGTTGCAGGGTTGTTTGAGAGAGACCATCTTCATCCTACACCTCCCACGGATTGATAAACCTTAGGTCATCCACTTGAGGGAAATTTGCTACTATCCTACAAACCTCTGCACTTGGAGTCCCAACAACGTCTACAAGAAGAAGGTTGTGTAGTAGACATCAAGCTCTTTTCTAGCGCCGTTGCCGGGGAGGTGAGTTCTTGAAGGTATATCTTTAGATCTTGCAATCGAATCTTTTAATTTCTTGTTTTATTACTAATTTTGTCTATAAAAGAAAACTAAAAAAATATGGAATTGAGTTTGCCTCATACGCAGATACGCTTCATCTTTTCAATATTTTTCGTAAGAATGATGGAAAGGGAAATTGTGCTCAAGTGCTAGAAGAAGAAGTCTATAAAATGTTTGGTACTAAATACTTGAATGATGAGCATGATTGCAATGTTGTTAGTATGAACTCTTTGGATATCCATAGTACTAATGATGATTGCACTAGTCATGATGAAAATGTCTCTTATAAGCATGTCAACTTTTGTAGAATACATAGAGCTTGCAAGTACACACCAAATAGGGAAGATAGATTTTGCAAGAGCTTAAAGTTATGCTTGTTTTGCCTTCCTATGCTAGTTGATTATTGTTCCCATAAGATGTTCGCTCACAAAATCCCTATGCATAGGAAGTGGGTTAGACTTAAATGTGCTAGTCATGTGCTTCATGATGCTCTATTTATGTTTCAATTCTTATCTTTTATGTGAGCATCATTGTCATCATCATGCCTAGCTAGAAAGGCATTAAAGAAAAGCGCTTGTTGGGAGACAAACCAATATTTACCCTTACTGTTTTTGTGTGTTCACATGATTATGCTACTGTAGTAATCATGTTTTATAGATTTTTTTTCAATAAAATGCCAAGTAAGACCTTTAGGATAGCTTACGGTGATAGTTGTGTTGATCCTGCTGAAAATCAGAAATTTTTGCACCCAGTAAATTAGTTTTAATAATTCACAGAAACGTGTTTTTGATCTGATCATTTTTGCTCTGGATTGGTACACAAATTTCTCAAGTTTTCCTAATGTGGTAGGATTTTTGGAGTTCCAGAAGTATATGTTTGATACAGATTACTACAGATTGTTTTGTTTTTGACAGATTTTGTTTTCTATGTGTTGTTTGCTTACTTTGACGAATCTATGAGTAGTATCGGAGGGTATGAACCATAGAAAAGTTGTAATACAGTAGATATTACACCAATATGAATTTAGAATGAGATCATAACAGTACCTAAGTGGTGATTTATTTTCTTATACTAACGGAGCTTACGAGTTTTCTGTTAAGTTTTGTGTTGTGAAGTTTTCAAGTTTTGGGTAAAGATTCGATGGACTATGGAATAAGGAGTGGCAAGAGCCTAAGCTTGGGGATGCCCAAGGCAACCCAAGGTAATATTCAAGGACAACCAAGAGCCTAAGCTTGGGGATGCCCCGGATGGCATCCCCTCTTTCGTCTTCATCCATCGGTAACTTTACTTGGAGCTATATTTTTATTCACCACATGATATGTGTTTTGCTTGGAGCGTCATTTCATTTTGTTTTGTTTTGCTTGTTGTTTGAATAAAATACCAAGATCTGAAATTCTTAGATGAGAGAGAGTCTTCACATAGCTACATAATTATTTAACTACTCATTGATCTTCAGTTATATCTTTTTGGAGTAGTTTGTCATTTACTCGTGTGCTTCACTTATATCCTATGAGTAAATGGTTGAATGATTTGAATATCATAAATCTGAAATTATATATGTTTCATATGCTTACCCCATGGGGAGTAATGACTTCACATATAAGAAGTAGAGGTTGTAAATTTTTTGAAAGTTAGCAAACATAGTATTGGTCACTTGAACAATTCATGAAAGAATATTGAAGGAAGAGAGATTTCACATATAAATATACTATCTTAGACATCTTCTATGATTGTGAGCCCCATTAATTATTTTCAACCTGAGCAAATTAGTTGTAATTTAACAATGAAGACAACATAATGAGTTATGCTTGGGTATATTTCTATAGAAGTTATATTGTTATAGATCCTCCAACATGTGGTGCTTGCTATTTAGAATCCTTTGCTAGCCAAAATATCTGTACTAAGCGGGAATACTGCTTGTGCATCCAAATCCCTTGAACCAAGTTTCTTCCATGAGTGTCCACCATATCTACCTATATGCGGTATTTACCTGCCGTTCCAAGTAAATTTGCATGTGCCAAACTCTAAATCTTCAAATAATAATCTGTTTTGTATGCCCGAATCGCTCATGTGGCGACTAGGGGCTGTCAGTATCTTCCATGCTAGATGGGTTATTCTCACGATGAGTGGACTCCGCTCATCATTCACGAGAAAGTGGCTGGTAACAGGGATGCTCAATCCTATGATCAAAAGATCAAAAACAAATCGCAAATAATTTAAACAAAACTCCCCCAGGATTGTTGATAGTTAGACGGCACCCGTTGTTTCGGACAAGCCATGGAGTGTGATTGTTGGTGGAGGGGAAGTAAAACCTTTACCTTTCTGTTTGGGAACCACCTATAATGTATCTAGTATGGAAGATATTGGGAACTCTTGGTTGTTACGTTGACAATGAAAGCATACCTCTCAAAATTATTTTCATCTCCGTTTTAAAGCTTCAAGGTCTGGCACCTCTGTAAATCCCTGCTTCCCTCTGCGAAGGGCCTATCTTGTACTTTTATGCAAGAGTCGGTAATATTCCTTCTCATTCCAACCTACTCTTTAGTTGGCAAGCATCATGTGATGGGGAAAGATCTAAGCATATATGGCCATTCAAATATATTTGATCATGAATTATTATTGTTGACAATTATCTTTATGATAAGTAAGTTGGGAAGTGAAACATTAAGCCCCTATCTTTCTCTGTGTTCGATCCATGCTATTTGTTCTAAAAATATGCTTTGAGTGGTAGCAACAATGGAAGACTATATGACATTTGAGTATGTGGGATTTGCTAAATCAAAGCTCTTACATAGACTCTTCCTAAAAATAAGATGAATTGCAATTGTTTGATGACTGAGAACATAGTTTTCTAGTTTTCAAGGAAGTTTATGGTCTATGCTTTAACATTTGAATAGCTTGTTACTTGATCATGAGAAGTTTTATGAGATGAGCTACTGTTATGATATATAATGATGCTAGGAAAGGTGATTGAAATTATCATTGATCAAACTTATGCACCTGCTAGCATTCACACTTCATAAATTATTTCTTTCATCATTTACCTACTCGAGGACGAGCAGGAATTAAGCTTGGGGATGCTGATACGTCTCCAACGTATCTATAATTTATGAAGTATTCATGCTATTATATTATCTGTTTTGGATGTTTACGGGCTTTACTAAGCACTTTTATATTATTTTGGGGACTAACCTATTAGCCGGAGGCCCAACCCAAATTGTTGTTTTCTTGCCTATTTCAGTGCTTCGAAGAAAAGGAATATCAAATGGAGTCCAAACGGAATGAAACCTTCGGGAGAGTTATTTTTGGAACGGAAGCAATCCAAGAGACTTGGAGTAGACGTCGGGGAAGCTTCGAGGTGGCCACGAGGGTCAGGGGAGATCACTACCCCCTGGGCGTGCCCCCACCCTCGTGGGCCCCTCGTGGTTCCCCTGATCGACTTCTTTCGCCTATATATGTCCATATACCCTAAAAACATCGAAGAGCACAATAGATCGGGAGTTCCGTCGCCACAAGCCTCTGTAACCACCAAAAACCTCTCGGGAGCCTGTTCTGGCACCCTGTCGGAGGGGGAATCCATCACCGGTGGCCATCTTCATCATCCCGACGCTCTCCATGACGAGAAGGGAGTAGTTCACCCTCGGGGCTGAGGGTATGTACCAGTAGCTATGTGTTTGATCTCTCTCTCTCTCTCGTGTTCTTGAGGTGATACGATCTTCATGTATCGCGAGCTTTGCTATTATAGTTGGATCTTATGATGTTTCTCCCCCTCTACTCTCCTATGATGAACTGAGTTTTCCCCTTGAAGTTGTCTTATCGGATTGAGTCTTTAAGGATTTGAGAACACTTGATGTATGTCTTGTCGTGCTTATCTGTGGTGACAATGGGATATTCACGTGATCTACTTGATGTATGTTTTGGTGATCAACTTGCGGGTTCCGCGACCTTGGGAATCTATGCATAGGGGTTGGCACACGTTTTCGTCTTGACTCTCCGGTAGAAACTTTGGGGCACTCTTTGAAGTACTTTGTGTTGGTTGAATAGATGAATCTGAGATTGTGTTATGCATATCCTATAATCATGCCCACGGATACTTGAGGTGACATTGGAGTATCTAGGTGACATTAGGGTTTTGGTTGATTTGTGTCTTAAGGTGTTATTCTAGTACGAACTCTATGTTAGATCGAACGGAAAGAATAGCTTCGTGTTATTTTACTACGGACTCTTGAATAGATCGATCAGAAAGGATAACTTTGAGGTGGTTTTGTACCCTACAATAATCTCTTCATTTGTTCTCCGCTATTAGTGACTTTGGAGTGACTCTTTGTTGCATGTTGAGGGACAGTTATATGATCTAGTTATGTTATTATTGTTGAGAGAACTTGCACTAGTGAAAGTATGAACCTTAGGCCTTGTTTCCTATCATTGCAATACCATTTGTGCTCACTTTTATCATTAGTTACCTTGCTATTTTTATAATTTCAGATTACAAAAACCTATATCTATCATCCATATTGCACCTGTATCACCATCTCTTTGCCGAACTAGTGCACCTATACATTTTACCATTGTATGGGGTGTGTTGGGGACACAAGAGACTCTTTGTTATTTGGTTGCAGGGTTGTTTGAGAGAGACCATCTTCATCCTACGCCTCCAACGGATTGATAAACCTTAGGACATCCACTTGAGGGAAATTTGCTACTGTCCTACAAACCTCTGCACTTGGAGGCCCAACAACCTCTACAAGAAGAAGGTTGTGTAGTAGACATCAATTAGCAATATCCAAACTTTTATTTTGAATTTTAACACACAAGATATTTGTGATTTTCATAACTCTTTCCATTAGGTGCAGAATGAAGACAAAATCAAATGTGTTTAATATCTTCAGGGCCCCTGCATCGTCTCCTCTTGAACTCCTTGTAGCTGAGCGATTAGTTGCTACACTTCTTGGAACTGAAACAGTTGCAGCAAACATCTTGAGCAAACTTTTGATTGACTTATAGTGTGAACTCCATCTTGTGTCCCTGGACCTTTGTAAAGATCCGATTTGATTAGCCCCTCTTCGAGTGTGAAGCTCTTTCAATTCAATCTCTCTGGCAATTTCGGTTGACTGGCTAGTAACTCATCATTACGTTTGGGAGATGCACTAACTGTATTCACAACAAAATTTGCATGTTGGAAAAAATTGTGAACCTCATTTACGTCCCTTGAAGCGGCAACCAAAGCCAATTGTAGTTCATGAGCTAGACAAAGGATATAATAAGCATAAGGACACTCCTGGAGAAGTAGAGCCTTTAGCCCATTCCACTCCCCTCTCATATTGCTTGCTCCATCGTACCCTTTGCCTCTAATATCTTGCACATTAAAACCATTATCAACTAGGACGGCAATGATTTTATTCTTCAGAGTCAAAGCACAAGTGTCACTAACATGAACAAGATCAAGGAAACGCTCCCTTATCAACCCTTCTATGTTTACAAACTAAAGAACTACTGCCATCTGCTCTTTTTATACTCATCCCGACATTCATCAACCAGTATTACAAACTTTCTATTGCCCATTTCTTATTTAATAGAGGTTTGCACTTTTCGTGAAATTATGCTAGCAATTTCCTTCTGAATAGTTGAGGAAGTGTACTTTGCATTTTTAGGAGCATTCTGTACAACTTCTTGTACATTGCTACTTCTTGAGCTTGCATTGGTTTTTCCCTTGAAGAGGAAGGGTGATGCAGCAAAGTAGAGATAAGTATTTCCTCAGTTTGAGAACCAAGGTATCAATCCAGTAGGAGGTACACGCAAGTCTCCAATCTATGCACCTGCACAAACAATCAAACACTTGCACCCAACACGATAAAGGGGTTGTCAATCCCTTCACGGTCACTTGCAAGGATTAGCTCTCATAGAGATAGATATAAAAGATTACTAAAACGCAAAAAAAAGTAAATAAATTGCAGCAAGGTATTTTTGGGTTTTTTGGTTTATAGGACTGAAAATATATGATCGAAAATAGACCCGGCGGCCATAGGTTGCACTAGAGGCTTCTCTGTTGAAAGAAAACATATGGTGGGTGAACGAATTACTATCGAGCAATTGATAGAAAAGTGCAAAGTTATGACAATATATAAGGCAATGATTATGAATATAGGCATCACGTCCGTGTCAAGTAGACTGACACCTGCCTGCATCTACTACTATTACTCCACACATCGATCGCTATCCAGCATGCATCTAGAGTATTAAGTTCATAAGAACGGAGTAACGCCTTAAGTAAGACGACATGATGTAGAGGGATAAACTCAAGGAATATGATGAAAACCCCATCTTTTTATCCTTCATGGGAACAATACAATACGTGCCTCGCTACCCCTACTATGTCACTGGGTGAGGACACCGCAAGATTGAACCCAAAACTAAGCACCTCTCCCATTGCAAGAAGAACCAATCTAGTTGGCCAAACCAAACCAATGATTCTAAGAGAAATACAAAGATATCAAATCATGCATATAAGAATTCAGAAGAGACTCAAATAATATTCATAGATAATCCGATCATAAATCCACAATTCATCGGATCTCGACAAACACACCACAAAATAATATTACATCAGATAGATCTCTAAGAACATCGAGGAGAACATTGTATTGAAGATCAAAGATAGAGAAGAAGCCATCTAGCTACTAGCTATAGACCTGTAGGTGTGTGGTAAACTACTCACGCTTCATCGGAAGGGCAATAGGGTTGATGTAGAAGCCCTCCATGATCGAATCCCCCTCTGGCAGGGTGCCGGAAAAGGCCCCAAGATGGGATCTCATGGGAATAGAAGGTTACGGCGGTGGAAAAGTATTTGGTGGACGCTTCTGGTGGTTTGGGAATATTTGGGAATTTATAGAGCTGGTTTTAGGGTTAGGGGACTCCCGAGTGGCCCATAAGCCCTCGAGACGCCCACCTAGGGCGCGCCCCTGAGGCTTGTGGCCTCCTGGGGGTCTCCTGTCCCTCTCTCCAAGCTACATGGGTGTCTTTTGGTCCAAGAAAAATCATCGTGGAAGTTTTATTCCGTTTGGACTCCGTTTGATATTCCTTTTCTATAAAACTCAAAAACAAGGGGAAAATAGAAACTTGCACTAGGCTCTGTGTTAATAAGTTAGTCCCGAAATAATATAAAATAGCATATTAATGCATAAAACATCCAAAACAGATAATATAATAGCATGGAACAATCAAAAATTATAGATACATTGGAGACGTATCAAGCATCCCCAAGCCTAATTCCTACTCGTCCTCGAGTAGGTAAATGATAAAAACAGAATTTTTGATGTGGAATGCTACCTAACATATTTATCCATGTAATTTTCTTTATTGTCGCATGAATATTCAGATCCATAAGATTCAAAACAAAAGTTTATATTGACATAAAAACAATAATACTTCAAGCATACTAATAAAGCAATCGTGTTTTCTCAAAACAGCATGGCAAAAGAAAGTTATCCCTACAAAATCATATAATCTGGCTATGCTCCATCTTCATCCCATAAAGTATTAAATCATGCACAACCCCGATGGCAAGCCAAGCAATTGTTTCCTACTTTTAATGTTCTCAAACTTTTTCAACTTTCACGCAATATATGAGCGTGAGCCATGGATATAGCACTATAGGTGGAATAGAATATGGTGGTTGTGGAGAAGACAAAAAGAAGAAGAATGTAACGCCCCAAGACCGATGCTTCAGATGCCTTCCAAGGTTTCCGAGATTCGTTGTGTGATTTTGTTTTGTTCGTGCATTCATCTCTGCATCATGTGCATTGCATCATGTCATCATGCCATCATATCATTAATTTTAAAAACTCAACTAAATAAATTGTATGGATCTTCGATCCATTTAAATGGAGGGAAGGGTGACTTCTCTTTATAACATACCCTCCCAATATTTAGGGAGATATTATAAAATATTCCATTGTTTTGGAATCACCCATGAACCCACTTGCATATTAAATCCCTTGGCCTTTTCTTCTTCAAGTTTTGACTCTCTAACCTTGCCAATAATTTTTTTATCATTTTCCGGAGCTCCACCAAAATCTCAACATTTTTGGACCTTCCCAAACCTCACTTCCTATTCAAATCATTTGAATTTAAATCAAATGAGTTTGAATTTAAATCTTTCAATCATGGCCTTTCTATTTTTCTTGGAACAAGCGCATTTATGCGAGTCCGGGAAAATTATCCCCATGTCCAAATTCTTGTCCACTCATTTTTTTTTCTCTCCCTTTCTTTCTTTGCTTTTCTGTTTTTTGGAAGAGATCTAAAAAGAGAGAGGGAGAAGAGAGCCCAGCAACCTGGGCCGACCCAACCAGCCTCCCAAGGCCCAGCCGCCCCTCCTAAACCTAGCCCGACCCCCTCCTCCGCATCTCTCTCCCTCTCGTTCCCTGCCCGCCGCCACACACGCACGCCCGCTGCCAGGAAGGGCTTCGCCCGATCCTCTCGATCCCCATCTCCCTCTCAATCTCCTCCCCTGCGCCCGATCCCCTCGTCGCCTCCACCGCGCCCGAACCCTCCTCTCGCTCGTCGCCCCGCCTCCAGGGTCCTCCCCTGCCGCCGCCTTGGTCCCTGCCGGAGCTCCTTGCCGCATCTCTGCCACGCCGCCCTGTGGCTTCGCCTCTCGCAATCCTGTGACATCGCCTCGCCCTTGTCCCCCGTCGCCGTTCGAAGCTATGACCTTCCCCGTGGCTGAGATCCACTCCGACGCCCCCTGCCTCACGTTTCCCTCCTCCACCGTCGTCGTCTTCGGCAGGAGCAGGAGCCCCCATGTCCGCACCAAGCTCCTCAGCAGGCCCGCGCCGTCGCCTCCTCTGCTTCGACCGAGGAGGACGAGCAGCATTGCTGCCTGCTCGATCCGCCTGCACGCGAGCCCGCGTTGACTTCCCCTGCTCCACCACCATCAGCGCCCGGTAGCACCTCCTCTGTCCGTGACTTGTGATGCTGCCCCTTTGTCGTTGCCAAGGCCACTGAATCCAGGGACACAAGACCGCCTCGGAGGATTCCATTTGACAAGTTCCTCTCGGCGACCCTGAACATCTACGTGGATTCGTCAAGTAGCACGACGACCATCGCTTGCCAGGTTCGACTACACCCGGTGATGCAACAAGTACCCCGACAACGTGTACATCTACACCGCCAAGACCGGACCGACAAGTACCCCGACGTTGCATGTACCACTACCGTCGACCTGAACATCCACGATGAACGTGTACAACTACCATCGCCACGTGAACAACGACTTCCACTACGCCGTGTACGACTACTTCCCACGACGACCCGTGAGCGACTACCTCCACTACGGCCCGTGAACGACTACTTCCTCTACGAAACGTGTACCGCTCCGAAAACGCACGCTTCGAAGGTATAAGCCCCGAGACGATCAACCATGGACCGAATGAATGTGTGTTGTATGAGATGCTTGTGTGTGCACCCCGTCCGATTTGTCGCTCTTTGCCATGCCACAGACACGTGGGAACCCGGAATCCGGGAGCACCCCACCATCCTTCATGACTCGCTCACGCCCACTTCCTTTTGCACCGGTATCTCCGTGAGCTACTGGAAACGATATGTTGCCGTGGCACCATTTTCGTTATCATTGCCGTGGCACACCTTTTGTTCCGCCATGGCGACCAAATGCTCCCTATCACATTAGATGTCAACATTTTCATAAAATTGCATAAAACTTGCATATGTCATCCGCATCATGATAACAACAATTAAAATGCTTAAAATTGTTGTTTGCGTTAAATTGCTAAATAACATATGGGGATTTCCGGAATTGTTGTTTGTTGTTTCCGGCCTCATTTAAAATTGCCTAGCTAGGTAGTTTTATTATGCTTCACCCCTTTTGCCATGTTTAATAACATTTAATATTGTTGGGTACATAACCGAGAGAGAACTAAATAATTGATGTGGTGTTTCGTCAATATGCAACTCGTTGCATATTCAGCTCCACTTAATTTGTAGTATTGTTTGTGCACTTTGCCATGCCATGCCTCATTAAACCGGACATGCATCATACTTGTTTGTGCAGCATGCCATGCTTATGTGCTTGTGTGTTTACCATGTTGTTTGCTTCTTTCCGGTTTGCTTCTCTCGTTAGCTTCAGTTTCGTTCCAGAGTTGTGAGGATTCGTTCTACTACGTTCGTTTGTCTTCTTCATGGACTCGTTCTTATTCCTTGCGGGATTTCAGGAAAGATGACTATTACCCTCGATATCACTTATATCTTTGCTTGCTAGTTGCTCCGTTCTATCGCTATGTTGCGCTACCTATCACTTGTTTACCATGCCTCCCATATTGCCATGTCAGCCTCTAACCTTTTTCACCCTTCCTAGCAAACCGTTGTTTGGCTATGTTACCTCTTTTGCCCAGCCCATCTTATAGCGTTGTTAGTTGCAGGTGAAGTTGAAGATTTCTCCATCGTGGACAGGATTATGTTGGGATATCACAATATCTCTTATATTATTAATGCATCTATATACTTGGTAAAGGGTGGAAGACTCGGCCTTATGCCTGGTGTTTTGTTCCACTCTTGCCGCCCTAGTTTCCGTCATACCGGTGTTATGTTCCCGGATTTTGCGTTCCTTACGCGGTTGGGTGATTTATGGGACCCCCTTGACAGTTCGCTTTGAATAAAACTCCTCAGCAAGGCCCAACCTTGGTTTTACCATTTGCCTACCTAAGCCTTTTTCCCTTGGGTTCTGCAGACTCAAGGGTCATCTTTATTTTACCCCCCGGGCCAGTGCTCGTCGTGAGTGTTGTTCCAACCTGTCAACCACCGGTGGCCACCAGGGGCAACTCTGGGCTGGCCTACCAGAAGTTTGGACAATCCGGTGTGCCGTGAGAACGAGATATGTGCAGCTCCTATCGGGATTTGTCGGCACAGTGGGAGGCTTTGCTGGTCTTGTTTTACCATTGTCGAAATGTCTTGTAAACCGGGATTCCGAGTCTGATCGGGTCTTCCTGGGAGAAGGAATATCCTTTGTTGATCGCGAGAGCTTATCATGGGCTAAGTTGGGACACCCCTGCAGGGTATAATCTTTCGAAAGCCGTGCCTGCGGTTATAGGCAGATGGGAATTTGTTAATGTCCGGTTGTAGATAACTTGACACTTGACTTAATTAAAACACATCAACCGCGTGTGTAGCCGTGGTGGTCTCTTCTCGGCGGAGTCCGGGAAGTGAACACGGTTTTGGGTTATGTTTGACGTAAGTAGGAGTTCAGGATCACTTCTTGATCATTGCTAGCTTCATGACCGTTCCATTTGCTCTCTTCTCGCTCTTATTTGCGTATGTTAGCCACCATATTTGCTTAGTGATTGCTGCAACTCCACCTCATTACCACTTTCTACCCTTAACCTTAAATAGTCTTGATCTCGCGGGTTTTGAGATTGCTGAGTCCTCGTGACTCACCAGATACTATCACAACAGTTGCAGGTGCCGATGATACCAGTGCAGGTGATGCAACCGAGCTCAGATGGGAGCTCAACGAAGATCTTAGTTGTTGCTATGTTTCGTTTCATGTTGATCAGTAGTGGAGCCCAGTTGGGACGATCGGGGATCTAGCAGTTGGGTTATCTTCTTTTCTTTTGGCTTTGTCCGTAGTCGGACTATGTGTGTACTCTGAATGATTTATGATTTATTTAAGTACTTGTGTGAAGTGGCGATTGTAAGCCAACTCTTTATCCCAGTCTTGTTCATTACATAGGATTGTGTGAAGATGGCCCTTCTTGCGACAAAACCACAATGCGGTTATGCCTCTAAGTCGTGCTTCGACACGTGGGAGATATAGCCGCATCGTGGGTGTTACAAAGAAAGTCTCACATCAACTAGGCGTATTAACGGGCTATGGAGATGCCCATCAATAGATATCAATGTGAGTGAGTAGGGATTGCCATGCAACAGATGCACTTATAATGCTGATCATAGCTTCCATCATCCTTTCCTCGCATGGGACAATTCTCTAATAATGTTGATCATAACATTTTTATTTACTTACAACTCAAGAATTCAAACTCGATGCTAGAACAAAATATGAATCTATATGAATGTCTCCAGTGGTGTACCGGGATGTGCAATGATCTAGCGTAGCAATGACATCAACATCATTCTAGTTATCTTACGATCATGCAAAGCAATATGACAATGATGGTGCGTGTCATAATAAACGAAATGGTGGAAGTTGCATGGCAATACATCTCGGAATGGCTATGGAAATGCCATAATAGGTAGGTATGGTGGCTGTTTTGAGGAAGGTATATGGTGGATTTAATGCACCGGCGAAAGTTGGGCGGTACTAGAGAGGCTAGCAATGGTGGAAGGGTGAGAGTGCGTATACTCCATGGACTCAACATTAGTCATAAAGAACTCACATACTTATTGCAAAAATTTAGTAGCTATCAAAACAAAGTACTACACATATGCTCCTAGGAGGATAGATTGGTAGGAAAAGACCATCGCTCGTCCCCGACCGACACTCATAAGGAAGACAATCAATAAATAAATCATGCTCTGACTTCATCACATAACGGTTCACCATACGTGCATGCTACGGGAATCAAAAACTTTAACACAAGTATTTCTACCAATCCACAATTACTCACTAGCATGACTCTAATATCACCATCTTTATATCTCAAAACAAATGCAAAGAATCAAACTTCTTGTAGTATTCAACGCTCTTTAATATGAAAGTTTTTATTATATCCCTCTTGGATGCCCATCATATTAGGACTAAATTCATAACCTAAGAAAATTACCATGCTGTTTAAGACTCTCAAAATAATATAAGTGAAGCATGAGAGTTCAAAAATTTCTATAAAATAAAACCACTGTTGTGCTCTAAAAAGATATAAGTGAGGTACTAGAGCAAACTGCCTAGCTCAAAAGATATAAGTGAAGCACATAGAGTATTCTAATAAATTCACGATTAATGTCTATCCCTCTCAAAAGGTGTGTAGAGCAAGGATGATTGTGTCAAACTAAAAATCAAAGACTCATATCATACAAGACGCTCCAAGCAAAACACATATCATGTGGTGAATAAAAAAGCCTCAAGTAAATTTACCGATGGATTGAAGCGAAAGAGGGGATGCCATCTTGGGCATCCCCAATCTTAGATGCTTGGTTGTCCTTGAATATTACCTTGGGGTGTCTTGGACATCCCCAAGCTTAGGCTCTTTCCACTCCTTATTCCATAGTCCATAAAATCTCTACCCAAAACTTGAAGACTTCACAACACAAAACTCAACAGAAAACTCATGAGATTCGTTAGTATAAGAAAATAAATCACCACTTTTTTGTACTGTTGTGAACTCATTATTTATTTATATTGGTGTAATATCTATTGTATTCCAACTTTTCCATGGTTCATACCCTTGATACTACCCATAGATTTATCAAAATAAGCAAACAACACATAGAAAACAGAATCTGACAAAAACAGAACAGTTTGTAGTAATCTGTAAAGTTTGTATACTTATGTAACTCCAAAAATTCTGATAAATTAGGAAAACAGAGGCAATTCATATATTAATATTGCATAAAAAATTCAAGAATTTATCACGTTCCAGCAGCTCAGATCAATTCTGTTTCTGGGCGCAAAATTTTCTGTTTTTTCAGCAAGATCAAATCAACAATATACCAAAGTATCCCAGAGGTCTTACTTGGCTCAAAAACTAATTAAAACACCAAAATACAATTACCTCAGAGGTAATAATGTGTATTTATTCAAGAACAGAAACAAAAACAAAAAACATAAAAATAAAATTGGGTTGCCTCCCAACAAGCGCTATTGTTTAACGCCCCTATCTTGGCATACATAGATCTAGGTATTGTCATAATAGTAAGGGCAATCATCCATGCTCATCTCATACTCCCTTCTTTCAGCGGCAAGTTTCCATTGTGGTAAGCAAAAATAATCAAAAAGGCTAAATTTAATAGGATAAGGATCCCTAGGATAAAGTTTGGGAGGAATAGGTTCCTCCTTCAGCCCTCTGTACTTTATAATCAACTCGTCTTTATAAGCGTTCCTTTGGTGGAATATCATAAGCCTATCTCTTAATATGAACCCTAATCCATTGTTTTGTATAGCAAAATTATCATCGAGTTCAGAAATCATATCAACCAAAACCTCGGTAGGGACCCTTTTCTCAAATTTTCATTATAGGCAACATAATTGGGAGATTGCAATCTCATTATATCCTCTTGATTAAAAAGGATCTCCTCTATCGGGGGACAACCACCAATTATTTTATAATGCACAAAAATCTTGCTAGCCTTTTTTCATGATGAATCTAAAGTCATGAGCTAGAAATATAGTGGCGGCACGCTTAACAGAAGGATGCTGAATATTAGAGAACTCTAGAAAAATCATTTTTATGCATGGACGCATATGAACAAATTGTATTTCAAGTTCAATTATGAGCAAAGTTATTGCATCCGCAAGGCTATTAGTTTTTATTAAGAATAGATCCTCCTAGCGTAGGTAGCGTACCGGTACAAGTAAAGAAATCTTGAATCACCCCTTTTCCAATAATATTACCGCTACCCACATAGTTTTTTGGTATGGGTAATAGTGGGTTCTTCATGAGGATCATTATTGGCAAAATCATTAAAACCTTCCTCAACATTATTGCTATTTTTTACAATGATAAACTCCCTAGATTCAGACATGGTGTCAAGAAACTGATCTAGCGCACGAGCAAACGAAAAGATGAATGGGAGAAGGGCGAGTAAAAAGGCAAATATTTTTGTGTTTTTCTGAAGACGTTTTAGAAGTGGGCGAGAAGAAAACGAGAGGCAAATGGCAAATAATGTAATGCAAGAGATGAGAGTTTATGATGGGTACTTGGTAGGCTTGCTGTAGAACCTCCCCGACAATGGTGCCATAAATTCTTCCCGCTACTTCTTGAGCTTGCATTGGTTTTTTCCCTTAAAGAGGAAAGGGTGATGCAGCAAAGTAGAGATAAGTATTTCCATCAGTTTGAGAACCAAGGTATCAATCCAGTAGGAGGTACATGCAAGTCTCCAATCTATGCACCTGCACAAACAATCAAACTTCCACCCAACGCGATAAAGGTGTTGTCAATCCCTTCACGATCACTTGCAAGGATGAGATCTGATAGAGATAGATATAAAATATTACTAAAACATAAAACAAAGTAAAAGTAAATAAATTGCAGCAAGGTATTTTTGGGTTTTTTGGTTTGTAGGACTGAAAATATATGATGGAAAATAGACCCGAGGGCCATAGGTTTCACTAGAGGCTTCTCTCTTGAAAGAAAACATATGGTGAGTGAACGAATTAATGTCGAGCAATTGATAGAAAAGTGCAAAGTTATGACGATATCTAAGGCAATGATTATGAATATAGGCATCACGTCCGTGTCAAGTAGACCGACTCTTGTCTGCATCTACTACTATTGCTCCACACATTGGCCGCTATCCATCATGCATCTAGAGTATTAAGTTCATAAGAACGGAGTAACACCTTAAGTAAGATGACATGATGTAGAGGGATAAACTCAGGCAATATGATGAAAACCCCATCATTTTATCCATGATGGCAACAATACAAACGTGCCTCACTACCCCTACTATGTCACTGGGTGAGGACACCGCAAGATTAAACCCAAAACTAAGCACCTCTCCCATTGCAAGAAGAACCAATCTAGTTGTCCAAACCAAACTGATAATTTGAAGAGAAATACAAAGATATCAAATCATGCATATAAGAATTCAGAAGAGACTAAAATAATATTCATAGATAATCTGATCATAAATCCACAATTCATCGGATCTCGACAAACACACCACAAAAGAATATTATATCGGATAGATCTCCAAGAACATCGAGGAAAACATTGTATTGAAGATCAAAGAGAGAGGAGAAGCAATCTATCTACTAGCTATGGACCCGGTAAACTACTCAAGCTTCATCGGATCCCCCTCCGGCAAGGTGCTGGAAAAGGCCCCAAGATGGGATCTCACGGGAACAGAAGGTTACGGCGGTGTAAAAGTATTTGGTGGATGCTTCTAGTGGTTTGGGAATATTTAGGAATTTATAGAGCTGGTTTTAGGGTTTGGGGACTCCCGAGGGCCCCACAGGCCCTCAGAGCGACCCCCTAGAGCACGCCCCTAAGGCTTGTGGCCTCCTCGGGGGTCTCCTGGCCCTCTCTCCAAGCTACGTGGTGTCTTCTGGTCCAAGAAAAATCATTGCAAAAGTTTTATTCTGTCTGGACTCCGTTTGATATTCCTTTTCTATAAAACTTAAAAACAAGGAAAAAACAGAAACTGGCACTGGGCTCTAGGTTAATAAGTTAATCCCAAAAATAATATAAAATAGCATATTAGTGCATATAAAACATACTAAAGAGATAATATAATAGCATGGAACAATAAAAAGTTATAGATACGTTGGAGACATATCATACATATCCTTATTATAATAAGCCAAAAGCTTAATCATTTCCTTGAAATTACCTTGATTATTGGAATCCTCAGATCATTGTTTCCTCTCAATGGACATGCTTGGAACATTAACCACCTGATGCAATCAATAGAGAATAATTATTAAATATAATGTATTAAGAAAATTGTCTTAAATTAAATATTTGTTGCTTACCTCATGGCATCAAGAGAAGTCTTAAGCCTCAGTCTTGCATCAAGAACCATTTGCTTGGTTTGCTTTTTCATCACCTTTTCCAATATGGGTTGGATTATTTTTCAGATTTTCGTAACACCGAATTGCAAAGTTATGAGCCGAGCTGGGAGTAGTGCCCATATGTTCGAGAAAAGCACATCATTTTCCATTATTAACCTTCTTCCACCAATCAAATCCTTTGACAATGAATGTGTCCGAACCACACTTCCCAACTGGCTTCTTCGAAAAGAGAAAACAAGGCAAGCAATAGGCACATTTTCTATCAGTCGAATATTCCAACCACCAAAAATTGTGTATCAATCTTTTTGGAATCACCGACGAACAACACTTCTTTCATTATATTCATAATTTTCCCATTCAGGATGATAGGCCCCCTCACATATATAAAAATGCCTAGCATCACCTTGCTTTTCTGGAGGGAGTTGCCAAATTTGAGGGTGCCTCCCTGGGTCTCGATCATATTTTGTGGTTATGACTATAGCTTCTTTTGTAACTTCTGGCAGTGGAACATCTTGAGCATCACCTTCAGCATGACTAGGGTTGTTCTCTTCGCTAGGTTGCACACATTTGTATTAGCACCATCACCATGTTCACATGCATGGCTGAGAGCTTGAACCAATTGGCTTGAAAAAAGTATGGATTGATTGAGATCTCTTCCTCTTCATGTCTACAGAACACAATTGGACAATCAAAAAAATCTAATTAGTTTTTAATGTCTATATTCTTACAGTTACATTCCAAGACAGAAATTAATCTAATGCTGGTGTTGCAAAAAACCCGACCTTTCTTCCTTGTTTGGTCGCTCATCAGTGTGGCCGGACGGAATACGCTGGGCCGTAGGGGAGTGTGGCCGTCGGGGTCTCAGGGACGGTCGGACGGAGGCCTTCCCTTCTGAACAGAACGGATGGGGAGATTAGATAGAGGATAGAGGCGGCCGACGGCAGCGAGCAAGTTTTTTGGATCGCAAGAACAAGCAGATTGAAAACAAAGCAAAAGTCATGGTACACGCCGCTGCGGCGCTACCTGTGCGTAGGTCGTGCATATTGCTTCCAACTCCTTGTCTTCCATCCATGGACCACGGTGGGTTGTGTTTCTTTTTTCCCTTTTGCTGATATATTTGGGCCTTTGGTGTTGTGTGTACATAAATGACTCTGGGCCTCTGCCTATGGGAGTAGGGGGGTGAGACAA
This sequence comes from Triticum dicoccoides, assembly GCF_002162155.2. NCBI lineage: Eukaryota > Viridiplantae > Streptophyta > Magnoliopsida > Poales > Poaceae > Triticum > Triticum dicoccoides. The sequence goes on from NC_041387.1 coordinate 417,979,736, forward strand.
CTAGAAATTGTGTGCTTACTAAGAAAAATATCGCTCGTAACTAATCTCTATCAAGGGATAACACGATCATTGGGGGGTCTAGGCCCCCAGCCCCCCCCCCCCTAAAAATGTCCCTAGCTGCAGATACTAAGTCTTATAACCTTGATGACGCAACTATGCTTTCATCCCCATTGTTGTTGGTAGAACTTACGTACCACATGAAAGAAATCCAACAACCTATGAACTCTTGAAGCAACCGGTTTGGAGGAACAAGTTTGAAGAAAACAAGTTTCAAGTGAAGCTGATGCTATCAGATTTTACCTCTGATGTTTCGTTGTGTCACAACCATGTGGTGGAGATATGGGGCCATAGGGGTACATCACCAGAAGCTCTATCAAATTATCTTTCCAATTCAAAAAACCTCACATCATTGGGAGTTGTGAGTCAAAAGTACTAGTCATTCTCGTGGAAGGTGTCCAGGCTGTCAGGGCTTCGCGAATTTCTCAGGAGCTCTCCAACAACTCCCAAAGTTGACTGCTTATTCCCCCAAGGAAGCCATGCAAACCTGCTTACTTTTGAAATCATTTTCACACCTAGCTAAGGGGGGTTGTCCCTGTTATAAAACCCCATCTCCCCCATCCTCTTAAACAACCTTTTGTCAAAACCATTCAGGTACAAGCTTATGCAGCAAGACTGCTAGAGAGATCTTGCTACCTTTGCTCTTGTGAGTTCATTCGGATTCGCGAGGAGGAGCCTCTGGTTCCACCTAGTTTGTGCTCTATGGTTCCGGCCGTTTTGTGTGGATTAGTTCCGGTTTGTGGTTCTGCGATTGTTTGGACAGCGGGTTGGAGTTCTTGTAGCTTCGGTCAGCCATCCCCAACATACGGGTTGCATCCAACCTTGGCAGGTATAAAGCTAGTTATCCTCGGCTGCTTGCAGCTAGTTATCCCACCCGATTCGATCCTACTACGTGAAAATCGGGCCACCCTCGGGCGTGAACTCATTCATCGCGTTCTCACCTATCATCTGGCATCAGACCTTTCGTTGACACGGTAAGATCTGTTATCCAAGTTTATCTTGCTATCATCCCTTTAGACCGAGTGTTTTTCGTGCTATATTTTCTATCCTAGAAGTCCAAAGCCCCACGAAAAATAAATCCAAACCTTGTTGGTGCTGAGATCATGTTGTTGCATACCTTGCATGTTCTTCATCTTTTAGATCTGCACCAAGTTCATCCTCGTAGTTGCTTTCAGATTTGGTTGTTGTGCTTTGGAAAAAGAGAAAAAAAGAGTGGCAGAAAAAGAGTCAAGAGAGAAAAAGAAAGTGTTGTGTAAGATCCAAAAGTTTCAGCTTGGTAGAAAAATTTCAGAAGCTTGTGTGCTATGTGTTTTTCAATCTTGGTGCAAAGGTGCAGCAGATCTATCCCCATATTTTCTTGGTTTGCATCAACTTGATTTCAGCACAAGCCCCTTTTTGTTTAACCCACCGAGCTCCACCAAAAACCAAACCTAGTTCTTTGATCCCTGTCTTTCAATCGCTTTAACACATCCAGGAGAAGCACAATCTGATGTGAACTCATAAGAACTTTGGTGAGTAAGAGGTGAGGTTGTGTGATTCCACAAAATTATCCTATTCCACTTTTGGCCTTACAAACATGGCAGGATCTAGATCGAGTGTTCATGGAGAAAACAATGGGAAAGAAGATGCCCCATTCACACGTGCTAAGTTTCTGGAATTACGGAGCATGGTTCAAGAATTTCAGAGGAGGCTTAATGAGCGTCTTCGAGCAGGTGGTGATGGGGTTCGACGTCGACATTACCCTGTTGCTCATGAAATGCAACAAAGAAGACATACTCGAGAGTATGGTGTTGCTGCTCGTGGGCGTGTCACTAGTACTCATGAAGTGCAACAAAGAAGACATGCTCGAGGGCTTGATGTTGCTGCTTGTGGGCGTGTCACTGCTCCTCAAGAAGCAGCAAGGAGGACATGCTCGAGGGCATGGTGTTTCTTCTTGTGGGCATGGCAATGCTACTCCTGAAGTGCAACAAGGATGTCATGCTCGAGGGAGAAGTTGTAGCACCCATCGGTACAACAACAACCCACCGCAAAGCATGGTTGTGGTTGATGGAATGGCTCCGGTGATTCATAGCCCATGTTCACCTAAGAGGCTCACTCCTAATGTTGGCATCTCGATCACCACTACTGTCCCAACATCCAATAAACATGTCCCACAAATTACATGTGAGGAAGAGAGTCCACAATCCAAAATCCTACAACATGAAAGTGATAAGAAAAGCAAGCTGAGTGACTCCACCAAATGTGAGGAAGAGTGTCCACTTTCCACAATTCCATATATTGAGAGTAAGAAAAGTGAGGTGAGTGAGTCCACAAAATGCGAGGATCGGGTTGTTCATCATGAGATTAGAGAAATGAAAGATCTCCACCTAGATATACCACACATTGAGGGAGAGAAGATTAATGAGTTGTGTGAGTCCACAAAATGTGAGATTGAGATCATTCCACACCTCATTAGAGAGATAAGTGATCCACAACTCAATATACCACACAATAAGAGTGAGAGGATAAGTGAGTTATGTGAGTCCACTATGAGGTTGAGATTTTTCAACAAGAGAATAGCGAGATGAGTGATCCACCACCATGGGAAATTAGTAGTCCACCAAATGAAAAGAGAGAGGAACATTCAATACATTTCACAAAATTATCTTTCTTTGCAATATGTGCAGGTGCAAAATGCATACCTATCAGCTCTCTTGCAACGATGGGAAATTGAGATTCAAGAACAAATATGGAGGACATGGAGTACCAGTACACAAGGTGCATGTGTGAATATTAATTTTCAGAAAGGCATTCAAGTACTCAATGAGGTAAAACAAAAAGGATCTTCCATTTTGATGAAACCAGAGGCATGCACTTATGAGTTTTTGAAGCAATGGCGTGATAAGATTAGAGAAAAATTTCTTGGTACATCATCCATCCAGCAATATGATTTTCTAATCTTGAAGAGGCTATAAAAGATCCAATAAAGTTGTACGTTGCACATGATTATTCATCATTTTCTTTTCCTAGTTATTTTGTATTGTCCTCGTGCTATAATTTTGCAGACCAAATGAAGTTGAGGATAACTTTTCTCCAAGAGATGGAGGCTGATAAGAATATGATGATGATGGGTAAAGGAACTCCTAAGTCGAACAAAGCATCATATTGGCATCGTCCATAAGATAGCAAAGTTGAAAATTAAAATTCTCTATATCATGAAACCATTGCATTATGATTTGGTATTGTCCTATTTTGTTTTGTGTTATGACCAGTTAGAGTCGAGGACGACTCCTTTTCAAGACAGGGGGGTGATGAAGACATCTCAGTCATTGAAACAACCCCAATCATGCCTGGACAAACTCCAAGTTGTGATAAACAAATAAAAGATCAGATGCAACCCGATTTGAAGGTGAAAGCTACAAATGAGGATTGCATTATTTTTTGCATCAATATTATCTACTTCCCTTCTACTTATCTTTTGTAGATCAAAGAGAGTCGAGGACGACTCTTCATCAAGGGAGGGAGGATGATGAGCACATGGGTACATCATACACGACATTTTAGAAAAATGCACAATTTAGCTGGAAAGAATTGCTAAGCCGAATCAAGCAAACACATGACCAGGTGAACGCTAACTTAAGTTTACCTTGTAACCTTGATGACGCAACTATGCTTTCATCCCCATTGTTGTTGGTAGAACTTAGGTATCACATGGAATAAATCCAACAACCTATGAACTCTTGAAGCAACCGGTTTGAAGGAACAAGTTTGAAGAAAACAAGTTTCAAGTGAAGCTGATGCTGTCAGATTTTACCTCTGATGTTTCGTTGTGTCACACCCATGTGGTGGAGAGACGGGGCCATAGGGGTACATCACCAGAACCTCTATCAAATTATCTTTCCAATACAAAAAATCTCACATTATTTGGAGTTGTGAGTCAAAAGTACTAGTCATTCTCGTGGAAGGTGTCCAGGCTGTCACGGCTTCATGAATTTTCGAGGAGCTCTCCAACAACTCCAAAAGTTGACTGCTTATTCCCCCAAGAAAGACATGCAAACCTGCTTACTTTTGAAACGATTTTCACACCTAGCTAAGGGGGGTTGTCCCTGCTATAAAACCCCACCCCCCATCCTCTTAAACAACCTTTTGTCAAAACCATTTAGCTACAAGCTTATGCAGCAAGACTGCTAGAGAGATTCGAGAGATCTTGCTACCTTTGCTCTTGTGAGTTCATTCGGATTCGCGGGAAGGAGCCTCTGGTTCCCCCTAGTTCGTGCTCTATGGTTCCGGCCGTTTTGTGTGGATTAGTCCCGGTTTGTGGTTCTGCAATTGGTCGAACAGCGGGTTGGAGTTCTTGTAGCTTCGGTCAGCCATCCCCAACGTATGAGTTGCATCCAACCTTGACAGGTATAAAGCTAGTTATCCCCGGCTGCTTGCAGCTAGTTATCCCTTCCGATTCGATTATACGACGTGAAGATCGGGCCACCCTCGGGCGTGAACTCGTTCATCGGGTTCTCACCTATCACGCTCTTATGGCACCACCGCGCCTGAAATTGTATTCTCTCAGTGCTACACCTAGAACTATTGCCCCAAGTGGTAGTACCGCTCACCTGAGCGGTAGTACCGCTTCTATGCAGGCTGAAGGCATAACAGTTGGATTTGGGAGGGCCTATAAAAAGGGGTCTTCTTCCCCCATTGCATTCTATCCTTTGAGTTCGTGTTTTGCCACCATTGTTGACCTTCTTGGAGCTTGCTATCTCTCAATCCCTCCACTTGAGGGAAAAGAGAGAGGAGATCTAGATCCACATTTCCACCAATCACTTTCTCCTGTATGTGAGGGGGCCCTTGGATCTAGATCTTGCAGTTCTTTGTGTTCTCTTCTGCGTTCTTCCTCTCATTTTCCCCATAGCATTAGTTGTTGTTGTGGGATTTGGGAGAGAAGGACTTGGGCACTCCGTGTGCCCTTATCATTACATTAGTTGCATCGGTTTGAGTTCTCCATGGTGATATGTGGAAGTGAAGTTTGAGAGTTTGTTACTCTTGGGTGCTTGGTACCCTAGAACTTGTTCCTCCTAGGTGCTTGGGCACCCTAGACGTTTGTTGGTGACTAGGAGCTCAATCATTGTGGTGTGAAGCTCCGGGCAAGCATCGGGGTCTCTAATTAGGTTGTGGAGATTGCCCCGAGCAATTTGTACGGGTTCCGGTGACCATCCCTAAGGGTTGCCAAAGTGTACGGGTACCGGTGACCGTCCCAAAGGGTTGCCATTTGTACGGGTTCGGTGACCACCCTCAAGGGCCCCTTGGTGGAATCACGACACCTTGCATTGTGCGAGGGCGTGAGGAGATTATGGTGGCCCTAATGGATTTTGGGGGAGCATTGTGCCTCCACACCGCTCCAAACGGAGATTAGCATCTGCAAGGGTGTGAACTTTGGGATATATCATCGTCTCCGCATGCCTCAGATATCTCTTACCCGAGCCCTTTACTTATGCACTTTACTTTGTGATAGCCATCGTTTGACATGATATATATCTTGCTATCACTTAGTTGTTTATCTTGCTTAGCATAAGTTGTTGGTGCATATAGGTGAGCCTAGTCGTTTTAGGTTTTGTGCTTGACAAATTAAATGCTAGTTTTATTCCGCATTTGTTCAAGCCTAAACTGTAGTTATATTAAAGTGCCTATTGACCCCCCCTCTAGGCGACATCCATGATCTTTCAGCAGCACCAGCGAAGGAATCACTCGGGTTCAGTTAGTGAAGGGATCGATCGACTTCAGTACGTAGTGGGATCAATCGATTGCTCGGGTTCAGTAAGCGAACGCATCGCTTGAGTTGAGTTAGCGAGCGCCTCGTACAATCGCGCATACGAGAGAAACGCGCAAACCACTGCATCGCCTGACCCCGACCACCCACCATAACCGAGAACTCTCCGAAATTTTCCTCGCCCTCGCTTCTACCACAATTTTCTACGTCACAGATGACCCAAAGAATGTCATGCAGGTGCGTCTCCGGCCCGCCCAGGACGAAAAAATCATTTTCTGTCATGATCTTTTGTCATAGAAGTAGGAGCCCACCATATCTATGATGATACATGTTTTGGTCACAATTATTATCATAGAAGTGTCATAACCATGACAGAAAAAGTTGTTCGGGCCATAATGTCACGGATCTGTCTTTTTTTGTGGTGATCCCCCGCATGACCTGACAGCGACCCACTTCTCCACCTCACCGGAAGGTAGTATGGTCGCACCGACCACCCCCGCACCTGCAACCAGCATCAACCCCAACACCACGCCTGGGTCTGGCGCCGGCCAGTCGGCCCCTGGGACGCAAAAGAAGCAAACTCGTGTGATCCTTACGGCCAACCTTCCCGACGCCCGCAACCTATTCAAGGAAACGCTGGTGCATGATGAGATGGCTGCTACCAAGATTTCATGGAAAATATCATCTTTGAGGCTGCTGTCCATGACTACGTTGCCGATGAAACCCAAATCCAGGATGGCTGTAGCCAAGATGGAGGTGCCGAATACTTCAGCGGCCACGACAACCAAGAAGCCACCAACGGCCAAGGCGAGCAATGGCAAGAAGATATGTATTGCGAAGAGGAAGAAGATGGCATTGATGTTGTTTGTCGATGATCTCACTACACAAGACAATGCACAAAGGAGGAGGCGGCAAAGCATTCAGACAGGATCATACACCAAAGAGGAGTACAAGTTGATTTGCGAGGGTTGGAAGGAAATAGGGCAAGATCCCAAGACACGCGCCGAGGAAAAAGGAGCAGTTTTTGGGGGGAGAGAGTCATGTATACTTCCATGAACGTAGGATGTTCCCGCCCTACAAGTTTTCGAGCAAGCATGGCATCGGTTCAATCCAAAAGAGGTGGGGATTCATCTAACAAGAATGCAACAAGTTTTGTGCCGCCTTGAGAGCATCCAAGGGCGTCTCGTGAGTGGCCTAGGCATGAGTGACATGGCATACAATTTCCTCTCTCTATTCATATGTCCTTTCATGATTGTTGCATTGCGTCCTTCACTATTACATTGTTGTTATCACTTGTATTTGAAGGCATTCCAAGCTTTGGAAGCCTTCAAGGCCCAACATGGGAACAAGTCATTCACCCTCACCCATTGTTAGACGATCATTTGCAATTGCCCCAAGTTCAAGGAGTAATATGCCGCTCAAAAGAAGAATGGAGGGCCGACGGCCGTGGTTGAGCATGAAGAAGGGGAGAAGTGGCCAAGGGGCAAGACCAACTTCAAGGTGGACGAGAAGCGTGATGCGGCTACATTTGCCTTACAATAAATTTTGCAAGGCATGGTGACCCAAAAGGAAGCAAGGGAGGAGAGAAAGCACCAAAAGAAACATAAGCAAATGAAGGTCTACATCAAGCTACAAACGAAGAAACTCGAGATGGAGGAGGTCGTTCAAAAGAAGAAGTTCGAGATGGAGGTCCAAATGAAGAAGTTCGAGATTGAAGCGACCAAAGTGAAGACCAGAGCAAAAAGAGGTGGTGATCACTTGCATGTTGGAGGAGGTGGAGATCATGAAGGTGGATCTAAGCAAGGTGTCCCCGAGGAGAAGGCCATGGTTCGTGAAGAAGCAAAAAGAATTTATCGAGCTTGATGATTGAGCTATGGCTGAGAGCACCATCATTTTGTATGTCGGCTTGCAATGTACTACTACTCACATCTAAATGTGATATAGGATCCTATTTTAAAAGTTTTAAAAAAACTAGTCCTTACAAAGTGAGACCCTTGCACATGTCGTGGGGATGCGTGATTTCTTGGAGCCCCAGCTTTGGCGCAGATCTGGCAGCTCAAGTGGCGAAAGTGGCCAGAGTGGGCTGCCGGACAGCTCCTCGGAGTCCTTCGCGGGAGGAGATTGGATGGTTTCGCCATGGACGCGTGGAGTGTGTGATGACCGTGGCGGCGGCCAGGGGTTCGCCGACGGCGGTGGTGGAGGTAGGTCGTACATGCAGGCCCTCCAGGGTAGGGTGGGGTCCTCCCTTTGGCGCCTGCCACCAATGGAGGGGCTGCCACGCCCGCTTTTGAGATCAGCAGGTTAGACCGACCCCAGGACCAAGAATTTCAAATGGTGAACATGGGGCGGACCGTCTTGAAGGATCGGGTGGCCAATGCGGTGCTGCCAGCGAGGGAGGATGGCGCATCTGTGCCTACACGCAGCATTGGAGGGAGTGCAGTACCCGAGGAGATTACTGGGACCATCCAAACAGCTACAAGGCTGGTCGACGGGCCCGAGACGGATGGGAGACAGACCAGAACTGCGGAATCCACACCGACCAGCGAACCAGAATTGGACAGGGGCCAGCAGGTGGGTGCGGTTCCATGCGAGACAGCGACTGGGGAGGCCAGGGATCGTTTGCAGATGGAGAATGTGGCCACGCAGGTCTCTAGTCACAGGACGGTGACAGGTCAGCCACAAGCGATCCTTATGGAGGGGGATCAGACCGCCCTGGGATCCGAGCAGGGTGGAGACGCTCTGGCGAATGGCTGGGACCCGGTGGCTGATGCGCTCCCTGCGGCCAATCGGCCGACTCCGCGGGTGGGACCCGGGATCGTGACGGCATCAACCTTGGATGCCGGACCGATTGGACTGGGGATTCTTGCGTGCGTTCCAGCATTGGATGCCCCGATTTTGGACCCTAGGGATCCGGCGCCCACGGGTGCAGCTGCATGTGAGGTGACCACGTCCGGTGTCATGCAATTGGTTGCTGCGAATGCGTGTGACTTGACCACGTCCGGTGACATGCAGATGGTGTTACACAGGGAGGATAGCATGGTGCAGCACGTGGAAGAGGGGCTCTCGGCCAAGGAGCAGATGGCTCTGGGTAACATCAAGTCCTTTTGTGTTGGACTGCTCAAGAAACTTGCCCCGCCGTTGCTGAAGGAGATCGAGACTATCTGAGGAGTGTGTACTGGTCAGGACCCATTTACACCGCGGTGCAACACTCGGTCGGTAGGTGCGGGCAACCGGTCCAAATCCAAGGCCACATCGGCAGAAACGATCTTGCTCAAGACCTTGGGCATCACGGAAGATGATCTTGTCGTGTCGGAGGGGGCACTTGACCAGCTGCGTGTTGTCTTCGACTCGCCTCTTCGCGAGCCACAGCTCAAAGCCACTGCGGGCATCTTTGGGAAGGCGTTGTCAGTCAACTTTGGTAACAAGATGGAGAGCACGATCGTCGTGTAGGAGGTGTGTGTGGCTTGTATGGACATCAGAGCTTTTTGCTTTCTTATGTCGTACACAGCCGTGGAGTTTGTTTGTTGGAATGTGAGGGGTCTCAACAACCCAGCAAAACATGACGCCCTTCGTGAACTAGCGAACCCCATGAAAGTAGCGATATGGTGTATCTTAGAAACAAAGCTGGAGAGGGTGGATCAATATGTAAGTTTGTAATGCCTTGGGCCTAATTACGATGGGTTTGTTTACTTGCTGGCCTCGTCTACTAGGGGTGGTATTTTTGTTGCTTGGGACTCCTCGAAGGCGTCGATCACTAACATGGTGAATGATACCAACTTCACCATGGGATACGTGACACCGAAGGAGGGCGTACCCTGGTGGTTGTCGGTGGTTTACGGGCCTCAAAAGGACTCTCAAAAGGTTGCAATGCTTGAGGAGCTCTCGGCTAGGAGGCAGCTCTACCCAGGGTCATGGATGGCAGTTGGCGACTTCAGTATGATTCTTCACGCTGCCGACAAGAATAACTCTCTGTTGGATAGAAGGATGATGGGGAAGTTCAAGAGATTCGTGGATGACAATGCGCTCAAGGAGTTATTTTTGCATGGTAGAAGGTTCACGTGGAGCAATGAGAGGGAGAGACCCACGTTGACCAAAATTGATCGTGCTTTGGTCTCTGTGGACTGGGAACTAGCATACCCGGAATGCTTGCTGCAGGCTTTATCTACAAATGCCTCAGACACTGCCCGCTATTTCTATCGTTGGAGGAACATGTGCACCCATGTAAAAGATTTTGCTTTGAGCTCTTTTGGACCAAGTTGGAGGGGTTTCTAGAGGCGGTGCAGGAGGGATGGAGATGTGACGAGTCCATCTCGGATCCGTTCGTGAGGCTGGATGTTCTGTTGAGAAGCTGCGCTAAACATCTGACGGCATGGGGGCAGAGGAGGGTTGGAAACATTAAGCTGCAGATTGCCATTGCAAAACTTGTGATCCTAAGGCTGGACTGTGCGCAGGAGTCGTGGAACTCTGAAACACCTGGTCTTGGGGCTATCATCGTTGGAGCGGACGATTGCGAGACAGCGGTCAAGGATGAGATGGCTACAGGAGGGAGATGCCAACACCAAGCTTTTCCACTTGGTGGCCAACGGGAGGAAACTCAAAAACTTTATCCCTGCGATCTCGGTCGATGGAATCACCATCACGGAACAAGAAGCAAAGGAGGAGGCATTCTTTGAGGCTTACAGTGAGCTGTTGGGGAGATGCGGCACGCGGGAGCACACCTTAGACCTAGACTTCCTGGGCATTGAGCCTATCGACTTCGAGGACCAAGATCTAGTTTTCCAGGAGGACGAGGTTTGGAAAGTGGTGAGGGACATGCCCTCGGATCACGCGCCTGGGCCTGATGGGTTCATTGGAGCTTTTTTCCAGAAAGCTTGGTCTATTGTGAAGAGGGATGTGATGGCAGCGTTGAACAAACTGTTCCTTAATAATGGGAGAGGGTTTGGGAGGCCAAATCAGGCGCTAATCACCTTGATCCCCAAGAACCCTGAGGCATGTCAGATCAAAGACTTTAGGCCAATATGCCTGGTTCATAGCATCCCAAAGCTGGCGTCCAAACTTCTGGTTGCACGTCTTTGCCCGCGCATGAGAGAGCTGGTGCATGGAAATCAATCAGCGTTTATTAAGGGAAGGAATATCCATGACAACTTCTTACTTGTTAGGCAACTTCCAAGGAAGCTTTACAAAAGGAAAACGAAGAGTGTGATGCTCAAGCTGGACATTTCTCGTGCCTTCGACCCCTTGTCTTGGTCGTTCTTGTTCGAAGTGCTGAGAGCCAAGGGCTTCTCGAGAACCTGGAGGTCTTGGATCGCAACTCTGCTCACCACAGCCAGCTCGAGGGTGGTTGTCAATGGGTGTGCTGGCAAGAAGTTTATGCATGCTTGTGGTCTAAGGCAGGGGGACTCCATCTCACCCCTTCTCTTTGTCATTGTGATGGATGTCCTCTCGGCTATGATCTTGAAGGCGCAGGAGACGAATGCGGTTAGCAAGATACCCGGCTGTGCTCCGATACAGAGACTATCCCTGTATGCAAACGATGTTGTTATGTTCATCAGGCTGAGCTGGACGGATCTGTGGTTTATTCAGGAGGCCCTGAGGTTATTTGGCGAGGCCTCTGGCCTCAAGGTTAACTTCACCAAGTCCGCGGCTATCATGATCAGATCGAATGAGGAGGAGGAGGAGTTAGTGTGGCAGGCCATGCCATGGAAGCTGGAGACATTCCCCATTAAATATCTAGGGCTGCAGTTGGGGATCAAACAACTCAAGAGATCAGAGTGGCAGCCTATTGTGGATCAAGCGCTGAAGTTGATGCCAGGATGGCAGCGTGGCCTCGTCACCCGTCCCGGTCGCCTCCTTCTGGTGAACCAGGTGGTGAGGGCCAGACCCATACACCACTTGATTGTGGCAGAGGCCCCGAAGTGGGCACTGGAGAGAGTGGATAAGGGATGTCGTGCCTTCTTCTGGGCAGGCTCGGAGGAAATCCAGGGAGGCCATTGTGCAGTTGCGTCGCGCCGGGTTTGCCGGCCTAAGCAGATGGGAGATCTCGGGGTGGTGGATCTCTATAAACATGGTATCGCCCTCAGACTTAGGTGGGAGTGGTTGAAGCGCACCGACAGCTAGCGTCCTTGGCAGGGGCTCAGTTACTGCTCCGACAAGCATGTCAGGATGGCCTTCGACAGCCTGTTCAAGTGGGAAGTCGGGGAAGGTTCGACGACTTTGTTCTGGCGTGATCGCTGGATCTGTGGCTCCTGTGTGAAGGAGATTGCCCCGCTACTTGTTGGCAAAGTGCGGCAGCAGGTAGTTAATAAGAGGAAAGTGAAAGATGCATTGTATCTTCATGGGTGGACGCAAGATATCATGGGAGAGATGAATACCGAGGAGCTCTCGCAGTTCATTAGGCTGTGGGAGGTGCTGGTAGACATTGAGCTCACTCCTGGCTCGGAGGACACACCCATCTGGCAATGGGATGCTACAGGCAAGTACTCGACAAAATCAGCGTACAAAATGATGTGTGAGGGAGGAGTACGATTTCAATGTGCTTCGGCTGTCTGGCGCAGTTGGGCTACGATGACCTGCAAGCTCTTCATTTGGCTTGCACTTCAGCACAGAGTGTGGACTTCGGACCGCAGACAGAGGCATGGGTTGCAAGATCATAGCTCGGCATGTTACCTTTGTGACCAAGAAGAGGACAATATGGATCACATACTCATGCAATGTGTATATGCGAGACAAGTGTGGTTTTTGTGTTTCAGAAGGCTGAGCGTGGACGAAGCTTTGATCCCAACCACGGAAGACACACTAGGTGATTGGTGGGTGTCTGCTAGAAAGCGGATTGACAAGAGATACCGGAGAGGATTCGACACAATCTGCATTTCTATATGCTGGAATCTATGGAAGCAGAGAAATGGCAGAGTCTTTCGCAACAGCAACATCACCAACGAATGGGGAGCAGACGATCTTGTCCACCGGGAACTTAGGCTATGGGCCTCGTCGAGAGGGAAAGGAGTTCTACATGGTATAGAGTAGTAGCCTAGTGTGTGGAGTGGAGGGATGGACGTGCATACCGTGTGTGATAGTGCATTCCGTCGTATGTAATTCTTGTACATAACTCTTTTTCGTCTATAAAGCTGGGGTTCGCAATTTGGGTACGAAAAAAATCGAGCTCTTTGAGGAAAGCGGCAAAAGGGCAGCGACCGCAATGGGGTGGCAGTGCGTGCGTCCTTGCGTGGATCTGGAATGGAAAGAGGCCGTTCCTCGGTTCCTGCCGCACCGCATCCGTCCAAGCGCAACAGTCCCGTTCGACGCCCAAGCCCAGATCCACCCCCACGCGACACCCCCACCCGAGGCAGGAGACCGCGGCCGCCACTGACCCATCCCCACATACCAGTACCACACACGTATCCCCACCTCCTCAGATCCGAGCGCCATGGCCGCCCACCCCCACCCGCATTGCTATGCCTACCGCTAGCGCCTCCATGGCCGCCGCCGCCTCCTGCCGGAGCCCACTCGTCTGGTTCTTCTCCCTCGCCGCCGCGCTCTTCTTCGCCTCCTGGTACCTCCTCCTCGACTCCGCCGCCGCCCCGGCCGCGCTCGATGCCCACCGCCAGGGCCTCCGCCCCGCCTCTCCAGGCAGGAAATGCGATCCGGACAAGGCACTGCTGCGCGTCTACATGTACGACCTGCCCCTCGAGTTCCACTTCGGCATGCTCGACTGGGAGCCCGGGAGCGGCGGCGGCGGCGGCCTTTGGCCGGACGTCAGGCACGGCGTGCCGGAGTACCCAGGAGGGCTCAACCTGCAGCACAGCATAGAGTACTGGCTCACGCTGGACCTCCTCGCCTCCGAGCAGGGCGCGCCCACGCCGTGCAACGCCGTCCGGGTGCGCGACCCCGCCAGGGCCGACGTCGTCTTCGTGCCCTTCTTCGCCTCCCTCAGCTTCAACCGCCACTCCAAGGTCGTGCCGCCCGCGCGGACCAGCGAGGACCGGGCGCTGCAGCGGAGGCTGATCGACTTCCTCGCCGCGCGGCCGGAGTGGCAGAGGTCCGGCGGGAGGGACCACGTTGTGCTCGCGCACCACCCCAACGGGATGCTCGACGCGCGCTACAAGCTCTGGCCCTGCGTCTTCGTGCTCTGCGACTTCGGGAGGTACCCACACAGCGTCGCCAACATCGACAAGGACGTCATCGCCCCGTACCGGCATGTCGTCGACAACTTCTTCAATGACTCCACCGGCTACCACGACCGGCCGACCTCGCTCTACTTCCAAGGCGCCATTTACAGGAAAGATGTGAGTACCCTTTGATGAAGCTTACTAGTTTTAGCTTAAGCAGGGAATTTAAATCGTGGTGTGATTAGTCAACTTCCATTTTTAATAATAATATATAGCTATTTGGTTTTAAAACTTGCTTTGCATGTGTCGTTTCCCTACATAGATTTGAGAATGTTTGCCATGTACTGGTACTATTTAACCGATTTAAGTTTCAGTCAGTAGCACGATCCTAAGCTAGCACAACCTCATCTGTAGTCTGGAGTCTGGACACCCTCCGTGGTACTTGATTTGGACTTCAATGATTCTGGCTACGGGAAATATCCTAGTTGCAATTAATTGTCATTGGATTGCCTTGTTCACTATCCAGCTGAGTTTGGTTCGCTATCACCTCTTTCATGTGACTGTTACCTACTTATAAGCCCCGTTTATGTTATAGCTCTAGGGTTTGATACTTAAGAGGTTCTATAATCTGATAAGGTTGAGAATCCAAAATTGTGATTGTCGCTTTCACACATTTGTGGCACTAGTGTATAATATGGTTTATTAAGCAAGATATACGAATTATTGACTGTCTGAAAACCGAGGTCCTGAGAATGTATGATCTATGTGAAATATTGATGATTCTCATGGTTGTGATCTTTTGAATCACAACCTTGCAGGGTGGTTTCATTCGACAGGAACTTTACTATCTTCTCAAAGATGAGAAAGATGTGCACTTCTCATTCGGAAGTGTGGCTGGTAATGGGATTGAGGAATCGACACGGGGTATGAGGGCATCCAAATTCTGCCTCAACATTGCAGGGGATACGCCATCCTCCAACCGCCTATTCGATTCCATAGTCAGTCACTGTGTGCCCGTCATTATCAGCGATGAGATTGAACTCCCATTTGAAGATATCCTTGACTACTCCAAGTTCTGCATCATAGTGCGTGGTGCAGATGCTGTCAAGAAGGGCTTTCTGATAAATCTGATCAAAGGAATAAGCCCAGAAGAGTGGACAATCATGTGGAACAAACTGAGGGAGGTAGAAGGGCACTTTGAATACCAGTACCCATCTCAGCCTGACGATGCTGTCCAGATGATCTGGAAGACCATAGCTCGAAAAGTGCCCTCAATTCGGCTGAAGGTCAACAGATTACAAAGATTTTCCCGGTCTGAAGCTAACAAAACAAACGATTCTCCAGCAAGATCTTCCTGGCTAGAAAATCAAGCTCGTTGATTTTGGACCAACAAACTCTCCCAGCTGGTTTTCAGTCCTCTGCCAGAGGAGAGTGCCCATAGGGAAGCTGAGCTTGAACCTCAAAGCCGGGAGCAACAGCTACAAGAGATTAATGGAGTAAAGTACTCCTGATACAGTTTATATCACAATATTACAGATCCGAGGACCTGATTTTTGTTCTCCTCCAATTTTCATCGAAAATGTGCTCAACCGTGTAGTTTAGGGACAATAACTTTTTGTATCAGAATCTGTATATTCTAGGCAATAGCGTGATTACTGATCATTTCCACTCTAGTCTTATAGCACTACTTCACAGGTGTAACTCCCCATTCTCGGAGCAAGAGTTTTTTATGGTTCCTTGCTCGATTCTATCCATGTGATATCTGCAGATGACCGGCATATGTCGTCCTTCCCTTCCATTATAGGGTCAATGACAAGAATTGCTGCTGTTCAGGCAATTGCATAGGTGCGCAGGTCGTTGCCTTCTTGGTAACTATTGCCTATCTGATCTGGGCAATTGACAAGCCAGGTAGACTCCTGACTGCCCTTGCGGCTGCCTCATGGGTGTCTGGCCTCTGTACTAAGAGCATCTCCAACAGCCGCCTGTTTGCCGCGCGCGCTTCGGCTGGTTTAGCGCGGCCGCCAGCGCTGGCTCCAGCAGCCGTGCTATAATGCAGCGCGCGTGCCGCTCCGGTAGCGCGTTAAAATACAGCGTGCGCTGCACAAACCACACATACATTTCAAAAAAGAGGAGCAAAAATGATCAAACAAACAAAATAAATCAACAATAAATAGTTCAATTTCGTTATCATTACAACTCAAACAAATAGTTTATCGTTCAGTACAACAAATAATGCAATAAACACAACAAATAGTTCATGAATAATACAATGTTGAATGCAGAAATCATACTCTTTGTCGTCCATGCCATGCCCACCACTCTTCAATCAGATCATTCTGAAGTTCATTGTGCGTTGCGGGACGCCGAATGGCATGATAGGAGGCAATAAAACGGGCTACCCTTTCAGCCCTCCGTCGCATTCGTACGGGATGTCCCAAGAGCTCATACTGTGAGTAGTCTAAATCTTGCCCACGCTCATTCTCGATAACCATGTTGTGCATGATCACACAAGCGTGCATGATGTACCAAAGCATTTTTTGATCCCAAAATCTAGCCGGTCCTCTCACAATAGCAAATTGGGCTTGCAAAATCTCAAATGCTCTCTCCACATCTTTTCTAGCCGCCGCCTGAGCATTGTGGAAATCAAGATTTTTCTTACCTTCCGGCTTTTTCAACGGCTTCACGATGCTTTGCCACTTTGGATAGATGTCATCCGCTAGATAATAGCCATAGTTGTACGTACGACCATTTGCTACAAACTGCACCGGTGACAACTCACCGTTTGCAATCTTATTCATCAGTGGTGACCGGTTGACAACATTGATGTCATTCAAAGATCCAGGCATTCCAAAGAATGCATGCCAAATCCAAGTCTCCTGATCGGCCACCGCTTCAAGGATTATAGTGGAACCCTTTTTTTGGCCGTGGAATTGCCCATGCCATGCCTTTGGACAATTCTTCCAACTCCAATGCATGCAATCTATTGAGCCTAGCATGCCAGGAAAGCCGCGCGCTTTGTTCATCGCCAATAGCCTTGCGGCGTCTTCAGCAGTGGGAGATCTCAAATACTCCTCGCCAAACACTTGCACAATTCCCACTGCAAAGCGCTTGACACACATGATGGCTTGGCTCTCAACCATAGCCAAGTGATCATCAACTAGATCAGCAGGGATACCGTATGCCAACATACGCAAAGCGGCTGTCACCTTCAGAAAGGTGCTATGCCCGAGCTCTCCGGCGGCATTCCTCCTTTGCTGGAAAAACCGGTCATGCCTCGCTAGTTTCTCTGCAATGCGCCTGAACAAGTCGGTGCTCATCCTAAACTGGCGACGAAAATACGACTCTGGGTATGTGGGATTCTCCACGAAATAGTTCTTCATCAATCTGTTATGGGCATCAATCCTATCTCTCCAAATTTTCTCCCGACCCATAACCGAACCACCGCGCTTCGGTTTTTTATTGATATGCATAGCTATGATCATTGCAAGATCCTCCTCCTCTTCCATATCAAATTCTTCTTCGGAAGAATCATACGACGAACTCATCTACAATGTTCAATACTATACTATAAAAACTACAATTCAAAACATGCACCAAATTCATGAAGTTTGAGCAATACATACCTTGTAGGCGTTTTGTCGAACACCTTGCGGGCGCGGCGCGGCAGCGAGCGCTCGGGCGCTGTTCCTCGGACGACGGAGGCGCGCGAGGGCCGGCGGGATTAGGAGGGAATGGGGCGGAAGCGCGGCAGCGCGGGGATAGGCCGCGGAAGCGCGGCAGCGCGGGGATAGGCCGCGGAAGCGCCTGAACGGTCGCCGGGGGGCGCGGGCGGCGGCGGCGGCGCGACCGGGTGGGGGTGGAAGTGGGAGAGGAAGTGGGAGAGCGAGCGCTCGAGTGTGCCGCGCGCGGTAGCGGGCGCCCAAAATACACCGCGCGGGATAGTGCTTCCGACCGCACGCCCAACTCGTTATAGCGTGCGCGCCGTTTTTGCGCGCCCGCTGGAGCGACCCGCCGCGTTGCGCGCACGCTAAAACGGCCTAATTTGCATCCACTCACCCGTGAGTATGCGGTTTGGAATGTTTGGGTGCCTTCAAAGGTCTTTTTTTCCGCTTGGCTTGCAATTTAAAACCGGATTTGGATGGTAGATAGGCTTCAAAGGCGCGGATGGCCAAATTGTGTCATATGTCCTCTTTGTAGACAAACCGGGGAATCGGTGGATCACCTCTTTTTCAAGTGTCGGTTTAGTAGGAGGCTTTGGAGCGTGATCAAGGCTTGGCTCAACCTCGACGACTTTGGCACTTCTCGTTGGACTGTGGAGCGTTCCATCAAGGATCGGTGGATCAATATGTCCAAGAAGAGTGAGACAAACCGGAAGGCGATGATGTCCCTCACCATGCTTACTTGTTGGACAATTTGGTGTGAGCGGAATGTGAGGGTGTTTCAACACAAATCCACGCTCCCATCTATCATTCTCTCCAACATCATGAACGAGGCAACGCTTTGGGTCACCGCCGGCGTGAAGCCTGTAATTTTCTTTCGCTTTTGTTTGTAAAAGCAACTCTAAAATCTTTCTTAATTAATGGATGAGGCAAATCTTTTGCCTATGTTTAAACAAACATAGATTCTAATGTTTCAAAAATTTCTAAAACAATTGTGAATGTTCAAAAGACGTGTGTATAAACCCTAAAAAAGTTCAAGTCCAAACTCCAAATATACATGAAGATACAAAAAAGACAAACTTAGCATGAATAGTGTCAAAAAGGGACAAAAGCAAAACATGACATTATTCACATGTGGATTTGTCTTCTTTGTATCTCCGTGTATATTTTAAATTTGGATCTGAAAATTTTAGGGGTAGTAGACATATGTCTTTTAACCACTCACAATTTTTTAAACATGTAAAATTAAATTTTATGGCATGGTATCATATGATGGTTGGTATCACAGGATATTTCCCGCTGCCGTGCTACAACACAGGCTCTTTCCCTCTGCTACCGATATCCTAGTGACGTTCATGACTACTCCTTCTATACCAGTGCATGGGTGTCACCTACCGTACATCAGCATAACATCTATAGACAGTTCCAATGCTTGAGCTTTGTTTTGTCAGTGTGTCAAGATGGGAACGGGTCGGGTCAACCCGTCGGGCCATTGGCCCGACCAAACAAATCAAGGCCATTGGGTCTGTTGGGTCGGCCTCGTATAGGAATCGGTCCAGTAGTGCCGGCACTGGTTGACCCATTGGATCGGCAGGGTCGACCCGAGTCCATGTCTACCGCCCTGACAATTTGTGTGCAAATAGACTCACAACTTTGCCTTTTTTTTTTCCGGAAACACTTTCAATCTATTCATCTTCAATCATGGCAGTACAACGAATACCAGAAATAAAAATTACATTCAGATCCGTAGACCACCTAGCGACGACTACAAGCATATTTTTGGCTTAGGCTCGTGTTCATGCCTTCTTATGCATATACTCTCATTTTTGGCTGAACTCATATTGCTGGCTTCTTACACGCATGCAAAAACTGAGTGTTTCTGCTTTATTCATGCGATGTTTTATTCATACAGAGTTGATCGTCCAAATTCCAGCGACTACATATATAGGACAGATTAACGTGCTCTTTATTTCCGGACTAGAATGACATTCACTCTTAGGTCTTAACAGGAGGCAAAATGACGAGGCACATAGCTTAAGCCTTTCTTATGTGTGCACATGAAAGATACAATAGTGAACAATGCTCAACACAAGCAATAGTAAATGATAGGGGGAGTCAACGATGGTTGTGCGAGTAATCTTGATCGCCCCGTATTCAAATGCTAACAGAAACAAGGTTATAATCCATAGAAGATGCTGCCTGTGTCTTAGTGAATTGAGTTTATTCCATGGAGGGGCCCAGGAGCGGTTCTATGGCGAAATTCAGACGCGGACACCATATTCAGATATACGGTTCACCCTTTCTTCCAGGACATGTCTCCTGTTTTTCAAATCAGAGGCCATGGAAGCCACCTGAAAGATGAAAAGAGCATGCTAAGTTGAAAGCAACTTTTCATAATAGTCAGTGAATAAGGTTTTTTTTTACATAAGAGTTATTTCACTTGCCTCTGCTCGTAATTCAAGAGACTGTCTTGTAGGAATAATTCTTAGTTGATCCATCAAACCTAGGGCCACAAGAACAATATGGAACAAATTTAATAAAGAAACGGTCAAATGATGTGTATAGGCTCTTATTTACACATACATTGCTTCAAAGTTTTCTATATTAAAAGGACCATCAATCTTTGAAGAAGAATTCAATACCTGCAGCTGTTGATTCAGTTTTGTAAATAGATCTTATAACGGACTGGATTTGCTTACCAGTAGATCTGCAAAATTCATGAGCATAACATTTAGATGAAGATTATTCTCAAGTATGGCGTTGTTCAAGGAAATGACAGAAGATGATTAGAAAAGCACCACATGTGTACTACCTCAAATCAGTTCGGCCACGCTGCAGATCACTTTCACCAATGACTACTTTGTCCAGGGTGTATTTGGAATCCTTTCTCAAGCTCTCAATAGATGTTTTGTATTCGATCATACTTTGTTCAACATCATTCAGTAAATCCTACAAAAATTATATGTGAGGACATCATCATATACATCCGTCAAGGAAAAGAATGTATGCATGTCATGGTTCTCATCTTTATGACCATGTTAGACAAGGTTGGTTACAGAATAACTGAAACTCAGTCATGACTATGAAAACAGAAAGCATTTGCCAGCATGAGTACTTGGAGAAACCACTGTTACATGATTCAACCGTAATGAAATAAATGGATATTCAGAAGTACTGAACAAACGAAACCTAATATGTTACAGATGTTCAATAAAATTTAAATTAGCATAATCAGAGTTGCGGGCACTGTACCTTCTCAGTTTTAAAACGACCCAGAGTATTGCGGTATAAAAATCTCCGAGGGCCTGATGGTACAACATTCATTAGCTTTGAGACAAAAGAAACCATTGTTCTATCAAGAAAACAACCATATTTCAGTTTAAATAGGGAGAGGGCCACTTTTGAGTTATTTCTTGTTAAGTCGTAAGAGGGATACACTTGCAATGTGCACCACCTTTATATGTAACTGCACAGTCCTAATCAACCTAGCGCACAATCAACACAATTAAACCCAAACCTCAGCCCACTTGTTAATCTGCATAGCATTCACAAACCCCAAATTCTACTTTGGCTTTTCTTGTACTGCTTGATCCTTGATCATTGGTAAGGGCACTGTGATCTGTTTAGTTATGTTACCATAAGTGTATCAGTATTGCGGCAACATGACTAAAGGGATATGACCTTTTCCCAAAATGCTGATGTGGGATATGTTTAACTCTAAAAATGAATAGCAAAATCATGTGGCATAGCTGGACATGAAATGCCAGTTGCTTAGAGCATCTCCACTAGGGCCCCCAGGACGCCCCCCAAGCCCCTTTTTTAGCACCGGCAGTAAAAAAAAAACGTCCCAGTCAGGCTCCCAACACCTCGATTTGC
>NC_041387.1:418001473-418004300 GCF_002162155.2 Triticum dicoccoides
AGTCCCTCTCTCTCCCCTCACTCTCCTCTCCTCTCTTTTCTCTCTTTTCTCCATCCCACACCTACCGCACACACGGCTCGCGCGGCCGGTTGCAGCCCCGACGCTTCCCTCGCCTAGTGTCGCCGGCCCCGCCCCGCATCTCCCCGGCGCAGTGAGCAGGAGGCCGGAGTTGGCGGGTCGAGCGCCTGCCTCCCTCCCCGCATCTCCCCGGCGCAGTGAGCAGGGGGGCGGAGTTGGCGGGTCGAGCGCCTGCCTCCCTCCCCGCTCCTCGCCGGCCTCCACGCGGCCGTGAGCTGCAGCATGCCTCCATCCTTGAAGAAGCGCACGCGCTCGACCTTGCCCTTCTTAACGGCCGCTAGGAACTCGCTGTAGCGCCACTGGCCGCCGTCGGGGATGTCGGCGAAGGGGTTGGCCGCGGGCGTCGGCGCCTCGGCCTGCAGCCTGCAGCTGCAGCTGCGGGGCCGCCGCATCCAGCGGCGCGGGCGCGGGGGCTTGGGGAGGGACGCGGTGATGAGGAGGTGGGAGGAGGAGAGGGAAGGGGGCACCATGGTTGCTTGCTGCTCGCTGATTCACCGGTGGTATGACGGATCAGCCGGCGGCGCGGCGGGCGCCGCTGCAGCCGTTCGCCATATCCAAGACGCAGAGGAAGGGCTTGCTCGCCGCCGTGGCCGAGGCGCACCACCGCGTGGCCGGGGCCTCCTCGACATCGTCACCGGCCCGGCCGCTTCCTCGTTGCGCGCCACGCGTCCTCCACGCGTCCTCCTCGTCCGCCATGCGCCATGCTTGGGGGTGGAGACGGCTGGAAAATTTTTCTCCCCAAGTCCAAAATTTGCGCCGGCGCAGCCCCAGCCGGACGAAAAAACGTCCCTGGGGAGGCACAACGGCTGGAGATGCTCTTAGGGTCAGTGGTCTGCAGGAGGAACAGTGGGTGAGACGTTGGGATGGTGAAAGGAATTCAATACAAGCTTGTCGCCTGGGGTGGGACTGGAAGTCAGGACAGAGGAGGCAAGAGAATCAGGTCAAAGTAGAGCACAGAACGCATGTCCGAACTATGGGAGAGGGCCGGACATTATACTCTAACACTCCCCCTCACGTCTATGCTCCTTTGGAGTTTATGACGTGGGCAGCGGAAGCGGGGGCAGGCTGCAATTATTTACTGCGTGTCTGCGTTTACTGGGCTTTGAACCCTGAACCTCTTGGTTGCAAGTTTATGCACCTAACTAGTTCACCCATCAGTCCGAACTGGTGGAGAGAGGCGGGCAATATATTTCAACACGCCCTCTCACATCTAGGCTTATTTAGTCCTTAGACGTGGGTGTAGGCCGCAGAATCTTTTTATTTTAATACTGCGTTGGCAGGTTCTTGAACTCAAGACCTCTTGTCTCGGATACCATATTGAATTCATGCTCCAGCCAGTTGCTCCAAAAGTCTGAACTGATGAAGTGGGCCGGACATTATACTCCAACATTAGATAATCCTTATTTGACTAGGCTGCATACACTTGTATCCAATATGCATCTAATTTGCGTGCCTTTATTTTAAATTTTAATTCTCCCGATACTGGTTGGATAAATATCAAATGTGTATTGGTACCAGATACGTATCCAATGCGGATATAAAAGCTTTGCAAGTAGTATCGGCGTTTCATAGGTGGGAAGAGAACATCGACCACTTCACTGGATCAGCGCCAAATACAGTACCCCTTGACATGCAACTTATGCGCAAGGGTTTGTCAAAAGTTATTTTTATAAGCAAAATATCCGTTAGCAGATGATGCTACTAAGTACCCCCTCTGTAAACTTTAGTGATCAAAAAGGTCTTGTATTCGAGCATCTCCAGCCGTTCAGCCCCCCAGGGCGCCGAAAAAGAGCGGCCTGGGGGCGAATCAGCGCTAGATCGGCCCCTGGGGTTCGTTTCTCCCCAGCCACGCCCCCAGGTGCCGCCCCCCAAGGCGCCCCATATTCAAACTCCATCGTTCCCGCTCAAAAAAACCACAAACCGGCGATCATCGCAATAGTTCGGCGATTCGGTGCCTTTCCTCGTCGACGCCGGCTCCTCCTCTTCTTCTTCCTCCTCCTCCGGCTCTTCCTCGCTGTAGTCGAGCTCGTCGTCCATGTCGCCGAGGTCAATCGAGTCGTCTTGGGTAGTGAACCCGGGGGAAGCGGCGGCGGCGGCCGAGCCGGCTGCGATGATGTCTTCCATGTCGGCCTCCGTCGCGTCGGCGTCGCCGAGATGCGACGAGGAGGAGGCCTGCGAGTAGAGGCCGCGGCGAAGAGGTGGCGTCGGTGAGGCTGCGTAGTCCGGCGACGAGTACGTGTACGGCGGGTACTGCACACCGGCGAACGCGGGCGAGGGCGTGCGCTGGACTGGGCGCCCATGGGGGAAGGTGATGTTGGGGTTGAAGCCACCATGGGCGCCGCCATCGGCATAGCCCGACGACGGCGTGCTCCATGGGTGCGGCGACGACGAGAACCCGGACGGAGAGCCGACGCTTTGCTGGCTCTAGGCCGCGTATGGGCCGTGCCCACCGGGTGGATTCATCATCGCTGCGCACGCCGCCTCGGCTTGTTCGGCTGCATGCTCCGCCGCCGCAGCCACAGCGTGCGCCGCTCTCTCCCTGGCCTTCTTGGCCCTGTTGCACCTGTCGGCGGTGACGGCCTCCCGGCGTTCCACATCCGCCTTCCACTCGGCGTTGCTCATGCCGGGGGGCTTGGACAGCGGCGCCCTCGGCTTCCTTTGCTTCGGCTGGGCGACGGCGGCGGCTGTGGGATCCATCACGGCGGGGGGCATCACGTACTTCTTCGGCGGCATGGCGGGCGGAAGGGTA
>NC_041387.1:418005066-418006384 GCF_002162155.2 Triticum dicoccoides
CGGCTGGAGATGCTCTTAGTTTACAGAGGAAGTACTTGAGTAAATGACATGTGATTAAAATGCATCACCAGCTGTTTATTAAGTAATAATTTAGTAATTTCTCATGAAAGTTTCACCTACACTAAGTTCAATGGCAACCGATCATTTGTGAATCTTCAAACACATGATGAGTCTTAAGTTAAGATTATAAATGGTAGCTAGACTACATGAAAGAAAACAGATTTTTCTTATGTATCTGGTGGCCAAACTTAAAGTAGATCTCCCAAGTACCATTTTCCGGGTTTGCATCCCAACAGGGAATTAGCAAACCAAGAAAAACCAAACAAGATAGAACCTGATACACCTGGCTTGGCTTGATTCGAGCTTGGATCAGCTCAGGTTTGTAATCAGATAAAGATATATGGAAGCACCCCTCAAACGGAAAGGTATTGCATACATATAGTGCATGCGCATAACCTCTGGCACCAAATTATAATCACTGGTAGGATTTAAGAACTTGAACGCGGCATAAATGCCTACACTCCAATAAATAAGATACTACATCGAAACAATGGAGCTTTTTTCTACGCAGGTGCTAAAGGAGAACTTCTGAAGCCTCCAAAGAAGAGATAATTCTTCACTAAAGTTGTGATTGGTCTAGGAAATAACATAAGTTGTATTTCAGTCAAAAAACAAAAAAAACAACTGCAATTGCAACTGAAATAAATGTTCATTAAGACTAATCATTAACCCAGACTACGAATACACATGAGCGAGAATGCATCAAATTCACAGGTTTTGCGACATCAACTCTAAAAGGGAAATATATCCGATGATCTGACCTGTTAGCTCCTGAATAGTATTTCTCAGGTCAAAATCAGTTTAAATATTTCTGAACAACCGGATAGATATGTGGAACAAGACAAATGGAAAGAAACTTGGCAGCCTGTTAAAGGATCATGTTCTCTGGTTTCAGGATTTGTGAAACTATATAGTTTTCCTTCAATCCCTAATTCGTACCGATGAGTCCCATTTCTTGTCTATGTGCATATTCAAAGACATGACATAACCAAGTTTGTGTCTTAATATATAACATTCTGAAATCACCCTTAAAAGGAACCACACGGTTTGAGCTGATAAATTAATTTGCAACCTGTCTTGCATGAACATTAGAAACAATATGCTTCCAGAACACTTGAAATATACCTCTGAACAAGATGAACCCTGCGACAGTGGCACATCCAATTGCCTCCGCTTGATGCTCGCTCGCAAGAACCAGCGCATCCGAAATAGTAACTAAAATGGAAATAAAACCAAGTATTGATTGTGGAACCATCAT
>NC_041387.1:418006787-418077368 GCF_002162155.2 Triticum dicoccoides
TTGCCTTTAGCCCTCTCCACTAACACATCCTCGTAGGCTTTGTACTGTGGCCACAGCCCTGGCGCAAAGCTCTACAAATGCAAGCAGAAAGAGGGTTAGTGCAGCAGGAAAAAAAAGGGAATTTTAGGAGTACATAAATAAATAATAAAAATACCATCTCGGTTTAGCCAACAAAAATGTGTAGCCGATGCGAGTGCAGCCATACAAGCATCGCGTGCAAAGGGAATGGCAGTCAAATATAAAATCGTTCAGGGACGAGATAGCATGCATCAACGCATAGGTTTTCTATAACCCCCAAAAATGGAATAGGAAGAGCTAATTTTTGCCATCGAATCCCAACCGGAGAACACAAATTCACGCACACCATCTTAAAGACGGATTCGATTCAGTTATACACGTGATTCCATGCAACCTGATATCACATCTGAGATAAAGAAGGGCACTCAGAAACACGCGAATCCGCCCAAGATTTGTAAGAGGCATTGCAAGTTTCTGTAAGATTACGGGGCGGGAAGGAGTCGAGACCTGGAGCTTGCGGAGAGGCCAGGGGGAGGCGGAGGCGGCTTCCGCGCCTTGCGACGGCGTGCGGCCGGTTTCCGATGATGCCATCGACTGGGCTCCTGCAGTTTCTCCGGTGACCGTGCGTTCGCGGATCTCTCGGGCTTTCTCTCTCTCCTCTTCAGAGATAGTGGCGTTCTCTTCCCTTCTTCAGGTAGTGCTATTTTAGGCCCGTTCGACCGTAGCCCGAGAAGAGTTTCTTTTTTCTTGAACGGTGGGCCGAGAAGAGTTTCAAATGTTGCGTTCAAGCGTTGACAAAAACAAAAGTGGGGTAAAAGACAATATGAGGAAGACACCTCAAAAAAAAAAAGACAATATGAAGAAGTGTGCATGGTTTTTTCCCTAGTTTTCCTTGTTTTTTAAGGGGGGTACATTTTTTGGATTTGTGAGAAAAAGGTTTTTCTAGTTTTTTTGGTTATCTTAGCTCTTTTTCTTGTGCACAGGCATGCTCCCGCGGGCAGCACAGATGTGCTCTCGTGAGAGCACATGCTAATTCATGGTGTGTTGCTTGTGGGAGCAGTTTATTCATATTCACACCAGGATTAATGCTAGTTGCGAGTACTTGTTAATTCTCATTGGAAGAATAAGCTATGTCAAAAAAGGTTCATCAAATATATCAACACGAAATCTAATTTTGATGGTTTTGACGTGAGAAAGGCAACATTGAAATGGTTCATGATGAGATCATGATATATTTCTTCTTAAAAATGGATCTATAGAAGAAAAGATCATGCACCAATCCTCAAATCCGTTCCGCGCGTAGAAAAAAAATCGACCAAAACTTCCTGAAGGCGACAAATGGCACATATTCACTACGCCACTTGTCATCATCAGAGGCGTTTTGGTGTAGCCTTTGCAAGGAACATAAGGAACATCCCTTAACTGGTGATTTTCCGTGAAGGTTGTATCGCTGATTCCTGATTGCATACATATCACACACGATTTCCTAGCATCCGATGTGGGTTAGCATATTAAGAGCATTGAGGCGCATGGTTTGCTATTGAGCACTTTTGGAAGGTTAAGCCCGGTTTTGGGAAAATTTGGGTTCTTTTTCTTTTTCATGTCAGTCTTTTTCACTATTGATTTTTACCGCCTTCCTTTTCTTTTTTCCCTTTTCTTTTTATTTTATTAATCCTTTTTTCGTTCATGGACATTTTTTGGAAGTTCGAGAGCATTTTCCAAATTTGTGAATACATCCTAAAATTCACAAATATATTTTATTCACAAACATTTAGAAAATAGTGAATTTTATTTTTTGAATATTTTTCAAAATTTTCAATATTTATAAAATTCATGAAAAAATATAAATTAAAAAACAAATTATGAATTGTTTAACATTTTCTGAACATTCTTGAAATTCTTGAACATCAAATTACTGGAAATAGAATTAAAATTCATGGTTTTCTTTCAAAATCATAACTATATTTTTTTAATCTGTGAATATTTTAAAATTTCCGAACATTGTAAAATTCATGATTTTTTTATAGAGTTAGTAAAACTGAAGTGTATATATTTCATAAATATTTTAAATGCATATAAAACGAGGGGGAAAGTGACAAACAACCAGCAACGGCAGCAAGATTGGCGGGCTGGCGCAACAGGTGAGCCGACGTGAGCCAGCTGCTAAGTGTTAGCGGTCCTTCCATGAGGTTGACTAGAGGCTATACATTTTTTCTCAAAAAAAAACAAGAGTATAGGCGATACATCCCCTAAAAAAAGAGTATAGACGATACATATTAGCACCGTCCACCTATCTCAGGCATAGTTAATACTTTTCATTTCATTTAAAAGAAATGCTCATTCTCAACAAAAAAATTAGGGCACAGTTTTCCCTACAAAAAGGATTCTTTACGGCATATGTTCTTTTTCTCTCTAGGCCCCGCTTGGGGGCTTTGTAACATTCTCCGCATGTACATCTATAAAATAATAATTTCCTAACTAGAAATTTTTGAATGAAAACTAGCACTAGTAAAAAACAGGGCATCAGTCCCGATTTTAGAGGGCCTTTAGTCCCAATTTCGTAACCGGGACAAAACGATCGGGACTAATGCCCGTCACTTTTAATCCCGGTTGGCTTACGAACCGGGACTAAAGGAGCTCCACGTGGCCGCTGTGGGGTGCCCTGGTAGGAGGACCTTTAGTCCCGGTTGGTAACACCGACCGGGACTAAAAGGCAGCCATGCGTCAGCAGCTGCCAGGCATTGGGGTTTTTAATTTTTTAAAGGAGGGGTTTTAGGGTTTTCATATTATGTTCCCCCCTTTTATTTTTGTGTTTACCCTTCAATTCTTTTATTGAGGGTTTCATTTTTATTTAATGTTTTTCATTCGACTCGACGCTAGCTACTACATATAGCAATGAAGGAACCATTACACAAGATCGTCATGAACGTATATAAAGAGAAGTGACCTCTCTTTCTCCGTGCTTGGTTAAACAACAAGTTTTCGTATATCTATCCGACGCTACTACGTATATACAATATAACATCTCTTACGATCCCTGATATCATCAAGCACCAAAATCGCATTGATTTTCTTTATGGTATTCCCCCTTTTCATGTATGACGCGGTCAAGAAAGAATCCCGCCAATTCCTCTTGAATTGCTCATATGCAATCATGTGGTAGGAGTTCTTCCCGCATCTAATTTAAAGAAGGGGGTCCTCCTCACCTAAAGGTGATTCTGTGTTTCCGGTGGAGGAGGACCTCCTAGAGTTTCAATAGGCAAATTGTGTTTAAGCAGAGGTTGTTGTTCAAAGATAATTTTATATATTTCATTTCTTTCATGCAGATGCATATCATTTTCATGTGGATCAGTGGGAGGCACGGCAATAGAAGCAAGACCAATTATTTCATCCTTACTAGACAATTCTTTCTTATGATGTTTTCTACTAAACTTGGAAAAATTAAACTCATGAGACTCACCACCAAAACTAACACTGACAGTTTGTTTCTCACAATCTATTTTAGCATTAACGGTGTTCAAGAAAGGTCTATCAAATATAATGGGACAAAAGTCATCTTGTGAGGAACCAAGAACAAGAAAATCAGTAGGGTATTTTATTTTCCCACACAAGACTTCAACATCTCTAACAATCCCAAGTGGTGTGATGGTGTCTCTATTAGCAAGTTTAATAGTAACATCTATGTCATCTATTTCAGCGGCTGCTATATCATTCATAATTTCTTGATATAAGGTAAAAGGAATAGCACTCACACTAGAACCAATGTCGCATAAACCATGATAACAATAATCTCCTATTTTAACTGAGACAACAGGCATGCCAACAACGGGTCTATGTTTATCTTTTTCATCGGGTTTGGCTATTCTAGCAGCTTCTCACAGAAGTAAATAACATGCCCATCTATATTTTCAACCAATAGATCTTTAACCATAGCAAAACTAGGTTCTACTTTGATTTGTTCAACAGGTTTGGAAGTTCTAATGTAACTTTTGTTGACCACAGTTGAAACTTTAGCATGTTCCTTTATCCTAACCGTGAAAAGTGGGTTTTCGATATAAGCAGTAGGTACAACTGGATCAACATTATAAATTATAGTTTCTTCTTTAGCTATTACCGGTTCTTTAGTTTCTTCTTTGATAGGTGGCTGATATTTAAACCACTTATCCTTAGGAAGGTCAACATGAGTAGCAAATGATTCACAAAAGGAGGCTACTATCTCAGAGTCAAGTCCATATTTAGTGTTAAACTTTTGAAAAGCATTGGCATTCATAAAAGATTTAACACAATCATACTTAAGCTTAATACCTGACTCATTACCTTCGTCGAGTTCCCAATCTTCAGAGTTGCGTTTAATTCTTTCTAAAATATCCCACCGGAAGTCAATAGTCTTCTTCATAAAGGAACCAGTACAAGAAGTATCAAGCATGGATCAATCATCATGAGAAAGTCGAGCATAAAAATTCTAAATAGTAATTTCTCTTAAGAGCTCATGATTAGGGCATGAATATAACATTGACTTAAGCCTCCCCCAAGCTAGAGCGATACTTTCTCCTCCACGAGGCCAAAAATTATATATAATTCTGATCACGATGAACTAGATGCATAGGATATTTTCTTTTGGTGAAATACCAATTTCAATCGATTCCAATTCCAGGATCCAATATCATCGCATAGCCTATACCATACCAATGCTTTTCCCTTCAAAGATAAAGGGAAAACCTTCTTCTTAGCTTCATCTCCAGGTAAACCTTCAAGCTTAAATAATCCACAAATTTCATCCACATATATCAAGTGCATATCAGGACGTTCGGTTCCATCTCTTGCATAAGGATTAGCTAGCAGTTGTTCTATCATACCCGAAGGAATTTCATAACCAATATTTTTCAGTAGGTGCAATAGGTTGAGGGGTAACTAATTGTGATTTCGGTCGAGGTGAAGATACCCCGAATAAACCCCTCAAAGGATTGTTCTCCATAGTAATAAGTGACAATAAATTTTAGCACGTAGTAATAATTTTTCCTTACCGATTTCCACTTACCAAGAGCGCTTCACTCCCCGGCAACGACACCAGAAAAGAGCCTTGATGACCCACAAGTATAAGGGATCAATCGTAGCCCTTTCGATAAGTAAGAGTGTCGAACCCAACGAGGAGCAGAAGGAAATGACAAGTAGTTTTCAGCAAGGTATTTTCTGCAAGCACTGAAATTATAAGTAACGAGTAGTTTGATAGCAAGATAATTTGTAACGAGCAAGTAACTGTAATGGTAGAAAAAGTGCAGCAAGGTACCCCAATCCTTTTGAGGCAAAGGACAGGCCAAACAATCTCTTATGATAAGCAAAGTGTTCTTGAGGGTACACCGGAATTTCATCTAGTCACTTTCATCATGTTGGTTTGATTTGTGTTCGCTACTTTGATAATTTGATATGTGGGTGGACCGGTGCTTATGTGTTGTTCTTACTTGAACAAACCTCCTACTTATGATTAACCCCCTCGCAAGCATCCGCAACTACGATAAAAGTATTAAGAATAAATCTAACCATAGCATTAAACTTTTGGATCCAAAGTCCCTTATGGAATATCACATAAACTAGGTTTAAGCTTCTGTCACTCTCGCAACCCATCATCTAATAACTACTCCACAGTGCATTCCCTTAGGCCAAGATATGATGAAGTGTCATGTAGTCGACGTTCCCATGACAGCACTAAGGGAATTACAACATACATACCATCAAAATATCGAACACATATCAAGTTCACATGATTACTTGCAACAAGATTTCTCTCGTGACCTCAAGAACAAAAGTAACTACTCACGAATGATTATCATGCTCAAGATCAAAGGGGTATTAAATAGCGTAATGGATCCGAACATATAATCTTCCACCGAATAAACCATATAGTAATCAACACTACTAGTCACCCACAAGTACCAATCTATAGTTCCGGTACAAAGATTGAACACAAGAGATGAACCAGGGTTTAAGAGGAGATGGTGTTGTTGAAGATGTTGATGGAGATTGCCCTCCCCAAGATGGGAGAGTTGTTGGTGATGATGATGACGATGATTTCCCCCTCTGGGAGGGAAGTTCCCCCGGCGGAATCGCTCCGCCGGAGGGCAAAAGTGCTCCTGTCCAAGTTCCTCCTCGAGACGGCGGCTCTTCATCCCGAAAGTCCTCCTCTTATTTTGTTCTAGGTAAAAATGACTTATATACCAGAAGAGGGGCACCGGAGGTGGGCCGAGGAGGGCACAACCCACCAGGGCGCGCTTGGGCTCCCTAGCGCGCCCAAGTGGGTTGTGCCCACCTGGTGGGCCCCCTCTGGCAGTTATTTGCTCCAATAATTCTTATTTATCCCATGAAGTTTCAACTCATTTGGAGTTGTGCAGAATAGGTAGCCTGACGTTGCTTTTTCAGGTCCAGAATTCCAGTTGCCAGTATTCTCCCTCTTTGTGTGAACCTTGCATATTATGAGAGAAAAGACATTAGAATTACTCCAAAAAGCATTATTACACATAAAAGCAATATAAATAACAGTAGGTAAAACATGATGCAAAATGGATGTATCAACAAACTTTTTGTTCAAATCTTTCTTCCAGTTCTTGAATAGTTCTGTCATCTTCTTAAGAGCAAACGCCTTGACCTTTGGGAGAATAACTGGCTTATTCGGATCCTCCTCTGGCGGTAGGCTGAAATTTGTCATCAACGAGTTCCGAAGATCATCTTTCTATCTATGATGGACATAGGAAACTTCAGGGCCCTTCTTCTTATTTCATTCTTGGATGCTGATTGGGACGCTGTCCCTAACAATAACTCCGCACTGATGTATAAATGTGTCATTGGTCCGCTTGGGAGCAACTGGTTCGCCATTTGGAGCGACTTCTTCGATCGTGAACCTTTCATACTGGCCCAACCTTTTCTTTGGGCCTTGTTTCCTTACCGAAGTTTGGCTCGATCTGAAGGGCTATAAAAGAAGAAAGAAGCGTCAATATATGTACATACAAAACAATTAATGCATTTAGTCAGCAGAGGCTTAATATATATATATATATATATATATATATATATATATATATATATATATATATATATATATATATATATATATATATATATATACCTCACCGGACTTTGCTACAGTTAAGGCTGCTTCCTTCCCCATTCGATCACCGGAGCTGTCATGACCTCCTTCCTCCTCCATTCGATCACCGGAGCCGTCATGATCTCCTTCCTCCTCCATTGGATCACCAGAGCTGTCATCCTATCTTTCATCACCATCGGTGTCATTGAGAAATGACAAGGTGATATCACCTCCGTCGTGGATTATATCCCCCAACAACTCTTCTTTTTCTAAGTCTCTGTCCATAGTTTCTGCAAATATTACAACATGACAATATACAACCATGAGAGATGGATTAGTGACAAACATAGACTTAATCACAACAAGGAATCATATGCATATGAGCAATGGATTAGTGGAAAACATCATGCAAAGTTCACAAGTTTTATAACAGTCAATTTCAGACGATCGTCGAGGACTCCTCCCCCTCATGTCTGATGAGTCGTCCTATCTTTTGAGAGAGGATACTTTGCGGACCGCCTCTCTCATGGTCGTCGAGGATACTTCTGGACCCCCCTCATGTTGAAGTTATCGGGATATGTTCCCGAGAGAGTTAGGGGTGTTCTAACGCGGCACTACATGATATAGGTGAAGGGGGATAACATCCGGGAATGTTTTCCCGAAGTCTGCATTTTCGGACAAATGAAATGGAGAGGATGGTTTTGGGTTCGCTATGCTAGCTACTTGTGACAGACGAACGGAGGGCATATTCGGATACGTCATAATTCTCTAATTGATTCTCACATATAAATTATTTTTATTGGAGTTACAATTAATTATCTACGAATTTCTAAAGTTTTACCAATATCCTGGAAATTCCTGGAATTCTGCTAAGTCTGAGAATTCATCAGCTTTAAACATCACTTAGCTGTTTTCCAAAGGCTACAACTATTGTGTTGTACATCCTATGGGTTAGTGCCTTATATCAATATTGATCACACTCTTGTGATCTACAAGATGGTATTAATTGCATCTCTACTATAGTCCATTAGCTTGCTCAAAACTTTGTTTGAAAAGTGCTACTTGATATTAATTGTATGAACAAAAAAAATCTATGAAAAAACAAATTCATCATATCAATATTTTCTATATACATCCATCCATCCATCCATCCATCCATCCATCCATACATACATACATATACATCTACATACATATATATATACACACACTAAGCATCTACATATACATACATACATATATACATCTACATCTACATACATACATACATACATACACACACACACACATAAACATACTTAATAAACAAAAAAGAACAAAAAAATGGACAAAGCACACATCGGGCTGGGGCGGCGGCGGCTCACGGCGGGGGCGGACAGGGCTCGGGGAGGAGGGGCAAGGGAGAGGGCTCGGCGTATCTATAATTTTTGATTGTTCCATGCTATTATATTATCTGTTTTGGATGTTTTATATGCATTATTATGCTATTTTATATTATTTTTGGGACTAACCTATTAACCTAGAGCCCAGTGCCAGTTTCTGTTTTTTTGCCTATTTTAGAGTTTCGCAGAAAAGGAATACCAAACAGAGTCCAAACGGAATAAAACTTTCTCGATGATCTTTCTTGAACCAGAAGAAAATCAGGAGACTTGGAGATGAAGTCGGAGGAGCCACGAGGTGGCCACAAGGGTGGAGGGCGCGCCCAGGAGGGTCGGGCGTGCCCCCTGATACGTCTCCAATGTATCTATAATTTATGAAGTGTTCATGCCATGTTACAATAATTTTATATGGTTTTGGTATGATTTCCATGGAACTAACCCGGACTGACGCTGTTTTCAGCAGAACTACCGTGGTGTTATTTTTTGTGCAAAAATGAAAGTTCTCCAAACACCGTGAAACTTTTGTGGATTTTTTATGGACCAGAAGACTACCAATGGGCCAGAGCAGCACCTGGGGGGTGCCCCGAGGGGGGGCACAACCCACCAGGGCGCGCCTGGGCCCCCAAGCGTGCCCCGGTGGGTTGTGCCCACCTCAGTGGCCTCCCACACCCCTTCTTCGCCCTATAAATTCCCAAATATTCCAAAAAACCTCACGTAGACCCTGGATCGGAAGTTCTGCCGCCGCAAGCCTCCGTAGCCACCGAAAACCAATCGGGAGCCCATTCCGGCACCCTGCCGGAGGGGGAGATCTTCACCGGTGGCCATCTTCATCATCCCGACGGACACGATGATGAGGAGGGAGTAGTCCACCCTCAGGGCTGAGGGTTTGTACCGGTAGCTATGTGTTTAATCTCTGTCTCTCTCTCTCTCTCTCTCGTGATCTTGAGATGTCACGATCTTGATGTATCATGAGCTTTGTTAACATAGATGGATCATAGGTGTCTCTCCCCTCTCTATTCTTGTTGTGATGAATTGAGTCTTTACCCTCTGAAGTTTTTTCTTGTCAGATTGAATGTTCAGATCCAAGAACACATGATATATGTCTTGCATATGAATACCGTGGTGACAATGGGGTATTATTTCGATTCACTTGACATATGTTATGGCACTCATCTTGCGGGTTCCCGAGGTGACTTTGGGGTAATCTATGTGTAGGGGTTGATGCATGTTTTTATTGTCTTTTCTCCGATAGAAACTTTGGGGTCTCCTTGTAGTTCTTTGTATGGATTGAGTATTATGAATCTGAAATTGTTTGATACATATCGTATAATTAACTCACGGGTACTCGTGGTGACATTGGGGTATCTAGGTGACATTAGAGTTGGTTGATATGTATCATATGGTGTTATTTTAGTACAAACTTTTGATTAGATCGATCAGAAAGGATAGCTTGCTGTTATTTTAGTACAAACTCTACGATAGATTGATCGGAAATAATAGCTTTGAGGTGGTTTCATACCCTACAAACAATTTCTATCTTTTGTTCTCCGCTAATAGGAACTCGGGAGTGATTCTTTATTGCACTTTGAGGGATAATCATATGATCCAACTATGTTAGCATTATTGAGAGATTGCACTAGTGAAAGTGTGCACCCTGGGCCTCATTTTCCATTATTGCAATACCATTTGTGCTCCATTTTATCATTTACTACCTTGCTGTTTTTTATTGTTCGCACTACAAAAACTCACATCTACTATCCATACTACACTTTTATCACCATCTCTTCACCGAACTAGTGCACCTATACAATTTGCTATTGTATTGGCTATGTTGGGGACACAGGAGATTTCTTGTATTTGATTGCAGGGTTGCTTGAGAGAGACTATCTTCATCCTACGCCTCCCACAGATTGATAAACCTTAGGTCATCCACTTGACGGAAAATTGCTACTGTCCTACAAAACTCTGCGCTTGGAGGCCCAACACGTGTCTACAAGAATAATAGTAGACATCACCCCCTGCCTTGTGGGCCCCTCGTGGGTCTCCTGACCTAATTCTTTCGCCCATATATACTCTTATACCCCAAAACCATCAGGGAGCCACGAAAACACTTTTCCACAGCCGCAACCTTATGTACCCGTGAGATCCCATCTAGGGACCTTTTTCGGCGTCCTGCCGGAGGGGGATTCGATAACAGAGGGCTTCTACATCAACACCATTGCCCTTCTGATGAAGCGTGAGTAGTTTACCACAGACCTATGGGTCCATAGCTAGTAGCTAGATGGCTTCTTCTCTCTCTTTGATTCTCAATACCATGTTCTCCTCGATGTTCTTGGAGATCTGTTCGATGTAATACTCTTTTGCGGTGTGTTTGCTGAGATCCGATGAATTGTGGATTTATGATCAGATTATCTATGAATATTATTTGAATCTCCTCCGAATTCTTATATGCATGATTTGATATCTTTGCAAGTCTCTTCGAATTATCGGTTCAATTTGGCCTACTAGATTGGTTTTTCTTGCAATGGGAGAAGTGCTTAGCTTTGGGTTCAATATTGTGGTGTCCTTTCCCAGTGACAGTAGGGACAGCAAGGTATGCATTTTATTGTTGCCATCGAGGATAAAAAGATGGGGTTTTTATCATATTGCTTGAGTTGATTCCTCTACATCATGTCATCTTACTTAATGTGTTACTCCATTCTTTATGGACTTAATACTCTACATGCATGATAGATAGCGGTCGATGTGTGGAGTAATATCAGTAGATGGAAAATCGTTTCGGTCTACTTGATACGGACGTGATGCCTATGTTCATGATCATTGCCTTAGATATCGTCATAATTATGCGGTCTTCTATCAATTGCTCGACAGTAATTGTTTCACCCACAATATTATTTGCTATCTTGAGAGAAGCCACCAGTGAAACCTATGGCCGCCGGGTCTCTTTTCCATCATACAAGTTCTCTTTTCCATCATATACGTTCTCTTTTCCATCATATTAGTTTCTGATCTACTATTTTGCAATCTTTTACTTTCCGATCTATAAACCAAAAATACCAAAAATATTTACTTTACCGTTTATCTATCTCTATCAGATCTCACTTTTGCAAGTAACCGTGAAGGGATTGACAACCCCTTTATCGCGTTGGGTGCAACTTTGCTTGGTTGTTTGTGCAGGTATCCGGTGACTTGTGCGTTATCTCCTACTGGATTGATACCTTGGTTCTCAAACTGAGGGAAATACTACTCTACTTTGATGCATCACCCTTTCCTCTTCAAGGGAAATACCAACACAAGCTCAAGAGGTAGCAGGAAGAATTTCTGGCACCGTTGCCGGGGAGATCTATGCCAAGTCAAGCCATACTAAGTACCCATCATAAACTCTCATCTCTTGTATTATATTATTCCTCATTCGCCTCTCATTTTCCTCTCCCCCACTTCTAAAACGAATTTTGATTTTTTTGCCTTTTCTTCGCCCCTCTTCCGTTCGTCTTTCTTGCCTGCTTTTTGTGTGCTCGTGTGTAGGATTGCTTGCTTTGTCAAGATGGTTCAAGATAATACCAAATTGTGTGACTTTTCCAACACCAATAACAATGATTTTATTAGTACTCCGGTTATGTTGGGAAACATAGCATGTGATAACCCATAAGTATAGGGGATCGCAACAGTTTTCGAGGGTAGAGCATTCAACCCAAATTTATTGATTCGACACAAGGGGAGCCAAAGAATATTCTCAACCACACCTGGATAACTTAGTATCTGCAGCAAAGTATTTAGTAGCAAAGTAGTATGATAGTAATGGTAACGGTGGCAAAAGTAACGATAGCAGTTTTGTAGTAATTGTAACAGCAGCAACGGAAAAGTAAATAAGCAAAGCACAATATGTGAAAAGCTCATAGGCATTGGATCAGTGATGGATAATTATGTTGGATGTGATCCCTCATGTAATAGTTATAACCTAGGGTGACACAGAACTAGCTCCAGTTCATCAATGTAATGTAGGCATGTATTCGGAATATAGTCATACGTGCTTATGGAAAAGAACTTGCATGACATCTTTTGTCCTACCCTCCCATGGCAGCGGGGTCCTAATTGAAACTAAGGCATATTAAGGCCTCCTTTTAATAGAGTACCGGACCAAAGCATTATCACTTAGTGAATACATGAACTCCTCAAACTACGGTCATCACTACAAAAAAATACACTTCTGTGATGATACGTGTTTGTCACAGTAGGTCGTGTTTTTTGTCATGCATGTACATCCATGACGATTTTATGACAGAATCAACATAGTCATACCTGTGCTGTCGTAGAAGTGTTCCATGACATTACCAAAATTATCATCACGGAAGTGTCCACTTCCATGACGATAAATCGCGCGTCACAGAAGTGCTTTCGTCAAGGGTGACCGACACGTGGCATCCACCGTAACGGAACGTCGTTAAGCTATCGGGTCGGGTTTTGGATCCGATAACCCGTTAACAGCCCCGACCAATGGGAAATTTCCACGTGTAAAATTCTTATTGGCCGGACGAAACACGTGTCAGCTCGTTAGTGGGTCAGATAGGCACCTATGATATGTCGACACGTGCCACGGCCCACCACTGGCCCATTTAGCTTACAAAGCCGGCCCGTTTGACTTGGTCAAAAGTTAATGGGCTAGCCCATGAAAAGCCTGTTAATGGTCTCTTCGCAAATAGCCCATTTTACGGCCCGGTAACTCACGACCCGTTAGGACCTAAAGGAAATCAGCCCAACAATGTCATGTGGGCCATCGAATATAACACCAGCCCATTTCACTTTCGGCCCATGTATGGCCCACGACGTCTTTCGGCCCATATGAGGATTTCGTATCTTTAGGCCCTTTACAGGCCCATGGTGACTCTAGCCCATAATGAATAGTAATTTTCTTTGTACTCGTTAACGGCCCGTGATTTACATGGGCCGTTGTCGGTGTCAAAACCGGCGGATCTCGGGTAGGGGGTCCCGATCTGTGCGTCTAGGCTAATGGTAACAGGAAGCAAGGGACACAATGTTTACCCAGGTTCGGGCCCTCTCGATGGAGGTAAAACCCTACTTCCTGCTTGATTAATAGTGAAGATATGGGTAGTACAAGAGTAGATCTACCATGAGATCATAGAGGCTAAACCCTAAGAGCTAGCCTATGATGGTATGATTGTAATTGTGATCGGCCTTCTAAGGACCAACCTCTCCGGTTTATATAGACACCGGAGAGGGCTAGGGTTTACATGGAGTTGGTTACAAGGAAGGAAACACAATATCCGGATCGCCAAGCTTGCCTTCCACGTCAAGGAGAGTCCCATCCGGACACGGGCCGAAATCTTGAGTCTTGTATCTTCACGCTTCAATAGTCCGGACGTTGTACACAGTCCGGCTGTCCGGATACCCCCTAATCCAGGACTCCCTCAGTAGCCCCTGAACCAAGCTTCAATGACGATGAGTCCGGCGCGCAGTCTTGTCTTCGGCATTGCAAGGCGGGTTCCTTCTCCGAATACTCCAAAGTAATTATCGAACACTCAAACCGTGTCCGGATCTGCAAGATGATCTTCACATACCATTGTAGGGAACATAACATAAATCTGATCCACTGGCAATATTCGTACGTTGTGCCCTTACATTGTGGCCTGGCCCAATGCGAACCGGCGTTTCTTGCTCCACCTCGACTCGTGTTGCGAGGCGGTTTTACTGGCATGTCCTGCCAAAGCAGAGATCGTGTTCCCCTTATCACGGGATTTTCCATTAATAGGGGCGTGCGTGACCCCACGACGACCGTTGGTATAACTCCGTGTGTTTTTAGATAAGCCTCAAGCGGTCACACTGAGGACTCTTGATATTCATCCCCTTTATAACGGGGTCGAGGCCTATGCCTCTTTTCCACCTCCCTTGCACCTCGAGCTCCAACGCCCAAGACCTAAGCCCAAACACCCCAAATCCTCCAGTATGTCCAGATCCAACCTTCAAGGCCGGTGGGTGGCCTCCTCGATCCAAGAGGAAGACATTGCGAAGCTTAGGGAGGTCGGATATATGACCGCCGACATCCGGCACAGGCTTCCCGCTCCAGGGCAGGTCATCCCTACACCGGAGCCCAATGAGTGCGTTGTGTTTGTTCCTCACTTCCTCCGTGGCTTGGGCCTCACCCTCGATCCCTTTGTGAGGGGGCTCATGTTCTACTATGGGTTGGATTTTCATGATCTGGCTCCGGATGCTATCCTCCATATCTCGTCATTCATTATTGTGTGTCAGGCTTTTCTCCACGTCACCCCACACTTCGGCTTATGGCTCAATACCTTCAATGTGAAGCCGAAGATGATCGAGGGGCGACATGTGGAGTGCGGAGGTGCCATAATAAGCAGGAACGCCGATGCCCCATGGCCAGAGGGTTCTTTTCCAAAA
The DNA here is from genome assembly GCF_002162155.2 of Triticum dicoccoides. Classification (NCBI taxonomy): domain Eukaryota; kingdom Viridiplantae; phylum Streptophyta; class Magnoliopsida; order Poales; family Poaceae; genus Triticum; species Triticum dicoccoides. The sequence continues at coordinate 418,021,677 of NC_041387.1, forward strand.
GTGTCCGATGTATGGCAGCGGAGGTGGTTTTATGTTACGGCTCCCAGAGGCACAAAGTGGGTAGGCACCCCCGAGTTCCGCTCGGGCCCTCCATCATAGTTGGCGTCTTGGACTGACATAGGATGGAATTGGGGGCCCGCTAGCAGTACTCCAGAATCGCATCCGGGAGCTTCTCGAGAGGGACATAAATCTTGTTAGCATATTGCAAGTGATGTTAATCCGACGGATGTTGCCGTGTCAATGCCGGCCGCTCCGGATGTGGGAGTTTAATCCAGAGGGTCCGCGGACTGTCAAGCACTTCTTCGGCTTGAAGCTTGAAGGGATGTGCAAATTATTCTTTGGACCGAAACTAGAGTGTTCGGACACCACCGAGGATGCGGGCCTAAGCTGCAATCGCCTAGATACCCAAGTAAGTAACCTTGATATCGGACACCTTGTTTTGCATTTGTCATAATTGTTTATCCTGAAAATCTTCCGTGGCCAGGAATGGCTCAACAAGGCGGAGAGAATCAGGTGTCCGGCGCCACTTCCCAAAGGCTCGCCTGGTCCCACCATGGCCAAGATGCTTGACTGGGTACTCAGCAGAATGCCCTCAGGGAAGGACAAGGGGAAGAACGAAGAAACCAAACTCCACATGCTACGCATCCGAACCGGGGGAATTGTTACCTCTCCTAAGGAGGATAGTCAGGAAGGGGAGGCTAAGGCCTCCTCTCCGCGCGGGAAGAAGAGGGCCGCCTCCAAAGACTTGGAGACGGAGATGCCCAAGCAAGGGAAGAAGGTATCACCAAGGGGCTCTGCCGCGACGGGCATCCTCACCGTGTTATGCTCGCCAACGGGCCAGCCCTCCACCGAGCTGTAAGTCAATCGTTAATTTGAAGGCATTGTGTTTCTCCTAGATCAATAACCAGAATTCGTCTTTTGCAATCCGGCTAGCAGCTCTTCTCAACAGAGTTCGTCTTCGGGGGATCTTCCTCCGGAGATGATGGAGAGTGAGACCCCTCCCACCTCTCCGACTCATGAAGCGGGCGACACCGAGGTGTCATCACGGAGGAGTCCGGATCTGCCAAAGCCGAAAGCTAATGCGTCAGCCGGCCTGAGCCCGGAGCGTTTGGCTCCCACGAGGGGCGATGGGGAGGGTCCGGCATAGTTCAATGTCCGGCCGGACGTACTGACAAGCCTACTGGAGCGAGCTACACTCTCGGAGGAGCACCGCTCATTAATGAGCGTGGTGCTCAAGAAGATTTCATCCGCTACAAGCGGTTTGAATGAAGCATTTACAAGCCTGCTCAGAGGCTTTGAGGTATGTAGTGAAGAATACACTATTTCTTTGGTTGTGAGGCACGCGCTAGGTGTGCTCCATATAGATAGTAGCCCCTGAGACTCTGGTTGCCCGCCCTAGGCGGCAAACGGGGGATCATAAACCAATGATTGCTCTGAAAATACGTGCAGGTACCTGTGGGTCCGACCGCCGACCACGCCATTGAAGTTGCCGAACTAATGAGGCAGATTGGATCGATTGATGCCAATATCACGCTGGTGAACGAGCGGCTAGACGAATCACAAGCTATGTGCTCTGCCTTCCTTTGTATAGGAAAATATGAAGGCGGCATGATATTAATGCAATATGCTTGGACTGCAGACGGTCCTGCTGCCGTGGAGGCCCTGAGGGCGGAACTTGCCTAGGCCAAGGAGCAAGCTCGGGCTAGCAATGAGGCTGCCCTAAAGGCGGCCAGGGAATTGAGAGACGAACAGTCTGCTCATCACCGAAGCAAGGAAAAGATAGCCAAAATGGCTTTGGAGTTGAAAAATGCCGCTGACCAGTATGAGGTCCTTAAAAAGGAGCATAAGGATAGTTCGGCCGATCTGAACAAGGCACTTAATGCCACCAAGGAAATATGGACTGAGCTCAGGGGTGCGTGGGAGGAACTTCATCAGGCCTGTAAAATCGCGGTTGGGGGCTCCTACTTGCTGCGGACGAAGTTTTCCGATCCGAAGTACGCTCCCCTGGATGGACGCTGGAGTCCTGCGGACGCGTATGCGGATTTGGCGAAGAGTACAGCTGACGCTGCCAAGTTCTTCGAAGATCAGGGTGACAAGGAAGTGGAGAAGCTTTTCTGGTCGCAATTCAATGCTCCCACTCGCCCGCTGCCGTTAAGTGACAAGATGGCTGCTGTAGCGGAGCTTCACAGGCTGTCCGGGCTTGCAATGCGGTCTATAATAGACCATCTTTGGCCAAAGTGACCTAAATCGGACAGTTACTTTGGCTTGGTGCAACAGTTCCTTGGGGCCGTGCCTCGGATCGACGCCATGAGAAGGTCGACGTGCATAGAGGGTGCGCGGATGGCTCTTGCCCACGTTAAAGCATATTGGACGGATATGGAGGCCACCATTATAGCGACCCAGGATCCGGCGGGGGGCCAATATCCGGTCGAGCACTACTTGGCGCAGGTCACAGAAGGTGCCCGCCTAATAGAGGCGCAGTGCTCGAAGAATGTCCTATTCGAATGATGAATCGATTCATTGTAAAAACAATGTTTATTTTGATTATGAGGCTATATTCATACTGTTTGCCTGAAAATATGATTGTGTCCCGTGTGCGGCCATTTATATATATATATATATATATGTGTGTGTGTGTGTGTCTGTCTGTGTGTGTGTGTGTGTGTGTATAAATATGTTATCCGAAAGTTAGCAGTCGTTGGCTTCAGCCCCCATGCATAAAATGCGGGGGTGTTCGCGAAAAATATGCTTAATCACACTTGATCCAATGTCTTGGTCCATTAAGGAGGTGATCGCACGTCGAACTAGGCAACCGGACTATATAGCTGTAACACCTTCGCTTAGCCATGGGAGTCTAACGTTGGGGCTACTATGTAGCCCCTGGTACCTTCGCGTGCATCCGAATACGGGCGTGTATGTACATGACCGGGAAATGGCCCTTCGTTAATGCGGAGGAATCCTAAAGATTCTGGTGAGTCTTCGAGTGGTTGATCAGTCTCTCGCTGTATCATGACAGTCAGTTTTCGGCTTTCTCTACTGAGGTGCTCATCCTGAATAACCAGGGCACAATCACAGTAGTTCTCCTTTGGCCACCTTAGCCGATAATAACAGAACGTAAGGCGGCAAACCCAGGAGCCGGGCTAACCCAACATTTAACCAAAGACATGATTCGGAGATGATGCATATAAGGCCAAACTCGTGACGCCGAACACTCCCGAAGGTATTTGGACTTTATAACAGATGATGGGCTCAAGAATGCCCATTCATTATAAACCCCGTTGTCGGTGTCAAAACCGGCGAATCTCGGGTAGGGGGTCCCGAACTGTGCATCTAGGCGAATGGTAACATGAGACAAGGGACACGATGTTTTTACCCAGGTTCGGGCCCTCTCAATGGAGGTAAAACCCTACTCCTGCTTGATTAATATTGATGATATGGGTAGTACAAGAGTGGATCTACCACGAGATCAGAGAGGCTAAACCCTAGAAGCTAGCCTATGGTATGATTGTTATTCATCCTACGGACTAAAACTCTCCGGTTTATATAGACACCAGAGAGGGCTAGGGTTACACAGAGTCGGTTACAATGGGAGGAGATCTTCATATCATATCGCCAAGCTTGCCTTCCACGCCAAGGAAAGTCCCATCCGGACACGGGACGAAGTCTTCAATCTTGTATCTTCATAGTCCGGGAGTCCAGCCAAAGGTCATAGTCCGGCCATCCGGACACCCCCTAATCCAGGACTCCCTCAGTAGCCCCTGAACCAGGCTTCAATGACGACGAGTCCGGCGCGCAAATTGTCTTTGGCATTGTAAGGCGGGTTCCTCCTCCGAATACTTCATAGAAGATGTTGAACACAAGGATAGTTTCCGGCTCTGCAAAATAAGTTCCACATACCACCGTAGAGAGAATAATATCTGCACCAATCAAATCTACTGACGTATTCCGCAGCGTGACATCATGCCACGGCCAAGCCTTTATTCGAATCGTTTTACTGTTCCACCTCAGCGTGTTTAGCGAGGCGGTTTCCTTGGCACGTCTTGTCAAAGCAGAGGTCGTGTCCCCTTATTCCGGGATTCTCATCAATACAGGCGTGGGTAACCCAACTGCGCCATTAATCGTGGCGCTTGGGAGATAAGTGAGTTTTATTAGGCTGGTGGGGGCTTGTAGTTTTGGCCGCCCATATAAGGGATAAGGATCTGCCCTTTCCATTTATGCCTTCTTCCTCCTTTGCTTATCCATCCCTGCGCACTCGAGCTCCAGCGCCCAAGTCCGCACTTCCTACCTCAACCTTCTCCAATCATGTCCGGAGCGGGAGGTAGATGGATGGCCTCCTCCGTCACGGAGGGACAAATCAAAAAGTTGAGGAAGGCCGGATACTTGTCTGACGACATCGCGCACCGGCTTCCAGATGAGGGGCAACTCATCCCCACCCCTAGGCCCCATGAGAGGGTTGTATTTCTCCCCCATTTCCTCCGCGGACTGGGCTTTCCTCTTCACCCGTTCGTCCGGGGGCTCATGTTCTACTACGGCCTGGACTTCCACAATCTGGCCCCGAACTTCATCCTCAACATCTCGGCGTTCATCGTCGTGTGCGAGGCCTTCCTCCGCATCCAGCCTCACTTTGGCCTATGGCTGAAGATCTTCAGCGTCAAGCCGAAGGTCGTGGGCGGCCGCCAAGCGGAGTGCGGAGGTGCCATGGTGGGCAAGATAGCCAATGTTACATGGCTCGAGGGCGCCTTCGTAGAGACCATCAAAGGGTGGCAATCAGGGTGGTTCTACATCACCGAGGCGCGTGACCCTGAATGGGCAGCAGCCCCCGAATTCCGATCTGGCATCCCCACATGGCTCACATCTTGGAAAGAGACGAGCCTGTTGTGGGGTAACTCAGCAGAAGTGACCGGACTTCAAACCTGCATCAAAGACCTGATCGGCAGGAAGGTAAAACTCATCACCGTAGTCCAGGTCATGCTCTTCCGCCGGATTCTCCCGTGTCAACGACGGGCTTTCAACTTGTGGGAGTTCGACCCGACCCAGCACCAGACTCTGTCCCGGCTCTTCGACACAAAGCACGAGGATGCCTGGAAGGTGCTATTCAAGAGCTCCGAGGTCTCCCCTCCCGTCACCGAGGATCGCGGATTCTGCGCCAAGCGCCAAGCCAGCGCGGTGAGTTTAATTTTTCCATTACGGGGTATTTGTCTTCCGTAGATTTGATTCTATGCGGGATCTAAACCCCCATCCCTTTAACAGGACTTGCAGAAGAAGGCCGGACAGATCAACTGTCCGGCTCCTTTGCCCAAAGACCCAGCGGACGCTCGCTTAATGAAGCTGCTGGTTCCGGCACCTCACATGGTGCCGGAGAAGAAGGCCAAGAAGAAGGCCACGGGGACTTGAAAGAGTTCCCGGCGCCTGGTGGTGGTTCATCACCCGACAACCCCGAAGCACCCTCCGCCTCTGAAGACGAGGATGAGGAAGAAGAAGAAGCCTCTCCCCCTCCAGCGGGGGGAGGAAAGAAAAGGAAGGCCGCCCCGAATGGGGAGGCCGGAGGGCCCAAGAAGGGGAGGACCCTTCTGCCAGACTACGCCTCTGATGCCGAAGATGGCGGGGAGGAATGGCCATCCAGGGTCAAGCCCCTGGCAAAATCGTAAGTATCCGGACACCCAAATAACTTATGGCGCTCCTCTATTATACGGTACCTTCTGACGCCAAATTCAATTATGTAGTCCGCCCAAGGCTCAGCTCGGCGATTCGTCGAGCGGCTCCCTGAATTCGTCGGACATGAATAGCGCTTCACTTTCGACGGCCTCCTCCCCTCTTCCTGCGGACGACACCGAGGTGGAGTCCCAAAAGGGACTCAACCAGGAGGAGGTGGTCCTGGAGGCGCCGCAAGGCGACCTCCCGGACTCTAGGCCCAAAGGGGGTAAAGCCCCAGAGGGATCTAAGTCTGGCCCTGGACCGGACACCGCTCCGGAACCATCAACGGTTCCAGAGACTGGTAGGCGGCACCTTTGCAAGAAGGGCACGCCTATGACGCCGGCGGCCTCCGTCCAACCGGAGGCACCAGACGATTTACTGGAGGCGCTTAACGGCGCCTCCATCGACGAGGAACACCGCACTGTTATGAGTGCGGTGGTTCAAAGGTTCAGTCCGCCAAGAGCGGGCTGACAGAAACCTGTACAAGCCTGTTAACGGGCTTTGAGGTATGTATTCAAAACATATAAAAATGTTACCACATAGACAGTAGCCCCTGATGCTCAGTTTGGCGTTCGGGAAGAAAAGCCGAGCTGAGGATCTAAAAAGATATACGCAGGAATCTAACATAAATATGTCAATATGGGAATGCAGGCTGCGCTGCTGACCTCTGCCGCACTGACTGCGGAGGTCAATGCATTGAAGGAGAGTCTCGAGCGGACCGAGAACGAGCTCGGCCGTGCCAAGAAGCAGCTCGAGGACAAGGAGGGTATGTAATACCGTATGTAAATGTATATAGAAATACCTGGTTGCAAATAATGACAGGACCAACGTAAATGTTGCAGGGGCCACGACCGAGGTGGCGACCCTGAAGGAAGCGGTGTCCAAGGCCGAAAACAGTGTGGCCTTGGAGCTCACCGAGCGAGAGAAGCAGGAGGCGCGGGTGGCGGAGGTGCGGCAATAGCTCCCGGCTCTCGTGGAGAAACACGAGAGTTTGGAGCGTGACTCGAAGACTCGAGAGTCCGAGCTGGCCTTGGCTCTTGAGAGTGCCAAAACCGCTAAGGCCGAAGCCCAGAAGGCCCTCCAGGAGATCGAGGCGATAAAGAAAATAGCGGCGGGTAAGGCATTCTTTATGCAAAGCAAGCATATAAAAGTGAATTATCTGTTACTTACCCGAATCCGGAGCTCTCCAGGAGCGTTCGCCGATCGGCCCCATAGTGTGTCTGATGCTGCGGCATTCTACCGAGCCGAGGAGGGGAGCTCGACGGAAAAGGTGTTCTGGTCTCAGTATGCTGAGGCTGAACATCCGGTGCCCCTGAGCGACCAGCTGAAGCAGCTGGTCGAGCTCCACAAGGTGGCCGAACAGGCCATGAAGGGCCTCATAGTTTGGTTGTGGCCGACAGAAGCCATGCCCGGGAGCTACTTCGGTCTGGTGTGGCGGCTGGTGGATGCGAGTCCGTGGATTGAGGTCATCAAGCGCTCCATCTGTATTGAAGGTGCCCGTCGGGCCCTTTCCCGTGCTAAAGTGCACTGGGGCAAGTTGGACGCTGAGAAGCTTTTGACGGACGCGCCACCGCCGGGCAAGGAGTATCGCACACCCGAGATGTATTATAAGGGCGTCCTGAAGGGTGACCACCTTATAGCGGGTGAATGCTCCAAAGATGTAATTTTTGAGTAGACTCGCATCTATTATCCTGTACGCTGAAAACTTTGTTCATATGCGCTAAGCAATGCTTATTAATTTAAAATATTACCTTCTGTGCGGCCGTTTATCAAATCTGAGAGATGCAAGTCGTCGGCTTCTACCCCCATGCCACGAGTGCTGGGGTGTTCGGGATAAACCTGAGCGCTCTTCTTCCCATTCTTGGGTCCATCTAGGGAGGCGCTCAGCACAACGAACAAGGCCATCGGACTTATAATGCTTTATCACTCTCACTTAGCCATAGAATTCTATAATTTTAAATTTCGGCGAAGCCCCTAGTATTCGGAAGACCGAGTTCGGGGCGCTATCCACGCCTAGGCTAGATAAATCCGGCTCCTCGCTCTAAGCGGCATAAGTCTTTAGGGACTCGAAAAACCTCGCGAACAGCGACCGGTCTCGCACTATCATGACGGCCAGTTTTAGCTTTCTCTACTGAGGTGTTAACCCAGCTCAACTGGGGCACAATCGCAGTAGTTCTCCCAGCGCTACATTAGCCAACATTACGGAACGTAAAGTACCAAAACATGGGAGCCGGGCAAACCCAACTATTGACCCAAGACATGATTCGGAGCCGATGCATGTAGTGCTATAAGTTCGGGGTGCCGCACTCATGAGAGTGTTCGGTCTTCTTACACCATGTTATGGGGTGCTTAAGCCCCTGGTGTATCGGTCGTACCAAAGTGTATGGTTGCATAATGTCATGAGTGAACATATTTGTATAAAAATAGATGAATACAATGAGAACTATGTATTGTTTATTAAAAAAGGGCTGCTATGAACGCAGAACAATACAAATAGTGCAATAAGCAAGAGATGGGATTATTTGACATGTCCCCTCCAGGGGCAAGCTGCGGGACTTTAAGTAAAACAGGTATTTAGCTCGTTATAGAGACCACCTGGACATTTGACGTGGCTTGTTCTCTCCCTGGCTGTTGCATCGTGTGTTCGGTGAGTGTGTTGCCGGACAGGCCCTCCGAATAGTTGGGTCCTGAAAGTATATAATAATAATAAAAAAAGAAATGCAGAATAGGGAGCCCCTTAGTGCGGTTAAGCCACATTCGGGGCGTGCCATAGTTGTGCCCTTCCCCTTATGCCCATGGTATTTCCAAAGCGTAATTATGTACACGTGGTACCGATATCGCCATCTGGCGAGGGTTGGGGTTGGGGCCGCACTGCTATGCTTGCTCGGAACGTGCCAGCCGGTGTTGTTGTAGGTTACTTCGGGCGCGCTTGACGTTGTCCGGACGTTTAACACCCGGATTGGAGAATTGCCTTGAGAGGCTACTCTGTACTTCCGCCGCCAGGGCCGTCGTGTGCTCCTCCGTTCCGAGAGAGTGTTCAGTGTTTCCATTTACCGTGATAACTCCGCGAGGGCCTGGCATCTTGAGCTTGAGATATGCGTAGTGTGGCACCGCATTGAATTTTGCGAATGCGGTTCGTCTGAGCAGGGCGTGATAGCCACTGCGGAATGGGACTATGTCGAAGATTAACTCTTCGCTTCAGAAATTATCCGGGGATCCGAAGACCACTTCGAGTGTAACCGAGCCTGTACAGCTGGCTTCTACACCTGGTATGACGCCTTTAAAGGTTGTCTTTGTGGGTTTAATCCTTGAGGGATCTATACCCATTTTTCACACTGTATCCTGATAAAGCAGGTTCAGACTGCTGCCGCCGTCCATGAGGACTCTAGTGAGGTGAAATCCATCAATGATTGGGTCTAGAACCAATGCGGCGAATCCGCCGTGACGAATGCTAGTGGGGTGGTCCCTTCGATCAAAAGTGATCGGGCAGGAGGACCATGGGTTGAACTTTGGGGCGACTGGCTCCAACGCATAGACATCCTCGAGAGCATGCTTCCGCTCCCTTTTGGGGATATGGGTTGCGTATATCATGTTCATCGTCCGCACTTGCAGGGGCAAGCCCTTCTGTCCTCTGTTGTTCGGCAGCCGGGGCTCCTCCTCGTCATTGCTACGCAGCCCTTTGTCTCTGGTTTCGGCACTTAACTTGCCTGCCTGCTTGAACACCCAACAATCCCTGTTGGTGTGGTTGGCTGGTTGTTCGGGGGTGCCGTGTATCTGGCACGAGCGATCGAGTATCCGTTCTAAACTGGATGGGCCCGGAGGGTTTCTTTTGAATGTCTTCTTCCGCTGACCGGGTTTAGAGCCTCTGAATCCGGCATTCACTGCCATATCCTCAGTATTGTCGCCGTTAATGCGGCGTTTGTGCTTGTTGCGACGTGACCTGCCATTGTTGTCCTTGGTATCCAAATTGCCAGGGCTCTTGGTTATGTTATTGCTACGAGCTAGCCAGCTGTCTTCGCCCGCGCAAAAGCGGGTCATGAGTGTCGTGAGGGCTGCCATAGATTTCGGCTTTTCCTGTCCTAGGTGTCGGGCAAGCCATTCGTCTTGGATGTTGTGCCTGAAGGCTGCAAGGACCTCAGCGTCCGGACAGTCGACTATTTGATTTTTCTTGGTTAGGAACCGTGTCCAGAATTGTCTGGCCGATTCCTCTGGCTGCTGGATTATGTGGCTTAGGTCATCGGCGTCTGGCGGTCGCACATAAGTGTCCTGGAAGTTGTCAAGGAACGCGGATTCCAGGTCCTCCCAGCAACTAATTGACTCTGCTGGCAGGCTGTTAAGCCAATGGCGAGCTGGTCCTTTAAGATTGAGCGGGAGGTATTTGATGGCGTGTAGATCATCACCACGAGCCATGTGGATATGAAGGAGATAATCTCGATCCATACCGCGGGATCGGTTGTGCCATCGTATGATTCGATGTTTACGGGTTTAAAACCCTCGGGGATTTGATGATCCATTACTTCGTCTGTGAAGCATAGTGGGTGTGCGGCGCCCCTGTACTGGGCTATATCGCGACGCAGCTCAGATGAGCTTTGTCTGTTGTATGCGGCCTGGTCGTATTTATCATATCCGGCATGACGGTTATCGTCACGTGATGTGGGGCGCCCACGCGATCCGTAGGTCGATCTTGTTTGTCTTGCCTTATCCTCCAATATGTCTCGTAGATCTGTTGCGTTTCCCCGTGCTCTGGTATTCTTAGAGCGGCGCCGGGGTGCAGCTTGGGTTGAGGGCCGAAAGGCCTCTCTGTCGCGGCCACGGGGTGGCCGGTCGGGCGCATCGTACGCTGGTGATGTAGGTTTAGTTGCTTCCTCCTCTAGTTGGGGTAGCAACCTGCGCTTTGGGTAACTCTTGGAGGGGCATTCGAGTTTATACTCTTCGGCCGCCAGGACTTCAGTCCATCTGTCGGCTAGCAAGTCTTGGTCAGCTCTAAGCTGCTGCTGTTTTTTCTTGAGGCTGCTCACCGTGGCCATAAGCCTGCGTTTGAAGCACTATTGTTCGACGGGATCCTCTGGCACGACGAATTCGTCGTCGTCGAGGCTTGCCTCGTCTTCGGAGGGAGGCATATAATTGTCGTCCTCGACCTCTCTGTCTGCCGCTCTCTCATGAGGGCTGGCGCCTTCGTCCTCCTACGCTGAATCCTGCTAGAGGGTGTTGTCTTCGGCACTGTCCCGGGTGTTGATGTCTCCGGTGCCGGATTCGCCGTTTTTGCTTTGGCGGGATTTAGAGCGGCGCCGCTGACGTCGGCGCTTGGATTGCTTCTTGGAGGGGTCGTCCTCCGTTTTTTCGTCGCCATCCCCTACTTTGGGGGTGTCCACCATGTATATGTCATATGACAAGGTGGCCTTCCAGTGCCCTATAGGTGCTGGTTCTTGGTCGTCTCCTTCATCGGCGTCCATAGCGTCGATGTCTTCGGAGTCGAAGTCAAGCATGTCGGTTAGATCGTTGATAGTGGCTACAAAGTGGGTGGTGGGTGGGTTTCGAATTTCTTCGTCGTCCGCATCCCAACCATGCTGACCATAGTTCGTCCAGGGCTCTCCTGACAAAGAGAGAGACTTTAGTGAATTCAGGATGTCGCCAAAGGGCAAGTGCTGAAAGACGTCCGCGGCGGTGAACTCCATGATCGGAGCCCAATCGGGTTCGATCGGAAGGGGTGCGGAAGATTCTGAGTCCGGAACGGAGTCCGGCACCTTGGAGTCACGGGCCTTGCAAAGGACTAGGCTGGTATTCGGCTCTATCACCGTAGAGATTGCGGCTCCTGGGGCGGCGTCCAACCAACCGTCCCCGACTGGCGTAGCCGGCTCCGAGCTAGTGGTTGGCGCGGACACCTGAGCGGCGCTTTGGGCGCTGTCCGGCGACAGAGCTAGATCGTGCCCATCATGACAGTGCGGCGCGCTCGGCCGTGGCTCGAATCCGTCGAAGAGCAAGTCCCCGTGGATGTCAGCCGTGTAGTTTAAGCTTCCAAACCTGACCTGATGGCCAGGGTCGTAGCTTTCAATCTGCTCTAGATGGCCAAGCGAATTGGCCCGTAGTGCGAAGCCGCCGAATACGAAGATCTGTCCGGGGAGAAAAGTCTCACCCTGGACCGCGTCGTGGTTGATGATTGAAGAAGCCATCGGGCCTAAAGGTGACGACATAGAGGAACTCTCAATGAAAGCACCAATGTCGGTGTCAAAACCGGCGGATCTCGGGTAGGGGGTCCCGAACTGTGCGTCTAGGCGGATGGTAACAGGAGACAAGGGACACGATGTTTTTACCCAGGTTCGGGCCCTCTTGATGGAGGTAAAACCCTACTCCTGCTTGATTAATATTGATGATATGGGCAGTACAAGAGTGGATCTACCACGAGATCAGAGAGGCTAAATCCTAGAAGCTAGCCTATGGTATGATTGTTATTCGTCCTATGGACTAAAACTCTCCGGTTTATATAGACACCAGAGAGGGCTAGGGTTACACAAAGTCGGTTACAATGGGAGGAGATCTTCATATCATATCGCCAAGCTTGCCTTCCACGCCAAGGAAAGTCCCATCCGGACACGGGACGAAGTCTTCAATCTTGTATCTTCATAGTCCGGGAGTCCGGCCAAAGGTCATAGTCCGGCCATCCGGACACCCCCTAATCCAGGACTCCCTCACCCGTGTTTCCAGGTACGTGCGTTAATCTGTCGTGGCAAAATGCCAAAAACGGCAGTATCCTCTATGGGTATGGAACCCATGGGATGGTTAAACAAGAAGAGGCAATAGAAAAGGTTTACATAGGGGCTTAATCTAAAAAGAAACCTGTTGAGCGGGGCCCTGCTGCACGTCTGCGCCTTTGTCTCCGTTGTGCCGTATCCTGGAAGGGTATCGCGCGAACGTTGTCTGTAGAAAAAGAAAACATAGGAGAGTACAACGTAAGTATGCGATGGATTGTAAGAGTGTAAGATGTTGGCCTACCAATAAGATTGAGCCAAGTGTGGGGCTTTATTAAGTATTTATAGCCCCTGGTATCCGCTATGGGATTACATATACGGTGCCCTGGTTCGATTTTATCTGGGCTACCAGACTCGTCTAACCGTGTTTGTGGTCTTAACGACCAGTCATGGTTTTTGTGATATTGGAGGCCGCTTATAGTCCGGCCGCTAGGGCCGTCGCATGTTCCTTTGCGCGTGAAGAGCGCTCTGTTATTCCGCTAACGGTGATGATGCCACGTGGACTGGGCATCTTGAGTGTAAGGTAGCCATAGTGCGGCAATGCGTTGAAGCGGGCGAAGGCCGTTCTTCCAAGCAATGCATGATAGTAGCTTTGGAAGGGTGCGATGATGAAGAGTAGTTCTTCGCTTTTGGAGTTGCCTGGAGAGCCGAATGTGACCTCCAATATGACAGAGCCCCTGCTGTAGGCTTCAACGCCTGGTATCACCCCTTCAAAGGTGGTATTGCTTTGACTAATTCCGGATGGGTCTATCCCCATCCTGCGGACAGTGTCTTCATATATTAGATTGAGACTGTTGCCGCCGTCCATGAGGACGTGGGTGAGATGGTATCCGTCGATTATTGGGTCAAGCACCAAAGCCTCTGATCCTTCGCGCCGAATACTAGTTCGGCCGTCCAAGCGATTGAAGGTGATCGGATAAGACATCCAGTGGTTAGGTGTAGGTACGATGGGCTCTATATCACGCGCATCTCTATGCGCGCGTTCGTGCCTTCTCATGGATGTACGAGTCGCGTGGATCATGTTCACTGTTTTAACCTCTGGTGGGAATTTTTTTTGTCCCCCAGTGTTCGGTTGGCGAGGTTCATCCTCGTCTTCACTTGGTGTTTCCCTTCCCTTGTGTTCGGCATTTAATTTGCCGGCCTACTTGAAGACCCAGCACTCTCTCTGCGTGTGGTTCGCAGGTTTGTCAGGGGTGCCATGAATTTGGCACAGTCTGTCCAGGACTTTGTTCAGACCGAACGGTCCCTCTTTGCTACCTTTAAATGGCTTCTTTTGCTGATCAGGTCGAGAGCCCCTGAATCCGGCATTAACTGTTGTGTTGTCTGGGCTCTCTTCCTTGTTTTGGCGTTTATTTTTATTACGCCGTGGCTTCCCGTTGCCATCCCTTATTTCGGATGTGCTGGGGTCGCTGGTGCCTTTACGGGCTAGCCAGCTATCTTCACCCACGCAAAAGCGGGTCATAAGGCTTGTTAGGGCTGCCATTGTCCTTGGCTTTTCTTGGCCGAGGTGTCTGGCGAGCCACTCGTCGCGGATGCTGTGTTTGAATGCCTCTAAGGCTTCGGCATCCGGACAATCGACAATTTGATTCTTCTTAGTGAGGAATCTATTCCAAAGCTTGCGGGAGGACTCTTCGGGCTGTTGGATTATGTGACTTAAATCGTCGGCATCCGGAGGCCGGACATAAGTCCCTTGAAAATTGGCCCTGAAAGCGTCCTCGAGTTCCTCCCAACTCCCAATTGAATTTTCGGGGAGGCTTTTCAACCAGTGTCGAGCTGGTCCCTTTAGTTTGAGGGGAAGGTATTTGATGGCATGGAGGTCATCCCCACGAGCCATATGTATATGCAGGATAAAGTCCTCGATCCAGACCCCTGGGTCTGTCGTTCCGTCGTATGCCTCTATGTTCACAGGTTTAAAGCCCTGTGGAAATTCATGGTCCAGTACTTCTTCGGTAAAGCACAGGGGGTGAGCATCCCCTCTGTATCTGGACATGTTGTGGCATGCCGTCGGCTGTTGTTGTGTCCGGTGTTTATTCCGAACTGGTATTTGATTGGCATAATCGTTTTGATGACCATAATCCCTTGCCGGGGTGTGTCCTTTAGATCCGTAGATGGACCTAGCTGCACCAACTTTCTTATCCAGGTGCTCACGTAGATCATGTGCGGTGTCGGTAACTGCTTTGTTGCGGTTATGAAGTGGTACGTCTGGCCTCCTGGTCGTGCTACTCTTTGGTGGAACGGTCTCGTCATCGAATTCTGTCAGTAGCTTGCATTTTGGATAGCTCTTTGTATGGCGATCGTCGCCATATCTTTCTTCAGTGCCTAGCACTTTATTCCATCTGCGATTGAGCGTTTCCTTTGCGGCTTTAAGCCATTGCTTCTGCTTCTTCAGACTTCTCGCTGTGGCCATAAGCTTTCTGTGGAGGTTATCTCGTTCCACGCGTTCTTCCGGAATGATGAATGCATCATTGTCCGGACTGTCTTCTTGTCCTGGGCCAATTTGATGAACTCGTCCATCTGGATCATTGTCCTCAGGCGTCTGCTCCGAACTGTGTTCGACTTGACCTAGCTCGTCCTGCTCCATCGCTGGTTCCGTATGGTCATTGTTGCCTTCGGGGTTAACCGGAGTATCGATCCTTCTGGCGCTCTTGCCGCTATTTTTACTGTTGCTGGACTTGGAATGGCGTCTGCGCTGTCGCTTTGGCTTTTGCCCAGGGGTTTTATCTTCCGGATTGTCGCCGTCGTCCTCCTTGGGCGTATCCACCATGTATATGTCATGTGACGAGGCGGAAGTCCGGCACCCCATAGATTCTGAGTCTTCTCCTGTATCGTCGTCCATACCGTCGATGCCTTCAGAGTCGAAGTCAAGCACGTCGGTTAAATCATCAACCGTGGCTATGAAGTGGGTGGTGGGTGGGTAACGAATTTCCTCGTCGCCTGCTTCCCACTCGAGCCAGACATAGTTCGTCCCGGAATTTTCTATCAAAGAGAGAGTTTTTAATGAGTTCAGCATGTCGCTAAAGGGTGAGTGCTGGAAGATATCCGCAACAGTGAAATCCATTATCGGAGCCCAACCTGGCTTGATTGGCTCGAGAGTGCACAGACTCGAACCAACAACCGGATACAAATCCGGGGGTCCAAAGTCACAGGCCACCACAGAGGTGAGACTCGTGTTCGGGTCCATCGCCGATGAGTGTCCAGCCTGCGGGACGGAGTCTAACCCTCCATCTTTAGGCGACGCAGCCTGCTTCGGATTCGAGTCCGGGGCTACTGCGGGGGTAATATTCCGAGTGTTATCCGACAGCAGGTCAAAGCCATGCCCGTCGTGACTGTCCGGTGCTCCTGGCGCAGGCCCGAATCCGTCGAAGGTCAAATCTCCGTGAAGGTCAGCCGTGTAGTTCAGGTTTCCGGACTTGATCTGTTGGCCAGGGGTGTAGCTGTCGATCTGCTCCAGATGGCCAAGCGAATTGGCCCGCAGTGCAATGCCGCCGAACACGAAAATTTGTCCGGGGAGGAAAGTCTCACCCTGGACTGTGTCGTTGACGATGATTGAAGGAGCCATCGAGCCCTGCAATGACGACACAGAGGAACTCTCAATGAAAGCACCAATGTCGGTGTCAAAACCGGCGGGTCTCGGGTAGGGGGTCCCGATATGTGCGTCTAGGCTGATGGTAACAGGAAGCAAGGGACACAATGTTTACCCAGGTTCGGGCCCTCTCGATGGAGGTAAAACCCTACTTCCTGCTTGATTAATAGTGAAGATATGGGTAGTACAAGAGTAGATCTACCACGAGATCGTAGAGGCTAAACCCTAAGAGCTAGCCTATGATGGTATGATTGTAATTGTGATCGGCCTTCTAAGGACCAACCTCTCCGGTTTATATAGACACCGGAGAGGGCTAGGGTTTACATGGAGTCAGTTACAAGGAAGGAAACACAATATCCGGATCGCCAAGCTTGCCTTCCACGCCAAGGAGAGTCCCATCAGGAGACGGGCCGAAGTCTTGAGTCTTGTATCTTCATGCTCAATAGTTCGGACGTTGTACACAGTCCGGCTGTCCGGATACCTCCTAATCCAGGACTCCCTCAGCCGTTTCCAGCCCGTGTTAGCTTTCGGCCTATTGACGGCCCATACATTCTTGGGCTCCTTTTCGGCCCTCGATTACTCCCGGCCCGTTACTGGCCTGTCCCGTAATGAGCCAAATTCGGCCCATGGCAAGAGTCAGACCGTTTCTAGCCTGTTAACCCATTGCGCCGTTTCCAGCCCATCTTATATTCTGGCCCATTAACGACCCGTTATGCCTGTGACAGAATTAAGCCTTTGCTGTCCTCCAGCCTGTTAACGGCCCGTTACCGTGCTGGGCCGATACCAATTACGCCCGTTTATGGCCCATGTGGACCCATTTATCCGACGGCCCGAGGCCCACCGATTCTACGGCCCTGTTGGAGGCCCATTTATCGATGGCCCGTAGAAGACCCATGGATCCTACGGCCCGTATGGCCCATGGTTGTTGCGGCCACTAGCAAACCAGGGAAAAAGAAGACTAGGAAATAAATAAGGCTGAAACTAATGCTAGGCTATTAAGGCGATTGCACAGATTACATCCACTCGACATCAAAGATCGCCACCAGTGCAAATATAGGGAACACCCTACACTATACAAAAATGGCTTGCTGTTTTCTTCAGCCGGTGGCTGCATGTTAAGAATAAATTTTGTATCGCACCAAAACAAATTACAACTATATAACAAAAGGAAGGTTGGCATAAAACTTAACAGTCTAGCAGATAAATGCACCAAGCTTAGTTCATTTGACCTGACTGTTATGTTTTCATGTTGTATTGTCCGATGGAGCACCATAACCCTCGCCTTCATTTCCCCTAGGCTCCTGAACATAGCAAATGTCTGATAGTCTGGTTCCAAAACCATGCATATCTTGACGGCATCGAACAATGTCCCTCGTTATTTCACAAAGGGTCTTTGTTAGGGAATGGACTTGTGTCTGGAGCGCAGATACAACATTGCTTTGAGCTTGCATATCTTGATCATGAGGCAGTTTGGACGAGATTGCCTTAACAACCAACCTAGTATTACGCAGGAACAAGCTTTTGGCACTGTTAGTGGACAGGTACTGACCCACTGCAGCAAGAGCTGACATTGCGGTTATAGTTGCCTCGCTGAAAAGTTGAGTTTTTACATTAGTAGTACCAGAACAGAAGATATTAAGGAGGCAGCAAAACCAAACAAAATAGCTTTGGTCTATATACAGAACTTATTCTGGTGAACCCATGTAAAATATTAGTTGTATTTTATTGCAAAGTACATAATAAAACCAGGTTCCAAACATATGGCCATGTACCATCGCTAATGTATTGTCTATTTCTTCACATTGTATTGAGGGCTAAGGATAAAGAGACGAAGTTTATAATACGGTAAGCATAGTATGACATCATTCATATCACAAAACAACTGAGAACAGACAAATAGGCAATTGTAACGTTGTGTGGGAAAGTCCAGCACGGAACTAGATTATGGGTCAAGATCAAAGGAACATCACTCCTCTCTTTTAAACCTTGTAAGGTGCAATGATACGCTAAGACAATTGTGTATAAAATTGGAAGGACTAATAGACATTGGCTACAAACCATGCAGTTCAAGGCACAAGTCAGAGTAAGTAGTAGTTAAAAGGCATGAGGATTAAGGACTTACAACAACGGCTTTGACTGGTGTAGTCATGCCCTTCTTCTTGCTGGTGTGACAGTCCTTGAAGATTTCCACAACATTTGGTTCAAGTACTTTTTGGTCCTTGCGGGCTTTCCTCTGCATTTCGAACAAGTCAATATAGATATGATAATATGGTACAGTGAAAAGAGTGAAACATCAGCTAATTATAAGAGCCTCGTAGTGTGCAATATAGCTATGAGATCCTGTCGTCTGTTGGAATTTCACTTTCGTATGGTTGGCCTTGTTCTTTGAACAATTCACCTACAAGAAGATAGATTTGTGTGGCACATGCATAAATAGGACTTCAACATGTGATCTGATCACATATATATAATGTACCTGATACTTCGGATCAGACCAGTGTTTAACAAGGCCCCTCCAGTCTTCATCCGATATATTTTCCACTGGAGATGTTTGGGAAAGTTCACTGTTAGCCTTGCCTTCAAAGTGAGTTTTCCTCAAGTTATACCGATAATGTCGTAGAGCAGACTTTAAAACACGGGGGCAAGCTTGTCAGGTTGCATCATCTTGGCTATCCAACTTGAACCTCATCCGTTGAAAATTATGGGAGTCTCATTATCAGCAACCTAGAAAGTATGGGACAGAGCAAGACTATATTACTAGTTTCCATACATAACCATACCTAGTCACCTCAAAACGGATCTCCATTCTTCCTCCTCTAGATTTAGTTAACCTATCGAGCATTATCCCTGATGTTTGTTTCCTCTTGCGCCTAGGTGCTAGTCCAACAACGAACATAAGAAGTGTTAGTGTACATCAAACTGTGAGACTACATATAAAGAAGCATGCAACTATAACTTGACTCCAGCAACTACCTTCTTGCTGTTGAAGCTCACAAGGTTCATCTGATATTGCCAACTCGTCTTGTGTCTAGAGTGCTTGGGAAGTAGTGTCAGGTGGCAAGGGAACTCGAGAACGTGCTGCTAGCTCAGTTGACGCACGAGTAACTCGTGCAGCTGGTAGTACTGTGGTAGGTGTTGCAAGAACTAGGGATGTCTCTGCTTGTTTGGTGGCAGCTATTTGTTTGTGTTTGGCTTTTTTTGCAGCTCGTGTAGCATGGGATGCCGTGTTTGTAGAATTTTCTGCTGGACTTTGACCTTCTATTTCACCATCAGTACCAGCAGAATCTGCAGGATTCATCCGCTTCTCATTCCCTGCCATTCTGTGTTTCTTGCTCTTTCTCTGTGCCATGTTAAGTCAAGCCGACAAGAAAAACGAATAACAATTTAGTTCTTCAGAACAAATTGATGCGTGATGCAGACAAACTGAACTTTGATGTTAGACAACCACATGATACAAGGATGTAATATGTATGAAAAACAGGACGGAAGAGATAACCAGAACTATGATGTGTAAACTAAGAAGAAGACATTTCACCAAATTAGAAGCAATGCAATGGAAGGTAGACACCATATGAAAGATGTAAAAATATCGCTCAGCCAAGTTAACAGTGTCTCATCATAAATGGCGTTTAAACAAATGTGAAGCAGTACAAGAAAGAAATCATATGCAAGATGCAAACAACATCACACTACCATGTTAGAGGTCTCTCGTCATTAGTGCCATTGCATATTCACGTCATTGCATATTCATAGCTTATGATGTGTGAACTAAGGAGAAGGCATTTCAACAAATTAGAAGCAATGAAAGCTAGACACTATATGAAAGATGCAACGAATATCACTCTACCAAGGTAAAACTGTCTCGCCATAGGTGCCATTTCAACAAATTTAGTAGTACAATCTAGAAAAGAATGCGAGATGTAACCTATATCACACTCCAAAGTCAAACGTGTCTTATGATAAGTGATTGTTGCAGGTTACACAATAGTAGTAATTTGATGTAAGAACATGGTGTGATAGACAGATATTGTATGTTCTAGAAACAGGACCACATGTCTTATTCAAGTATAATGTGTAAAGTAAGCAGATGGAATTCAACAAAATTAGAAGCAATACAAGATAGACATCAAACATAACATGCAACCACATATAACAGTGCCAAGTTAGAGGGAGCACCGGTGATGGTGCACTAGGGGAGACGTGCTCATCATAAACACAACTTTGTTGAGTGTCTATGCATGTGTTGTCTTGGAAATCATCTTGGGGGTGTGGAGGAGTAGAAACTGTAGAGGCCCTCCGTTCGGAAGGAGCACCTTTATCCGCTGCCTTTCTAACTTCCTTCCGCTTTATTGATTTTGAATTGCCAAGTAAAACCGACAAGAAAAAGCAATAAAATTCTCTCTTCAGAACTCATTCATGCATGATACTGACAATCACTACTTTGATGTAAGGCAAACACATGATACCAGGATGGAATATGTACGAAAAACAGCACGACGTGGCATGTCCACAACTGTTTGTGTAAACTAAGCAGAAACCATTCCAACAAATAAGTAGCAATGCAAGCTAGACACCACATGAAAGATGCAACCAATATGACTCTGCCAAGTTAAAAGCGTCCCATCATAAATGGAATTTCAACAAATTAGAAGCAGCGCATGCTATAAATCATATGAAAGATGCAACTAATATCGCACTGCATATACTAAAGGTGTCTCGTCATATTGATTGATGCAGGATACAAAAAAGAACAATAGTTTTATGTAAGGACATGCTTAATAGACAGATGTACTATGTACTAAATACAGGAAGGCATGTCACATTAACAAGTATAATGTATAAGCTAAGCAGACTAGCACAGTCAGTTTAACCAGATTGGAAGAATTACAATCTAGACACCATATGCAACATGAAACCACATATCACGCTGCCAAGTTAGAGAAAGCACCTGCGATGCTAGTGTAGGGGAAATGCTGTAATCAACTACATAGCTACGTTCACTATATTCATCTAGCATTGCCGTTTCTTGAGAATCATGTCGGGAGGCTGACGCTGCATTCTTTAAATGAGTAGTCAACTTGTCTGCTTGCCTCATCATAAGTGATTGATGAGGGATACACAAGAACATTAGTTTGATGTAAGAACATGGTTAATACACAGATGTACTAGTATGTAATAGAAAGGCATGTCATATTCAAAGGTATAATGTGTAAGCTAAGCAGATGCAATTTAACCAAATTGGAAGCAATACAAGCTAGACATCCGGCTGGAGTGGTGAGCATGATCATCTAGGACCTGAGAGCCTAGTGGGAGGCAGGCTGCTTCACCACCATCGCAGCTTTTTAGTTGGCTTCCAGGTGATGCCTATCTTTGTTGGGCTTGTCACTGGCTCGGCCAGTGCCCTGACTAGCTATTTGTCTTCTGGTGCTCACGGGATGGTGGTTCATGTAAAAAATATCTTTCCTTATCTTAATAATGTTTGGTTTGTGACTAACTTTGCCAAATGTTGCCACACCTAAAGCTAGGAAAGTTTGACTAAGGTGAGTGTTTGGTTCAAGCCACACCTTAGGCAGGCCACACTTGGACCCCACATGGCATACACACACAAAATGTGGCAAGATTCCCTTAGGCTTGCCAACTTGTGGCTTTCATTTTGATGAACTAACCTTAGGAAAGCTTGGCAAAAATATGTGGCAAAGTGTGGCAATGCTAGGCCTAGAACCAAACAGCCCCAAAGACCGACTTCGACCTTTTGAATACAAGCTAGACACCATATGGAACATGCAACCAGATATGACACCGCGAATTTAAAGCAAGCACCTGGGATGGTGGTTCATTGCGAGCAAGGTCATCAACTCCAGAGCTACGTTTACCATCTCCATCTACTAACACTGCACCCTTTATAGCGCTGTAATGTGTCGTGCCTACCCGCGAAGAAAGCTGGCTCAACTTCTCTCTTCTCTTTTTTGCTTCTCTCGAGGCAGACTCTGAAATACCCTTGCATAAAAACACAATAGTGAGAGTATGGGTGAAGTGTGTGCAGAACTAGTGCACTGTAAAAGTAGCAGATAGTAGGTGGCTGAAAAATAAATGACAGGAGACATATGATAGCTCTACAACATTGCACGACAAACAAAATTAGATTCTGCTCCGTATGATTTTGTAATATATGAGCACAGGAAATGCAGGTACTCCTCTAGCACACCACCACATGTGGTCATATCTAATATAACAGTCGACTGAAAATAAATAGGTCAGTCGATTTTTTTAATGAATCGTCCGATCTATAAGGAACGGGCAGATGGCCTTCGTCTACCTCCTGCCAGTCACTATTGATGATCTTTCTCGAACCGCCAGCGACCACCGGCCCAGACCCCTGCCTTCGACGCCCCGCCCTCCCCTCGACCTCACACCACCGCCGTGCTTGGCAGCGCCCCCATGCCATCTCTTTAATCCCGGCCGACCTCCAGATCGGGCGCCAGTAGCTCTAGGCCGCACACGCCCCTAAGATAAACACCAAGGCGCTGCTTCCCTAGCGTAATAGGCGTACTAGCGCCTGTTACACCGAGGAATGCTTCCATTAATTGGGAATCAACTGACCAGAAATTGAAATTCAGGGGGGTGGCAGTACTCTAGCTAAGGTGAAATAGTATATGAGGAGAAACCTTGTGCATCGCGAGTTACTAGGAACATCTAGTATGAAGATGAAGCGGTCAACTAGTGTCTTCTGTGGGATGAATACCGTGCAAGCAGACACGTAAGATTTGCACGAATAAGGGAAGAGGAGTACCCTCATCGGTTGCCAGTGTGGTGTCAATATGTCGCGGCGATCTTCTTGTTTTTCCCGAGGAACCGATGTTTCGGAGAGCCGTGGATCCTTGGACAAGCCCATGGCCAAATTGTTGACTATGTTGCCATGGCCGTATATCAGCGGAGGGGAAGCAAATCTGAGGCGGCGAAGGACGACATAGCAGGAACAACTCCGGTGCGGTGGACGATGGCGAAGTTGGAGCAGCAGCAGTGAGGCGCAGGACTACGTGGTTGAACTGGCTCGGGTACGGACGGCTTGGCCTCGGCTTCAACTACTAGCCGTGGAGGGTGTTGCGGTTGAGGTTGCGGTGGACGACGATGTCGGGGTATCGGCTTCGGCGTGATGGAGGAGGCCGGCAGTTGATGGGTGGGATGGGGTGGCAGACGGAGGACGCCGGGGTTTCGCGGCTGGTGGAGAGGAAGTTTTGGCGCCCACGGAGTATGAAGGGGGAATCGGAAGGGCGGGCGGGGGGGATGGGGGGGAACCATGTTTCGGTTTGGGACGCGCTTGTTTTTGGCTTTTTTGAACAGAATATGGGATGCGCTTGTTTGAAATTTGGGGAAAGTACAAACTTTGCCCCCCTCTTAAATTTCGGACCTACTGCGGGTCGGGGGTAGGATGGTAATCCCAGTTGTCTCAAATAGTGGGCGGGAGCGATTTCGGCCACACGCATGTGTGCTTAGGCGGCCATTGTGTACGAATGTTTTTTGGAGGCGGTTGCGTGGCGTCTAGATGAAGCTACAAACCTACCCCGGTTTAGACCTTTGGACGTCGGGCCGATAGGTTTCACGGGTCGGAGTTATTAGAAAAGTAATTTCCTTGTACTACCAAACATTGGTCTCACGCGGTTTCGGGCGAGTAGAGTCTCTTTTGGCACTTCGTTCGAAATTTTGAAACACAAGCATTCACGTTTAGAGAACTCTTGAACTATGAGGATTGACCTAAATAGACAACGTTATATTTGACCTTGTATGTTTGAAAACCTCATTAAATTATCCATTTCTTTTTGAATTTTTACACTTGAAAATCCTATAACTACGATTATTTTGGAATGGAGGAGCTAAATTTGAATCTATTTTGTACACGACTACATATGCTATTATGTACAAAATCAGAGCAAAGATTGGTGCCCCCATAATTTAGGTATGATTTACAAATGCCATGATATCAAATTCAAATAATTGAATGGACTTCATGTTGAATTCGATTTTTAAACCACCTTAAGTTGAATTCAAATGTATGCTTGTTCATAGGTAGCTGTTTATAATGTTCATTGTGTAAGTTTCGTATGTATAATGTGCTTTACACACACAACATGAACTATACTCGCGTTTATATTCAATTGCTAAAGCGATGCATTGTCTGGAGTTCAAAATACTAACTATGTGGATCAATTGTGTCGAATAATAACATAGACATGCTCAAATTCAATAGAATCCAGATGTCTGATGGATCAATGACCGCCCCTTACGCGAATTGCAAATATCATGATCCCATCCTAATATTTGGATACAATTTATATCTTTAATCAATGTGTACAGCAGTCTTTTACGTGTAGTTTCACTCTCCATCGGTGGTCTCTCACACATGCTCACACACTCTCACCCGAGGTGTCTTTCTCGCACACATGCTCTAGATATAACCCTCCCTCCCTCTTGTAACCATTTACAACTGTTTTCACTAACCTTTATCACAAGCACTCTTCCTCTCGCAAGCATACACACGCACAATCCCCATCGACCCTTTCTATATACATGGACCTGCCTACGTGTCTCATGTACGCACATTATCCTTAGGCCTGTCTCTCACGCATTGTCTCACACCTCTCTTCCTAATCGACGAGTATGATTCTAGCAGAGCATTCTGTAGGATGACCCTTAAAGTTAGGTTGGATGAATAGTAATATCAGAGATAAAGGGGTTACCTTAGTCTGAGAACCTAGGGTTATAAATCCTAGCCAGCTTTGTTAGTGGACACAGAGTCCTTCACAATTCTGCTATCTTTGTCTTGTACGACTAGTCATCCATGGATCTTCCTAAATGCGTCACGGGCCAACCAATGTGGCGCAGGACGGAACCGAACAAAGGGCCTCACCTCGACCCACCGGACCTCAAGCGGTGACACACCCTCTTCCCCCACGTCTCATTATCTTCTCACACCCACACATACCAACACAAACACCACACACAAATAAGTTTCTCCTGGTGCCTCTATTCCCTCCCCCTTGCATATAAACACTCAAGGGAAGGGAATCTCTCATCGTGACGTCACATTCGTCTCTCTCTCTCTCTCTCTCTCTCTCTCTCTCTCTCTCTAGACCACTCTCATTTCTCATGCCATCTCTCCCCCGCCCCCGCTGGCCCCTCTATCCATGCCTCTCTCGTATACGTAATACACACACATACCTCTCTAGGCCCCGCCAAATGCATCAACTACACATTCACACATGTTACATCACATACCCCATTGATCTAAAAAGCCCTCTCTTCACATTTATTTCGCATACAACATTCCTTTTGAATAAAGTGTGGCCAAAACATTATTTTAGAGTTTCTACATATATACAACATCACAAAGTTATATGGAGGAGTACGAACGCTAATTTGCATTGCATGGTGCCCACAATGATATTTATTCTGCACCATGAATTTGTATATTTTTATACTATATACAAAGTTAGTCATAATAAAGAGAAACGAAGAGCATCTCTCTCTCCATCGCATACCCCCCTGTACGCCCCTTTCACGTATGCACACAAAACTATCTCCAGGTCCTCTAAAAGTAAGCCCCAAGAAAATTCACGCATGTTTCATCTTTCTCTCGTGATATATGCAATGACGATCATTGTATTTGAAGCGAAAGCACGATACGTACATTGGACTTCAGAATCCACTCATTACGGTCACCATTTATGTTTAGTGGTTATTATACAGTCACAGGCTCACCGTACAACTCTATATTTTCTCAAGACATGACTAGTTGACCAGTTAAACGCTCCACGTGTCACCTCTAGTGTTGCATCACATTATCTCACTACCATCGTGCCCATCTGTCGGCTTGTATCTACTCTACATCTACACTCTTATAAAATACATAAAATACACACTTATAAAAAACAGAGTTGGTGATGATGGTGTGCCTGCCATCCTGCAATATAGGCCGTCCAATTTATATCTGACGGATAGGAAAGAAATTATGACAATTTTGCGAAAAGGTACCCACACACCTCTCCACATTTGCAAATAAGGCCTTCCCTCGTTCATCCTTTTCTCTCACAAGATAAACTAGTCATACAAATGCATCTTGATGTTACGTGCAATGCACGGGCATCTTGCTAGTAAGAATGAAAACAGTCGACAAAAAATATTTGGACGGTGGTTCAAAGTCATGACCGTGGGCACAGCGGACAAGGTGGCCTTGTATTGGTATGCTGAGCTGTCTATTTTAACACATAGGAGCTAGTGTAGTGATTATACACACACGCACGCATGCACACGAACTGCATGCATGCAACACTCACACAAACACATGCACCCACGCACGCAACACTCACACATACACACACAGCCATGCACGCACGCAACACTCACACACACACACACACTCATGCATGCACACACTAGTACACCACACGACCAACACACACTCTCACGCTCAAGTGCTCAACCTACACGTGCATGCGCACACATCAGGCCCTGACAGACACATACACAACCAGGTGATTCCCGCGCACGGGTTGGAGTCTTGTTGCGCCTGCGTAAATTTGTGTTTATCTGACATTTTCCCTGTGCGAGCTGACAGGTGGGACTCACAAGGAACGTGGTCAATTTAACTAGTCAACATGGCGCCACACAGACTATTTGACCGGTCAACGGAGTGCAATCCGATGCTGAACCGTGAGCAAGTGACCGTATAATCACCGCAAAACGTATATAGTGACCGTAATCATCTTATTCTAAACTTCAGTGACCGTATTACGCTTTTCTCTCTGTAGGCCCTCCAAAACTACATCTCTACACGTTCTCGCATGTTACATCTAACAACTATGCAATACAACACTACTACTACACTCTAACACAGTAAATCATATGTGTTTTTAGTTTTACTAGATATCATATTGTTACTTAGACCTCTCCCAATGCATTGGTGCTAAAGTGGGGTGCTAAGTGCATTAAAATGCTTAGCAACTAATGTCCCCAATGCATTGGTGCTTAGGTTTTGTAGCTAAGCCTTTTCTATTTAATTGTTTAGTAATAAAACTCCTTCATGTATTGGTTGGTAGTCTTTTTGTCTAGGTTCACGTGCTTAGCATTGGTTCTTGTTGGGGTCACCATAATCCTCTCTCTCCTCTTTAATTGCTTTGCCACATCATTTTTCTGCCTATGTGGCATCCTTAGCACCTGTACACAGTGGAGCACTGGGAATGGCCTTAATTATTCAGTTTGCATATATTAAAATTGCCTTTGAAATGTATGGCCAGTATCATCTACCGCGCGGGAAAAATCCTGCCCTTTCCTGTTTAATCGGGTTTGTATCGATGGATCGTGCGAAACAACAAAACTATAGTAATAGATAGTACAAGTGACAGTTCACTGGGCCGTCGTGTCATGTACTCCTCCATCGAAAGAGTGGAGCGCTCGCTTTCACAAATCTTCTAGTCCCTTTCGCCGACATGTGGGACATCAAGCTACCGGGTCCACGTGTCATACCAGAATACAGTGCAGAGCAGCCGGGGTGAAGCACCCCAGTCATGGTGCCAGCATAGTAATGAGCAATGAGGCGTCAAATCACAAAGTTGCACCTTTCCCGCAGTTAAGTTGGAGGGACGAAGTAATAATGCTAAAAAAAGTTGGAGGGATGAAGCAACCATCATTTCACTCATTACTGAATCCGCTTCTCCCTCATCTTCTTCAACTTAACCACGTGTTGCTTTTGCCGTTGTTCTGCCTCATGTGGGACACGGATCGGCTTGGTAAAGCACTGACACGTGGGACCACATGTTAGCAAACCGCCAGGACAACATCCTCTATAAATAAGAAACCTCCTCCGCCATCCGCGGCAAAATCACCTCCTTTTTACTAATCTTGATTCTATAGTTTTTTAGATCAATATAATTGAGATTTGTATAGATAGCACACAGGAGCAAAACCAAGTGGTACGATTAAGGGCATCCACAATGTGTAGCCAAATGTGAAAATAGCTTTTGGCATCGTGGGAACCATTATGGACGGTGTTGCCAAAGCCAAAAAGATGGAACCGAAGCTCCCTGATTGATTGATTGAAGGAATAGAAAAATGCAACGTCTCTCCTCTTTCTCCCATGCTTGGACGCATGTAGTACAATATAGAGCATAGAGTCTACTCCCCTGTCCCTTCTATCACAAATCACAAAGTAGTGAGGCATCAAATCACAAAAGCATGGACGAAGCAACCATCATTTCACTCTTCACTGACTCCGCTTCTCCATCGTCTTCTTCGAGAAACCATCTCACCGCACTAAGCTGGACGGACGACGCTATTGTGTACTCCTAGTAGTACTAGTCCTTTGGTTCAACAGACTTCCTGGATGCAAATAAGGCGGTTGTCTCGGCTTGCAGGCGGCACTTGCGAACGACTTACCGTGGTCTCCCTCAATGGTGTTCTCCATCGTACGCACTTCGCCAAACCACAAAAAAAAGATATCGTCGACGTCACCGCAATGGGGAAGGAAGTCAAATATAGTTACTACCTCCACTTTTTTTGTACACAAGGCCAGTATATCAAAATTACAATTTGCAAAAGGCCACTAACACTAATCAAGGCAAAATTGATGGGGTTTGCCTCGTACTAGCAACCAAGGACATTAATATCCCCTGCATGCATGCAGAAGTGAGAAGGTTGGTTTGCATGGTGCTGCATTAATCAAGCGATGAGGAGTGAGATGGTTAGCTCTTTGGTCTTTGGAGAAAAAAATACGCATTAATTGACACATGAAACGAGGATTTGTATCGATTAAATCCCGCGAAGGAAAACCCCGCCTTTCTTTTTTAACACTAGTACTCCTAGTACGTACATACTTATCCTGTTTGGGTCTAGGCCTTGCATTGCCAAACTTTGCCACACATTTTTGCCAAGCTTGCCTAAAATTTTCAAAATGAGAAGGAGGTACACTTGCGCACGGCTGTCGCGGTCGCACCGCACCCTCACACGGTCGCTCCTGCATGCCGCGGTCGCACCGCACCCTCACACAGTCGCTCCTGCATGCTGCAAACCCAACCAAGGGAACACACCCTCACTGACACATGCTGTCGCATGTGAACAAACCAAACTCAGCCACCCTACCGCTGACACATAATTTTCATTCATAGAGTATGTTTATCCAAGCGCATGTTGGGGAGTATCCATACGGCCCGTGCGGTGGTCTGTTGGGGAAGAAGAAGAGGTGAGGAAGAAGGAAAGAAGGGTTAGGAGACGTAGGATATTCATCCAACCGCCTGAAACGGTAGACTGACCCAAGTTAGGCGACTTGCACAACAAATATATGTTTTTACACATCAAAAGATCCATAAAAACAACAACATAAAGAAAAACTATCACTGCTCGCGGAACGACACGGCCTCGTTGTCTTTGGCTGCCGGCGCGAACCAGCCATAGCTGCCGACGTGTGTCTCCGCACCATGGTTGTCCTCGGCCTCCAGCTACTTGTTCATGCGGAGCATGCGGGTGCTCTGCACGGACAAGAGCATAGCCCGGTTCAAGTCGAGGACGTCTGGTTCCGCCTGTAGGAGGGCCTCGATGGCAGCGGCATCCGCGCGCTCTGCGTCGAGTCGAGCCTCCGCCGCCCAATTCAAGTCCAGGACGTCCGGTTCCGCCTGCAGGAGGGCGACGATGAGAGCGGCATCCACGCGCTTTGTGTCGAGTCGAGCCTCTGCCGCCCGGTTCAAGTCCAGGACATCCGGTTCCGCCTGCAGGAGGGCCTCGATGGCAGCGGCATCCGCGCACTCCGCCTCAAGTTGAGCCTCCACCGCCCGGTTCACATCCACGACATCCGGTTCCGCTTGCAGGAGAGCCTCGATGACAGCGGCATGCGCGTGCTCCGCGTCGAGTTGAGCCTCTACCTCCCGGTCCTCCTTTAGTACCGCCATGTTGAACCGCTGGTCCGCCTGCACCATGGGGGACTCGGACACCGGCACGAAGTCGACGTCCATCATCTCATACCCATCGGGGGCCTTCTGCGCCGCGACCTCCGCCGTGAACATTGGATCGGCTTCCTCCTCCTCGTAGCTTGGCTCCAAAGAACCCGAGGATTGGCCCGCCGCAAAGCGAGCTTGGGAATGGAGGTCTGTGGCCCCGACCGCCGCCGCGATTTCTACGCGGTGCTCCGGCGTCAGCATCTTGTAGTAAGTGATCTTGCGGCGCACCATGGCTTTCCAGCAAACTAGGGGACGCTTGATGCGGGCTAGGGGATCGAAAGATGGGGGAATGGGCTGGAGATTAGGTGTGGTTTTAGGGCAGTGGATGGCCTAGGCCGAGCAGCGAAGGTTCTGGTGTGAATAGTGGTTCCGGTGACGACCGGTTAATCAGTTTTGACTATACATCGCTCTTGTCGCGTTCGCGTTGCAGCCCGACACGCTGGACCCTCCACATCGCTCACCGAATGGAACGCGCTTGGTCTTGCGTTCTCGCTCGCTTGTGGGACCGTAGTTGAGAGCAAACTGAAGTCCCCCCTCCCCCATCCGTGTCATTTATTATACTACCACTCCCTCCGTTTTATGCGGAGTAAATAAAAATAGAGGGTGTCGGCGTTCTGGGAACGGGGGTCCCCGGACTTGCCTGCCTGCGGCCTGTGGCGTGGCTCAAGCGAAGGCCCAGTGCAGCCCAGCTTCATTAGCTCAAGCTCAAGACCCTCGCGAGGGGCCAAGCCTCGTGGGGCGGATGATAGGAAGCTTCCTTAGGAGCAGCCTCATTAGGTAGGCTCGCGAGGAGGCGGAGAGATCAAGGCAGGGCACCTCGCGAGGAGCCTGTGATGCAAGCCATGACGATCGAGACCGGGCGGGCGCCGGCCTGTGCAGTGTCCTTGTTTCCCCTTTGGTGCAAAGGGTGCAAGCACAGGCCAAGGCATCAGGAAGAGGTTACCGTTTTGGTGCAACAAGACCAAGACCAGCAGAGCAGCAGGATGGAAGTCATCGTGGAGCCCAGGACGGCGTCACCGCCAGAGTCTTTGGTAGTCGAAGACCAACTTTAGTCAGGATAAGTGTACTAGATGTTCCACTTCAAAATGGCCAATTGTTGGCGCCCTTCCCGCTCATTATTTGGGAAGAGGCCCAGGGCCTCCCTCTATAAATAGGACTAGCCACCACAGTTGAAAGGGGAGGATCCAGATTGCGCATAAACTAGAGAGAGAGAAAGAGAGGTGACCGAACTGACCCAAGCAGTTCATCGCACCAGCTCAAGAACAGCCCCTCGCGAGGCTGTTCTCCCTTTGTATTGTTCATCACCAGCCCCTGAGGCAATCCACCACACCACACACTGGAGTAGGGTATTACACCACAATGGTGGTCTGAACCAGTATAAACCTCATGTCCCTTGTGTGTTCTTCTTTCTAGCCTAGATTCCTTGCGAGGCTTCGAGACGCGAGTTGGTAAGGGAAAGATCTTCGTTCGCACCCCAGAGTTTGAACCCCAAGGGTCTACCGGAACCCGAAATCCGACATTTGGCGTGCCAGGTAGGGGTGCACCGAAGTTATCCCTTCCGTCGACCCGCTCTCCACCGACATCACGCGTCGCCCTCATGGCGGACAATGCGCCGCCCGCTCCGGCAGCCGATGCCAGCACTGGGGCCAGGGGGCTCTGAGGCTTGGCCCCCGCCTTGCGACAGGGTGATGGCCAACTGGTTTCCCATGGCCCTCGCTGGTGTTCCGCGCATGTGGCTGCTCCACCAACCGATGGATTCTGTGACCTCCTGGGGGGAGCTGCGCGACCTCTTCCTCGCCCATTACGCTGCGCCAGTACCCGCGGTCGTCGCAACTCTCCTGGGCGGCTTACAGGCACCACCTTCGAGCCGCCACATCAAGCCGTTCACCCACCAGACCGGCACCGCCTCCAAGCGCCGAGAATCCCCCCGGGCTGGGTGGTGCCCAAGGCCGATCTGACCTTCAGCTCGGATGATCACCCCTCCAACCCAGCCTGTTCGGGCACGCTCCCGATGCTATGCACCCCCACCATCTGCCAAGTGGCCGTCACCAGGACCCTCATCGACGGTGGTGCTGGCCTCAACATGCTCTCGATGGAAGCCTTCAGCCTCCTCCATGTGCCGCCAGAGCGGCTTCAGCCCAGCAGGCCCTTCTCGGGCGTCAGAGGCGGTTCCACCGGCTCCTTGGGACAGATCTGCCTCCCGGTGACCTTCGGCACCTACACAACTTCCGCACAGAGCTGATCGACTTTGACATCGCCCCCATCGGTCTCCCGTACAACGCCATCCTCGGCTACCCAGCCTTGGCTCGGTTCATGGCTGCGACTCACCCGGCGTACAACCTCATGAAGATGCCCGGGAGCAACGACGTCCTTACCGTGTCCGGAGACACCGGGGATGCGCTGCAGGCGCTCAAGCTTGCTTTCAAGACGGCCGTGGCGGCGCAATCCGCCAGCACAAATGTCCTCAAGCAGCTATTCAGCCAAGACAAGGCGGAGACCAAGCAGGTACCGGTCGACGAGGATGGACCCACCAGTGCTACCTTCACCATAGGCGCCAGCCTTGAGCCTGAGCAGGAGGAGGCCCTGGTCAGGTTCCTGCGCGCGAACAAGAAGGTGTTTGCATGGGAGCCTAATCAGCTGGCAAGGGTCCCAAGGAATGTAATTGAACATCATCTCAATGTGTGCCCCAACATGCGCCCCATAAAGCAGAAGGCAAGGCGGCAGTCCACTGAAAAGCAGGCCTTCATTGTCCAAGAGACCTGCAAGTTAGAAGCAGCAGGAGTCATTCGCGAGGTCCGCTACCCTGATTGGCTAGCCAACCTTGTTGTCATGCCAAAAAAGGGAGGAAAGGAATGCATGTGTGTCGACTTCACCAACCTCAACAAAGCATGCCCGCAGGATCGATTCCCGCTCCCTCGCATCGACCAGATTGTCGACTCTACCGCTGAATGTGACCTATTGTGCTTCCTGGATGCCTTCTCGGTCTATCATCAGACCAAGATGGCGGTAGAGGACGTGGAGAAAACGGCCTTCCTGACCCCGTGTGGAGTGTACTGTTATACCTGCATGCCATTTGGGTTGCGCAACGCAGGCGTGACCTTTCAGCGGCTGATGCACATCGCCCTGGGCCGACAGCTCGGGAGGAACGCTGAAGCTTACATCGATGACATTGTGGTGAAGTCTCGGGAGGCGAAAACCCTGATACAGGACTTGGAAGAAACCTTTGCGAGCCTCAATGAAGTGGGCCTGCGGCTCAACCCGGAGAAGTGTGTGTTTGGAGTCCCCTCGAGCAAGCTCCTGGGCTTCCTCGTGTCCCACAGGGGCATCGAGGCCAACCCAGAGAAGGTCAAGGCAGTCAAAGACATGAGCCCTTCGAAGACCCTCAGAGAAATGCAGAAGCTCACCGGGCGTGTAACTGCGTTAGGACGTTTCATCTCCAAGCTGGGGAGCGAGCACTGCCCTTCTTCGAGCTGATGAAGAAGAAAGGCCCCTTCAAATGGACTGAAGAGGCCGACAAGGCATTCCAAGATCTCAAGAGGTACCTTACCAGCCCTCTGGTGATGGTAGCTCCGCGCCCTCGGGAGCCCTTGGTGCTCTACCTTGCAGCCACCCCCTATTCCGCCAGCGCAGCCCTGGTGGCAGTTAGAGAGGAGCGCCGGACCACGGCCGCAGCCACAGTCCCGACCGAAGCAGAGCAAGGCCAGGAAGGCCTCGCGAAGACCACGACCGCGACAAAAAAGGATCAGCCTCATCAGGAGAATGCACCCGGAGCAGAGGAGGCCCCTGTTGGAAATATGCCCTAGAGGCAATAATAAAAGTATTATTATATTTCATTGTTCATGATAATTGTCTTTTATTCATGCTATAACTGTATTATCCGGAAATCGTAATACACGTGTGAATACTTAGACCACACTATGTCCCTGGTAAGCCTCTAGTTGACCAGCTCGTTGTGATCAACAGATAGTCATGGTTTCCTGACTATGGACATTGGATGTCGTTGATAACGGGATCACATCATTAGGAGAATGATGTGATGGACAAGACCCAATCCTAAGCATAGCATAAAAGATCGTGTAGTTCGTTTTGCTAGAGCTTTGCAAGTGTCAAGTATCTCTTCCTTCGACCATGAGATCGTGTAACTCCCGGATACCGTAAGAGTGCCTTGGGTGTATCAAACGTCACAACGTAACTGGGTGACTATAAAGGTGCATTACAGGTATCTCCGAAAGTAGTTGTTGGGTTGACACGGATCAAGACTGGGATTTGTCACTCCGTATGACGGAGAGGTATCTCTGGGCCCACTCGGTAATGCATCATCATATTGAGCTCAATGTGACCAAGGTGTTGGACACGGGATCATGCATTACGGTACGAGTAAAGTGACTTGCCGGTAACGAGACTGAACAAGGTATTGGGATACCGACGATCGAGTCTCGGGCAAGTAACGTACCGATTGACAAAGGGAATTGCATACAGGGTTTGATCGAATCCTCGACATAGTGGTTCATCCGATGACAACATCGAGGAGCATGTGGGAGCCATCATGGGTATCCAGATCCCGCTGATGGTTATTGACTGAGAGCGTCTCGGTCATGTCTGCATGTCTCCCGAACCCGTAGGGTCTACACACTTAAGGTTCGGTGACGCTAGGGTTATGAAGATATGGATATGCAGAAACCCAAATGTTGTTCGGAGTCCCGGATGAGATCCCGGACGTCACGAGGAGTTCCGGAATGGTCCGGAGGTAAAGAATTATATATAGGAAGTGCTATTTCGGGCATCGGGACAAGTTTCGGGGTTATCGGTATTGTACCGGGACCACCGGAAGGGTCCCGGGGGTCCACCGGGTGGGGCCACCTGTCCCGGGGGGCCACATGGGCTGTAGGGGGTGCGCCTTGGCCATCATGGGCCAAGGGCACCAGCCCCTATAGGCCCATGCGCCTAGGGTTTCCCCCTAGGAGGAGTCCTAGTGGTGGAAGGCACCCCTAGGTGCCTTGGGGGGGAGGGAAACCTCCCCTAGGCCGCCGCCCCCCCTAGTAGATCTCATCTACTAGGGCCGGCGCCCCCCCTTGGCACCCCTATATATAGTGGGGGGGGGAGAGGAGGAGAACACACCAGCCCCTGGCGCCTCCACCTCCCCCCGTTACGTCTCTCCCTCGTAGTCTCGGCGAAGCCCTGCTGCTGTGACGCCCTGCATCCACCACCACGCCGTCGTGCTGCTGGATCTTCATCAACCTCTCCTTCCCCCTTGCTGGATCAAGAAGGAGGAGACGTCTCCCGTCCCGTACGTGTGTTGAACGCGGAGGTGCCGTCCGTTCGGCGCTGGTCATCGGTGATTTGGATCACGTCGAGTACGACTACATCATCACCTTGCAAGCTTCCGCACGCGATCTACAAGTGGTATGTAGATGCAAACTCTCTCCCTAGACTCGTTGCTTAGATGAACTCATAGATGGATCTTGGTGAAACCGTAGGAAAATTTTTTAATTTTCTGCAACGTTCCCCAACAGTGGCATCATGAGCTAGGTCTATGCGTAGTTCTCTTTGCACGAGTAGAACACAACTTTGTTGTGGGCGTGGATTTTGTCATTTTACTTGCCTCTACTAGTCTTTTCTTGCTCAACGGTATTGTGGGATGAAGCGGCCCGGACCAACCTTACACGTACACTTACGTGAGACCGGTTCCACCGACTGACATGCACAAGTTGCATAAGGTGGCTGGCGGGTGTCTGTCTCTCCCACCTTAGTTGGAGCGGAATCGATGAACAGGGCCCTTATGAAGGGTAAATAGAAGTTGACAAAATCACGTTGTGGTGATTCTTAGGTAAGAAAACGTTCTTGCTAGAACCCAATTGCAGCCACGTAAAAGATGCAACAACAATTAGAGGACGTCTAACTTGTTTTTGCAGCGATTGATCATGTGATGTGATATGGCCAGAAGTTGTGATGAATGATGAATTGTGATGTATGAGATCATGTTCTTTGTAATAGGATTCACGACTTGCATGAGCCATAGGAGTTGTCATTATTTTTTGTATGACCTGCGTGTCATTGAATAACGTCATGTAAACTACTTTACTTTAATGCTAAACGTTAGTCATAGAAGTAGAAGTAGTCGTTGGCGTGACAACTTCATGAAGACACGATGATGGAGATCATGATGATGGAGATCATGGTGTCAAGCCGGTGACAAGATGATCATGGAGCCCCGAAGATGAAGATCAATGGAGCTATATGATATTGGCCATATCATGTCACAACTATATAATTGCATGTGATGTTTATTATGTATTATGCATCTTGTTTACTTAGGACGACGGTAGTAAATAAGATGATCCCTTATAAAATTTCAAGAAGTGTTCTCCCCTAACTGTGCACCGTTGCTACAGTTCGTCATTTCTAAGCACCACGTGATGATCGGGTGTGATGGATTCTTACGTTCACATACAACGGGTGTAAGACAGTTTTACACAGCGAAAACACTTAGGGTTAACTTGACGAGCCTAGCATGTGCATACATGGCCTCGGAACACAGAGACCGAAAGGTCGAACACGAGTCGTATGGAAGATACGATCAACATGAAAATGTTCACCGACGATGACTAGTCCGTCTCACGTGATGATCGGACACGGGCTAGTCGACTCGGATCGTGTAACACTTAGATGACTAAAGGGATGTCTAATCTAAGTGGGAGTTCATAATTTGATTAGAACTTTATTATCATGAACTTAGTCTAAAACCTTTGCAAATATGTCTTGTAGATCAATGGCCAACGCTAATGTCAACATGAACTTCAACGCGTTCCTAGAGAAAACCAAGCTGAAAGATGATGGCAGCAACTATACGGACTGGGTCCGGAACCTGAGGATCATCCTCATAGCTGCCAGGAAACAATATGTCCTAGAAGGACCGCTAGGTGACGCTCCCGTCCCAGAGAACCAAGACATTATGAATGCTTGGAAGTCTCGCGCTGATGATTACTCCCTCGTTCAGTGCGGCATGCTTTACAGCTTAGAACCGGGGCTCCAAAAGCGTTTTGAGCATCACGGAGCATATGAGATGTTCGAAGAGCTGAAACTAGTTTTTCAAGCTCATGCCCGGGTCGAGAGATATGATGTCTCCGACAAGTTCTACAGTTGTAAGATGGAGGAAAACAGTTCTGTCAGTGAGCACATCCTGAAGATGTCTGGGTTGCACAACCGTATGACCCAGCTGAACATTAACCTCCCAGATGAGGCGGTCATTGACAGAATCCTCCAGTCGCTCCCACCAAGCTACAAGAGCTTTGTGATGAACTACAACATGCAGGGAATGGAAAAGACCATTCCTGAAGTGTTCTCGATGCTGAAGTCAGCAGAGGCTGAAATCAAGAAAGAACATCAAGTGTTGATGGTCAATAAGACCACTAAGTTCAAGAAGGGCAAGGGTAAGAAGAACTTCAAGAAAGACGGCAAAGATGTTGCCGCGCCTGGTAAGCCAGTTACCGAGAAGAAGTCAAAGAATGGACCCAAGCCTGAGACTGAGTGCTTTTATTGCAAGGGGAAGGGTCACTGGAAGCGGAACTGCCCCAAATACTTAGCGGATAAGAAGGCCGGCAACACCAAAGGTATATTTGATATACATGTGATTGATGTGTACCTTACCAGTACTCGTAGTAACTCGTGGGTATTTGATACCGGTGCCATTGCTCATATTTGTAACTCACAGCAGGAGCTGCGGAATAAACGGAGACTGGCGAAGGACGAGGTGACGATGCGCGTCGGGAATGGTTCCAGAGTCGATGTGATCGCCGTCGGCACGCTGCCTCTACATTTACCTACGGGATTAGTTTTGAACCTTAATAATTGTTATTTAGTGCCAAGTTTGAGCATGAACATTGTATCAGGATCTTGTTTAATACGAGATGGCTACTCATTTAAGTCTGAGAATAATGGTTGTTCGATTTATATGAGAGATATGTTTTATGGTCATGCTCCGATGGTCAATGGTTTATTCTTAATGAATCTCGAGCGTAATATTACACATGTTCATAGTGTAGATGCCAACAGATTTAAAGTTGATAACGATAGTCCCACATACTTGTGGCACTGCCGCCTTGGTCACATTGGTGTCAAGCGCATGAAGAAGCTCCATGCCGATGGACTTTTAGAGTCTCTTGATTATGAATCGTTTGACACGTGCGAACCATGCCTCTTGGGCAAAATGACCAAGACTCCGTTCTCCGGAACAATGGAGCGAGCAACCAACTTGTTGGAAATCATACATACCGATGTGTGCGGTCCAATGAGCGTTGAGGCTCGCGGAGGATATCGTTATGTTCTCACTCTCACAGATGACTTGAGTAGATATGGGTATGTCTACTTAATGAAACACAAGTCTGAGACCTTTGAAAAGTTCAAGGAATTTCAGAATGAGGTGGAGAATCAACGTGACCGAAAGATAAAATTCTTACGATCAGATCATGGAGGAGAATACTTAAGTCACGAATTTGGTACACACTTAAAGAAATGTGGAATTGTTTCACAGCTCACGCCGCCTGGAACACCTCAGCGAAACGGTGTGTCCGAACGTCGTAATCGCACTCTATTGGATATGGTGCGGTCTATGATGTCTCTTACCGATTTACCACTATCATTTTGGGGATACGCTCTAGAGACAGCTACATTCACTTTAAATAGGGCACCGTCTAAATCTGTTGAGACGACACCGTATGAATTATGGTTTGGAAAGAAACCTAAGCTGTCGTTTCTAAAAGTTTGGGGATGCGAAGCTTATGTCAAGAAACTTCAACCTGAAAAGCTCGAACCCAAGTCGGAAAAATGCGTATTCATAGGATACCCTAAGGAAACTGTAGGGTATACCTTCTACTTAAGATCCGAAGGCAAGATCTTTGTTGCCAAGAACGGATGCTTTCTGGAAAAAGAGTTTCTCTCGAAAGAAGTAAGTGGGAGGAAAGTAGAACTCGATGAAGTACTACCTCTTGAGCGGGATAGTGACGCAGCACAGGAAACCGTTCCTGTGATGCCCACACCAACTGAAGAGGAAAACCATGATAATGATCAAGGTACTTCGGATCAAGTTACTGCTGAACTTCGTAGGTCCACAAGGACACGTTCCGCACCAGAGTGGTACGGCAACCCTGTCCTGGAAATCATGTTATTAGACAACAATGAACCTTCGAACTATGAAGAAGCAATGGCGGGCCCGGATTCCAACAAATGGCTTGAAGCCATGAAATCCGAGATAGAATCCATGTATGAAAACAAAGTATGGACTTTGACAGACTTGCCCGATGATCGGCGAGCGATAGAAAACAAATGGATCTTTAAGAAGAAGACGGACGCGGATGGTAATATTACCATCTATAAAGCTCGACTTGTCGCTAAGGGTTATCGACAGGTTCAAGGGATTGACTACGACGAGACATTCTCTCCCGTAGCGAAGCTAAAGTCCGTCCGAATCATGTTAGCAATTGCCGCATACTATGATTATGAGATATGGCAGATGGACGTCAAAACAGCATTCCTTAACGGGCATCTTAAGGAAGAACTGTATATGATGCAGCCGGAAGGTTTTGTCGATCCTCAGAACGTTAACAAAGTATGCAAGCTCCAGCGATCCATTTATGGACTGGTGCAAGCATCTCGGAGTTGGAACATTCGCTTTGATGAGATGATCAAAGCGTTTGGGTTTATGCAGACTTATGGAGAAGCCTGCGTTTACAAGAAAGTGAGTGGGAGCTCTGTAGCATTTCTCATATTATATGTAGATGACATACTCCTGATGGGAAATAATATAGAATTTCTGGACAGCATTAAGGCCTACTTGAATAAGTGTTTTTCAATGAAGGACCTTGGAGAAGCTG
This sequence comes from Triticum dicoccoides, assembly GCF_002162155.2. Classification (NCBI taxonomy): domain Eukaryota; kingdom Viridiplantae; phylum Streptophyta; class Magnoliopsida; order Poales; family Poaceae; genus Triticum; species Triticum dicoccoides. The sequence continues at coordinate 418,061,551 of NC_041387.1, forward strand.
CTTACATATTAGGCATCAAGATCTATAGAGATAGATCGAGACGCCTCATAGGTCTTTCACAAAGCACATACCTTGATAAGATTTTGAAGAGATTCAGAATGGATCAGTCCAAGAAGGGGTTCTTGCCTATGTTACAAGGTATGAGACTGAGCTCAGCTCAGTCACCGACCACGGCAAAAGATAAAGAAGAGATGAGTGTCATCCCCTATGCTTCAGCCATAGGATCTATTATGTATGCCATGCTGTGTACCAGACCCGATGTAAACCTTGCCGTAAGTTTGGTAGCAAGATACCAAAGTAATCCCGGCAAGGAACACTGGACAGCAGTCAAGAATATCCTGAAGTACCTGAAAAGGACAAAGGACATGTTTCTCGTTTATGGAGGAGACGAAGAGCTCGTCGTAAAGGGTTACGTCGACGCTAGCTTCGACTCAGATCTGGATGACTCTAAGTCACAAACCGGATACGTGTATATGTTGAATGGTGGAGCAGTAAGCTGGTGCAGCTGCAAGCAGAGCGTCGTGGCGGGATCTACGTGTGAAGCGGAGTACATGGCAGCCTCGGAGGCAGCACATGAAGCGATTTGGGTGAAGGAGTTCATCACCGACCTAGGAGTCATACCCAATGCGTCGGGGCCGATCAAACTCTTCTGTGACAACACTGGAGCTATTGCCCTCGCAAAGGAGCCCAGGTTTCACAAGAATACCAGGCACATCAAGCGTCGTTTCAACTCCATCCGTGAAAATGTTCAAGATGGAGACATAGAGATTTGCAAAGTGCACACGGATCTGAATGTCGCAGATCCGCTGACTAAACCTCTCTCGCGTGCAAAACATGATCAACACCAGAACTCTATGGGTGTTCGATTCATCACAATGTAACTAGATTGGTGACTCTAGTGCAAGTGGGAGACTGTTGGAAATATGCCCTAGAGGCAATAATAAAAGTATTATTATATTTCATTATTCATGATAATTGTCTTTTATTCATGCTATAACTGTATTATCCGGAAATCGTAATACACGTGTGAATACTTAGACCACACTATGTCCCTGGTAAGCCTCTAGTTGACCAGCTCGTTGTGATCAACAGATAGTCATGGTTTCCTGACTATGGACATTGGATGTCGTTGATAACGGGATCACATCATTAGGAGAATGATGTGATGGACAAGACCCAATCCTAAGCATAGCATAAAAGATCATGTAGTTCGTTTTGCTAGAGCTTTGCAAGTGTCAAGTATCTCTTCCTTCGACCATGAGATCGTGTAACTCCCGGATACCGTAAGAGTGCCTTGGGTGTATCAAACGTCACAACGTAACTGGGTGACTATAAAGGTGCATTACAGGTATCTCCGAAAGTAGCTGTTGGGTTGACACGGATCGAGACTGGGATTTGTCACTCCGTATGACGGAGAGGTATCTCTGGGCCCACTCGGTAATGCATCATCATAATGAGCTCAATGTGACCAAGGTGTTAGACACGGGATCATGCATTACGGTACGAGTAAAGTGACTTGCCGGTAACGAGACTGAACAAGGTATTGGGATACCGACGATCGAGTCTCGGGCAAGTAACGTACCGATTGACAAAGGGAATTGCATACAGGGTTTGATCGAATCCTCGACATAGTGGTTCATCCAATGACAACATCGAGGAGCATGTGGGAGCCATCATGGGTATCCAGATCCCGCTGATGGTTATTGACTGAGAGCGTCTCGGTCATGTCTGCATGTCTCCCGAACCCGTAGGGTCTACACACTTAAGGTTCGGTGACGCTAGGGTTATGAAGATATGTATATGCAGAAACCCGAATGTTGTTCGGAGTCCCGGATGAGATCCCGGACGTCACGAGGAGTTCCGGAATGGTCCGGAGGTAAAGAATTATATATAGGAAGTGCTATTTCGGGCATCGGGACAAGTTTCAGGGTTATCGGTATTGTACCGGGACCACCGGAAGGGTCCCGGGGGTCCACCGGTTGGGGCCACCTGTCCCAGGGGCCCACATGGGCTGTAGGGGGTGCGCCTTGGCCATCATGGGCCAAGGGCACCAGCCCCTATAGGCCCATGCGCCTAGGGTTTCCCCCTAGGAGGAGTCCTAGTGGTGGAAGGCACCCTTAGGTGCCTTGGGGGGGAGGGAAACCTCCCCTAGGCCGCCGCCCCCCCTAGTAGATCTCATCTACTAGGGCCGGCGCCCCCCCTGGAACCCCTATATATAGTGGGGGAGAGGAGGGACTTCATACACCAGCCCCTGGCGCCTCCACCTCCCCCCGTTACGTCTCTCCCTCGTAGTCTCGGCGAAGCCCTGCTGCTGTGACGCCCTGCATCCACCACCACGCCGTCGTGCTGCTGGATCTTCATCAACCTCTCCTTCCCCCTTGCTGGATCAAGAAGGAGGAGACGTCTCCCGTCCCGTACGTGTGTTGAACGCGGAGGTGCCGTCCGTTCGGCGCTGGTCATCGGTGATTTGGATCACGTCGAGTACGACTACATCATCACCTTGCAAGCTTCCGCACGCGATCTACAAGTGGTATGTAGATGCAAACTCTCTCCCTAGACTCGTTGCTTAGATGAACTCATAGATGGATCTTGGTGAAACCGTAGGAAAAATTTTAATTTTCTGCAACGTTCCCCAACAGCCCCCTCAGGCAACCAAGTGCTGGGGGCCACGTCGTCTCAGGAGGTACCTCAACCTCCAGAGGATGCGGGCCGCGCCAGCAGCCTCAACCTCGTCGAGCACCCAGTATACTTTGTCAGTACAATGCTGTGGGATGCGAGGGCGCGGTACCCCATGCCCCAAAAACTCCTCGCACTATTAGTGGCCTCGCGCAAGCTGCGACACTACTTTCAAGGCCATCCCATCAAGGTCGTCTTAGCCTACCCCCTGGAAAGGGTACTCAGGAGCCCCAACTCAGCTGGGAGGGTCGCCGAATGGAACATCGAACTGCAAGCATTCCAGCTAGAATTCAGCACGACCAGGGTCATTAAGGGAGCCGCGCTTGCAGATTTCGTGGCGGAATGGACAGAGGCACCGGGGCTCAAAGCGGGCGAGGACCGATCACTTCCCCCGGGAAGTGAAGCGCCGGACGGCTGGGTGATGTACTTCGATGGAGCATTCTCACGGCAGGGCATGGGGGCTGGCGCAGTGCTCATATCCCCCACTCAAGACAAGCTTTACTATGCCGTGTAGCTCTGCTTCCAGCATGGGGAGAAGGTCTCCAACAACATAGCAGAATACGAGGGCCTGATAGCGGGCTTGAAGGCTGCCGTCGCCTTGGGGGTAAAGCGAATCACCATCAAGGGCGATTCGCAACTCCTCGTCAACTTCTCCAACAAAGTATACGAGCCGAAGGACGAGCACATGGAAGCATATCTCGCGGAGGTCCGCAGGATGGAGAAACATTTTTGGGGGTTGGAGTTACAGCACGTGCCCCGCGGCACCAACCAAGAGGCTGATGACATCGCCAAGAGGGCATCCAAGAGGCTGCCTCAGGAGCCTGGCGTCTTTGAGGAGCGACTCTTCAAACCTTCAGCGGCACCATCGCTATCAAGCACGGCACAACCTAGGGAGGAGCTCCCTCAGCCGCCCGCCTCGGGAGCCCCGGCCTGTGGCCCGGCCTCAGGGGCACGCTTGCTCCTGGCACTGGAACCTCAGGAAGGATGTTGGACCACAGAGTTCAAGGACTACCTGATGCAAGGGACCCTGCCGAAAAAGGAGGAGGACGCGGAGCGTGTAGCGCGGCAGGCCACGGCCTACTACATCAAGGACGGAGAGCTCTACCGGAAGCGACCAAATGACGTGTCCTTATGTTGCATTTCTAGGGAGCAAGGAAGGGAGCTATTGGCAGACATACACGATGGAGACTGTGGGCACCACTCATCATCACGAACCCTCATTGGGAAGGCGCTCCGCAGCGGGTTCTACTGGCCCACATCACTCAACGACGCCATCGAGCTGGTGAAGGCTTGTGAAGCCTGCCAATTCCACGCCAAGCAGATCCATCAGCCAGCTCAGGGCTTGCAGACCATACCCCTCTCATGGCCGTTCATGGTTTGGGGGCTGGACATCCTGGGCCCATTCCCTCGGGCGCCAGGGGGTTATCGTTACCTCTATGTTGCCGTGGACAAGTTCACCAAGTGGGCTGAGGTGGAAGCTGTCCACACTATCCCAGCAGGATCCGCAATCAAGTTCATCAGGGGCCTCGTGAGCCGATTCTGGGTGCCTAACCACATCATCACTGACAATGGTTTGCAATTCACAAGCAATCTCTTCAAAATGTAATGTGCTAACCTTGGAACGCAGATATGCTACGCTTCGGTAGCACACCCCCGGAGCAACGGCCAGGCTGAGCGAGCCAACGCAGAAGTCCTGAGGGGCCTCAAAACCCGGACCTTCAAGAAGAAGCTGGAGGCCTGCGGCAGGGGCTGGTACGACGAGCTCCAGTCTGTGATGTGGTCTATTCGCACGACCGCGACCAAGTCGACTGGCGAGACCCCGTTCTTCCTCGTCTACGGAGCTGAGGCCGTCCTCCCTCACGAGGTCAGGCGTCGTTCCACACGGGTCTTGGCGTTCGATGAGACGCAACAGGACGCCATGCGAGGGATGGATCTTGTGCTGGGGAGGAACACCGTCGAGAGGCCGCGCTACGGGCGGCAAGGTATCAACAGGCGCTGCGACGATACCACTGCGGCAACGTCTGCCCCAGAACTCTTGAGGTAGGGGACCTCGTGCTCAGACGAGTCCTCTCCAGGGAGGGGTTGCACAAGCTCTCTCCCATGTGGGAGGGCCCATTCAAGGTTGTTCATGTTTCCAGGCCTGGCTCCACGTGCTTGGAGACCCAGGAGGGGGTACCCATCCAGAACGCGTGGAACATTTAACATCTCCGAAGGTTCTACCCCTAAGCGAGGCCCAGTGCCTATGGAAAAGGCCTGGTGCCTGTGAAGCTGCCGCTTTTTGGAAAAGGCCCGGTGCCTGTGAAGAAGGCCAATGCCTGTGAAGCTGTCGCTTTTTGGAAAAGGCCCGGTGCTTGTGAAGAAGGCCAATGCCTGTGAAGCTACCGCTTTTTGGAAAATGCCCGGTGCCTGTGAATAAGGGCAATGCCTGTAAAGCTGCCGCTTTTTGGAAAAGGCCCGGTGCCTATAAAGAAGGCCAATGCCTGTGAAGCTGCCGCTTTTTGGAAAAGGTCCAGTGCCTGTGAAGAAGGCCAATGCCTGTGAAGAAGGCCAATGCCTGTGAAGCTCGCCGCCCGTGACACTCTCACGTAATAATGAGTGGGGCTGTACATGCCCCGGAGTCTCTGGAGTTCCGCCCTCGGGCCTCGGGGGCTCCCGCCCACGCCCAGTGGCAGCACTTAGCTCCGCGCTGGTGAGAAGTCGTCGAAGACTAGATTAGGTGCCGGACACGGCTTTTTCATTTGCTTTCTGCAGTTGGCTTGTTCGTTCCTATTTGAAGTTTTATTGGAGCTGTTGCTGTCCGTAGCTTGCGACTCTTTGCCTTTTTGCTCACTTGCCTCATTTTTCTCTCGCGCAAGTCTCGCGAGGGAGTTCCGCGGGCACCCTCGCGAGTGTTTTCTGCCCCGGTCGTTTGAAGCTTTCCTATCTGAGTCCGCTACGGGAGCACCCCTCCCAGTCCATGCCCCTTGGGCGTCGCGACGCGAGCACATGACCTGGGTCGGTCGCCCCCACAACCGAGATCAGAAGCTACCCCTCCTGACTAATCCTTGCAGGACATGAAGCGCACGGCGAGGCCTCGACCTCAGGAGGCGAGGACCGGGACAAGCCTCCCCGAGCTAAGTGATTCCCGCACACGGGCATGCGGCACGGGAACACAACACAGAAATAGCAAAAACAACATGATAATTAACAAAAACAGTTCAACACGCCCCCGCGGGGCCCTATACTACTTGCTTTTTGCGGAGGGAAGGAAGAAAAACAAAATAGGCACGACTTACTCGGCACCAACTCACGGCGAGGGCTCGTACTGCCTCCGGAGCTCAGTCAGATTCCTCCTCGCGCTTCATCGAGGCGCGACGGCAGACTAACCCGCTACCTTCCCCCAGGCAGGCGCGACGACGCGGGGGCTGGTCGCGGCCACCGCTGGAGGAGCTGCTATCCGAAGGAGAGTCGCCGAAGCTTGGCGAGCCCCGAGCGCCGCTGACCACGCGCCTGCCGCCATCTTCATCCCGATCAATGCCGGGGCTGGGTACACGGCCTCGGTCTTCGTCTTCGGGGCAGCACCCAGCACGACGACCATCTTCCCCGAACACCCTCATGTAGAGGGTGGCATCGCCGTCGAACTTGAAGTGTAGAGTGCATTGCTGGCTCAGGCCATGCGCGCGGGGAAACGTTTGCCAGCCGCAGGTCAGGGCCGGCGATGGAGACCTCCAGTGAAGCCCATGAGGCCCTCGGGGGGAAGCGGAGACGCCCACGTCCAATCAATCGCCACATAGCGTCCAAGGCCGCATGCTATTGGGGCCTGCGGCGCTTTGCACTTGCCCCTTCGCTTCTCTGCTAAGCCAAGTCCGAGTGTGCCTTGGGCCCGGGGGCTACTGTCGGCGTTCTAGGAATGGGGGTCCCCAGACTTGCCTGCCTGCGGCCTGCGGCGTTGCTCAAGTGAAGGCCCAGTGCAGCCCAGCTTCATCAGCTCAAGCTCAAGACCCTCGCGAGGGGCCAAGCCTCGCGGGGCGGACGACAGGAAGCTTCCTCAGGAGCAGCCTCATCAGGCAGGCTCGCGAGGAGGCGGAGAGATCAAGGCAGGGCACCTCGCGAGGATGTAACACCCCAAAAATTTAACCAGGTTTTAGTTATTAAATTTTGCCAAGAGTTTAAATTTTTTGCCTGCAAGTATATCTCTGTCGATTTCAAAACTTTTCTTTTAATATTAAGGAGTTTTTCCCAAGAGGATCCTTTCAAAACAAATTGAACTTATACGCCCTCTCATTAAAAACATCTCTCAATCAGTAGATTTATTTATTAAATTATTTCACCCTGAACTTTATTCATTAAAATGACTTGTTTTAAGTTTTGGAGCTCTTTTTGTACTACAACCTGTTGATAGATTTAACTAAAAATCCAGCCAAAATTTGGAGATGACCTGTGATGTCTCTAAATCACTTTTGTGCAATAATATATTTCATTCAGTGCATATTTTGAGTGCTACACATGTTTTTCTTCTCTGGTCCAGTGGGCAATTTTGCACTACAACCCTTTTAAATATTTCTTTCTAGTTTCCACCAAAATTATGGGATGTTAGTAGGAGCATATCATTCCATTATATGCAAAAATCCAGGGTTGTTATTTGAAAATTTTAAGTGAATCAACCTCATCTTCATTCTGGTCCAACATGATGGTTTGTACAACAACCATATTCTTGCTTACTCTTTGGCCCTAGATTCTTTTCCCTACTTGTAGTCCTCCATGCTAAACCCCTAAGTCCAGGAGCATGCACTCATTGGATCATTTTTGGTTCATGAAATAATGCCATTCACCTCCTGTCCAGATTTGAAGTTCTGCAAAACTTGCACTAGCAAGTTTGTGCTTTTCACCAACTAACCTCACCACCCTCTTGTGCATCCAAAGAGACACTGATCTGGAAGAATTGGCCACTCCAAGAAATGCCTAGGTGCCTGTGGCATTTTGTCAAACACCTTGAGAGCATGACCAGATTTGACATGAGTTGTTGTTGGCATTATGAACTTGGTCTCCTGACCAAACCACCTTGTCCTTTGATCTTCCCTCTATCACTAACCTAGTTCTGCTGCTTGCCAACCTCACCTGAGACCTGTAGCATGCCATGGCATTTTATCGAACACCTTCCGTGCGTGCTCTGGGCGCGAGCAGAGCGCGCGTATTGCACGAGCCACGGCCGAGCCGACACGTTGCGCCCCTGGTTTTGGCACGCTCTGTAGCACCACGCCACGCACTAACCTTCTCACAGCAACGCGCCAAGCCGCCCTGGTAGCCTACAGCACCGCCGACAGAGCTTTTGGCGGCACGCCGGCGTCCGCAGCGCGCCTCTGCCACGGTCGGCGCCGCCAAAGCCACCCCGGCTCGCCACCTGCCCCTAGGAGCAGCGCAAGCTTATCCCCTCGCTCGTCGGCTAGCTCCCGTCGTCGCCACAACGCCCTGACGCTACAGGGAGGCGGTTCATCGTTTTCCTTATCGCCGGTCGCCTCAGAACCAACCTCCACCGCCTATATAAGGACCCAGGAGCTCACTCGAGTCCTCGAGCAACCTCAGGTGATACTCCTAGTGCTACCTTGGCCAGCAGTCGAGTAAGGGGAGGCCATCTTCCCCGAGTCCTGCCGGTTCGGTCGCCGCCAATTCCCGGCCGATTCCGTCGCCACCAGTGCCTTCCCCTCTCCACTCTCTCCACCAAGAGCTCTCCCTCCCTCTCGCGAGTACAACCCCACGCTCAATTTTGGCCGGAGACCACCGCAGCCCCAAACTCACTTTGTCCCCGGAGCCTCCTCCGCCGCGGAGCTCGCCGGCGGCGACACCCTCCACCCCCGGCGACCCTACGACCACCGGGAGGACCGCCTAGAAGTGGCGGATCCATCCCTGCACTCGGATGCCCGCGAAGAACCTCTGTTCACCGGCGACGATCGCCGGACGCCCCGCCTCTGCTCGGGCAGAGAAGAGGAGGGAGTGGGGACTAGTCAAACCTGACCAGTGGGCCCCCTGGACCCACTGTCAGCGACCCCGCCCCAGTCCATGTGGGTTAAGTGGAAGCGCACTTCCGAAGTACGCTTTCGACGTATACGTATTTATTTGAAACGTTTTCTTTTCTGTTTTGTTTTAAATAACAGATTTTGATCAAACTTTGACATGCTGTATCTTTTTAATTACAACTCCAAATAAATTAATTCTTTTTCCTACCTCTCTCAATTATTGTCTAGTTTATTTTAAGATTTATTTGAAAAATTTTCAAAGCAACTTTTTGTGCTGTTTTGTTTTTGTGTGTTAATTCATATATATTTTTAAAATAGGATTTTTGAAGAGAGGAGAAACTTTCAAAAGTTTTGGAGTGCACCCTGCCTTTCCACACAATGAAGGCAAGCATTCTGAACCCTGACATAATATTTTTGTGTGTTCGATGACACGTTTATAACACCACCTCATTTCAGAGAAACTCGTTATTTCATGTGATATGATCATGTGCATGAATGCATATTAATGATTTCCATGCTGTTGAAAATGAGCACACTTGTGATAATAATCATCCTCATGTGCCTTGCATGCATGCCGGAAGGAATCCGGGAAAACCTCTGCCTTGGGTAGGCATGAGTTTGTCGCCGGTCTCCGTTGGGACGGTTATGTCCGGTATGGCATAGTGAGGTATGGTGAGCGGTGATTGTGTTGGTTGAAACATTTTTTGTTATACATGTCATGCAGGGAAGATTATGAACCTCCTGAGTCGACCATAGATCGAGTCTTGTTCCAGTAACCCCCATACTTGTTTCGTACTACCACTCATCTCTACAACAAGTAGAGTACGGTTCAGTAAGTTGTCAACCTCTTTCTAGCACACACCGTACAAAGAGGCCATGGTGGAAGATACCGGTTGTAGCTAGTAGGCAGGCCACCTGGTCCGGGGGCATGGGTGTTTCCGGTTGAGACCGAGAGGGGAGGCCACCCCTTAGAGCGTGCAATATAAATTTGATCCCATGCTACGCGAGGTTGTAGCCTCCCCACTTAGAGTTTGCTTGACAGGTGTCGTGGGTGATTCCAGACACGTGTGAGTTAAGCTGGTGTGTGCAAGTTAGGTGTGTTTTCAACAAAAAGACCGTAGACGGAATTAGTCCTGATGGACTAAAGGAATCCGTTACTCGTGGGTAAAGAGTACAACCTCTGCAGAGATTAAACCCATTCGAATAGCCGTGTCCATGGTTAAGGATTATAGTCTGGGATGGGTCAAGTGTCGGTCTTAGTGTCGGTCTTCGGAGGAGAAACTGTCAAACCAGAACATGGATTGTGACCGGTGATTTATGATGATTATGATTATTTTTATTTATGGACTAACCCCTTTATATTATTTGAAATATGGAGTATCCTTGGAATGGTTTTGCCTCCTGGATATTCACTATCATTTCTTTTAAAGCTCTTTATGAGGTGTCGCTCAGACGCCCGGCTGTGGCATTTCTTTTAAAGCCCTTTATGTGGTGTCGCTCAGACGCCCGACTGTGGCATTTCTTTTAAAGCCCTTTATGTGGTGTCGCTCAGACACCCGACTGTGGCATTTTTTTAAAGCCCTTTATGTGGTGTCGCTCAGACGCCTGACATTGGCATTTCTTTTAAAGCCCTTTATGTGGTGTCGCTCTGACGCCCGACTGTGGCATTTCTTTTATAAGCCCTTTATGTGGTGTCGCTCAGACGCCCAATCGGTGCCTTTTATTATTATTATGTTATTGCATTTTCATAAATAACCTACTCACATGCATCAGAGATTTATTTACTTTTTGTGACTGACGTCATGAGTATAGTTATTTCGGAACTTTGTTGTTATATTATACCCGTGTTCATAATGTTTGCGAGTACATTCAAAGTACTCACTGGCTTGTCCCTGGCTATTGTCTTGGCCAGATTTCTTGCGTGGAGAGGAGCGACCATGATGACAGCCCCGGAACCCACGCAACGGTGATAGCAGCCTCGTGAAGATAGGAGTTAACCTGGTCAGCTGTTCCCGTGGGAAATGGAGTCCCATAGACACTGATGATTCACAACCCGCTTCCGCCATCAACAACTAGAGACCATTTGTTGTACTCATAGGCCAGAATGGTCTTGTACTACATATTTTGTATTTTGCTTGGAATTTCTGTATCAAGTTGGTGCCTCATCAGCTAACAGTTATCCTGGGGCTGGTGAGCACAAGAGCCATTTTCTAGAAATTAATACCTGGAAAACCGGTTGCCACAAACTTGGTATCAGAGCCAGGTTGACCATTGGCTAATCCTGTCTTAGCCAGGTCGAAAAACTTAGGCAAACCAACCCACCAGACCTTAACCAAACCCCAACCAAGCTTCTCGTGCAAGATAGCCACACAGCGACCCCGACACTTTTGGCAGTCGGTGCCCAACCTATCAACCTAGCCTGTCGATCGCGCGCTAGTGACCAACACCCAAGATGTCTCCTTCACAAGCGTGCGAAGGAAGACTCCATTCCCCTTTTCTATAAAAAGGGCACGCTAGCCCCAACCCAGCACATCCTCTACCCCAAACCGAGCCATAATGCTAGGCCCCGTCGTGGACAACGAGACCACAACAACCAACCTTGGAGGTTTTGTGACCATACTCGCAAACCTCACCCGTCGTGCCCATGCGTTAGAAGAGCCCCCAGAATATGTTGTGTACCAAGGACCCATGGGCGGTGAAAGCCGTCAATTCTGGGCCACTGTGCACATCTACGGTAGGGGTCTATCTCCAGAACGCCCCTACAGGTTCACCGGAAGAACAACTTCCTTCGAGCCACAAGCCATCCAGCTAGCTGCTAGAGAGGCTATAGTTCAACTTCGGCAGTTGTCACCCAGAGTTAACTGTCGCTCGTTCTACTACTACCCCAGGCGTGAAGGGTATGGTAGACCACCCCAAGTTGCCAACGGAGATCACGAGACAGATCCCGCATTGTTGCACCTAGTGCGCTATGTAAGTGCACTAGAGGCACTGTTCGACCAGATCACCATTGATCTGATCGCAGCTCGAGGAGAGCTGGTTCGTCGAGCCCCAGCAAGAAGAGAGGACGAGCCCGACGCCGACAACCCAGTCGTGCTGTTCGGACACCCGATCGAGACCCTGAGATCAGCTCCAGCCACCAACCGAGACGCTTTGATGACCCCAGAAGTGCTTCGTCGCCTTTTGGGAGCACACTCCAACGGGATTGTGGCCAACAATCCCCGCGATGGTCATCATCGCTACCCCGACCCTGCAGTTCCTCCGCCATCTCTGACTAATCCCGGCAGTGAGACACGCGGAGAAGCCTCGACATCCACCAGGCACGCCCGTTTAGGCATAAACGAGGTAGACTAAGTCGTACGAGTAGTACCGAGTCTCAGTGTATCCTCGCTTGTAATCGTGTAACCTTGTGAATAAGCGCAGCCTGTCATTGTGCCTCTGTTTTAATAGTAGCCTTGCGTATTCTGTAGGCACAAAGTTGCATATTTTCCGGGCACAGCTACCAAAACCAACCCCGACGACAACCATAGTAACACGTCTCTTCATGAGATATGTGTATCTCTGACACTGAGGCCCGACCCGGAGAGACGCATACATCGACTGGTCAATCCACTTCCTCCGATAGAAGAGGAGTGTATCCCATTGCCAGAGACTTTTTCTCGGGACCCCGGCCAGTTACCGTTTTTATTTTAGACGTCACTGCTGTGTTTGTTATCGCAGCATTTATTATTACGTTGTAACCTATGCATGGTACCTCGAATTTGTGCGATGAGTCGTGTATTTAGTTTCTACTAGTATGAGTAGTTTTCTTCGTGATTAACTTGTGTAACCGCGAAAAATCCTAGAATGAGATTTCTTTTCCCTGAGTTGCTGCATCGTTTATCCCCTCACTACATGGATTATTTTTATTCACGCAGCACCACGGCAGTACACTCACAACCGCTCGAACACATATGGAGTATTTGTTTTTCACAACGGCTCTTAGCAAATCTTGAGGACGAGATTTTTCTTAAGGGGGGTAGTAATTGTAACACCCCAAAAATTTAACCAGGTTTTAGTTATTAAATTTTTGCCAAGAGTTTAAATTTTTTGCCTGCAAGTATATCTCTGTTGATTTCAAAACTTTTCTTTTAATATTAAGGAGTTTTTCCCAATAGGATCCTTTCAAAACATATTGGACTTATATGCCCTCTCATTAAAAACATCTCTCAATTAGTAGATTTATTTATTAAATTATTTCACCCTGAACTTTATTCATTAAAATGACTTGTTTTAAGTTTTCGAGCTCTTTTTGTACTACAACCTGTTGATAGATTTAACTAAAAATCCAGCCAAAATTTGGAGATGACATGTGATGTCTCTAAATCACTTTTGTGCAATAATATATTTCATTCAGTGCATATATTGAGTGCTACACATGTTTTTCTTCTCTGGTCCAGTGGGCAATTTTGCACTACAACCGTTTTAAATATTTCTTTCTAGTTTCCACCAAAATTATGGGATGTCAGTAGGAGCATATCATTCCATTATATGAAAAAATCCAGGCTTGTTCTTTGAAAATTTTAAGTGAATCAACCTCATCTTCATTCTGGTCCAACATGATGGTTTGTACAACAACCATATTCTTGCTTACTCTTTGGCCCTAGATTCTTTTCCCTACTTGTAGTCCTCCATGCTAAACCCCTAAGTCCAGGAGCATGCACTCATTGGATCATTTTTGGTTCATGAAATAATGCCATTCACCTCCTCTCCAGATTTGAAGTTCTGCAAAACTTGCACTAGAAAGTTTGTGCTTTTCACCAACTAACCTCACCACCCTCTTGTGCATCCAAAGAGACACTGATCAGGAAGAATTGGCCACTCCAAGAAATGCCTAGGTGCCTGTTGCATTTTGTCAAACACCTTGAGAGCATGACCAGATTTGACATGAGTTGTTGTTGGCATTATGAACTTGGTCTCCTGACCAAACCACCTTGTCCCTTGATCTTCCCTCTATCACTAACCTAGTTCTGCTGCTTGCCAACCTCACCTGAGACCTGTAGCATGCCACGGCATTTTATCGAACACCTTCCGTGCGTGCTCTGGGCGCGAGCAGAGTGCGCGTATTGCACGAGCCACGGCCGAGCCGACATGTTGCGCGCCTGATTTTGGCACGCTCTGTAGCACCACGCCACGCACTAACCTTCTCACAGCAATGCGCCAAGCCGCCCTGGCAGCCTACATCACCGCCGACAGAGCTCTTGGCGGCACACTGGCGTCCGCAGCACGCCTCTGCCACGGTCGGCGCCGCCAAAGCCACCCCGGCTCGCCACCTGCCCCTGGGAGCAGCGCAAGCTTATCCCCTCGCTCATCGGCTAGCTCCCGTCGTCGCCACAACGCCCTGACGCTACAGGGAGGCGGTTCACCGTCGTCCATATCGCCGGCCACCTCGGAACCAACCTCCACCGCCTATATAAGGACCCCGGAGCTCACTCGAGTCCTCGAGCAACCTCAGGTGATACTCCTAGTGCTACCTTGGCCAGCAGTCGAGTAAGGGGAGGCCATCTTCCCCGAGTCCGGCCGGTTCGGTCGCCGCCAATTCCCGGCCGATTCCGTCGCCACCAGTGCCTTCCCCTATCCACTCTCTCCACCAAGAGCTCTCCCTCCCTCTCGCGAGTACAACCCCACGCTCAATTTTGGCTGGAGACCACCGCAGCCCCAAACTCACTTTGTCCCCGGAGCCTCCTCCGCCGCGGAGCTCGCCGCCGGCGACTCCCTCCACCCACGACGACCCTACGACCACCGGGAGGACCGCCTAGGAGTGGCAGATCCATCCCTGCACTCGGATGCCCGCGATGAACCGCCGTTCGCCGGTGACGATCGCCGGACGCCCCGCCTTTGCTCGGGCAGAGAAGAGGAGGGAGTGGGGACTGGTCAAACCTGACCAGTGGGCCCCCTGGACCCACTGTCAGCGACCCCGCCCCAGTCCATGTGGGTTAAGTGGAAGCGCACTTCCGAAGTACGCTTTCGACGTATACATATTTATTTGAAACGTTTTCTTTTTTGTTTTGTTTTAAGTAACAGATTTTGATCAAACTTTGACCTGCTGTATCTTTTTAATTACAACTCCAAATAAATTAATTCTTTTTCCTACCTCTCTCAATTATTGTCTAGTTTATTTTAAGATTTATTTGAAAAAATTTCAAAGCAACTTTTTGTGTTGTTTTGTTTTTGTGTGTTAATTCATATATATTTTTAAAATAGAATTTTTGAAGAGAGGAGAAACTTTCAAAAGTTTTGGAGTGCACCCTGCCTTTCCACACAATGAAGGCAAGCATTCTGAACCCCGGCATAATATTTTTGTGTGTTCGATGACACGTTTATAACACCACCTCATTTCAGAGAAACTCGTTATTTCATGTGATATGATCATGTGCATGAATGCATATTAATGATTTCCATGCTGTTGGAAATGAGCACACTTGTGATAATAATCATCCTCATGTGCCTTGCATGCATGCCGGAAGGAATCCGGGAAAACCTCTGCCTTGGGTAGGCATGAGTTTGTCGCCGGTCTCCGTTGGGACGGTTATGTCCGGTATGGCATAGTGAGGTATTGTGACGCCCGGATATTTAAGCTACAGTGAACCTCTGCTAATGATGCCATGTCACCTCGATTACGGTTCCTAATCTCGTGTTAGTTCGAAATTGATTCAAATTCAAAATCAACCAAAGAATAAAAGTTTTTAAATATTAAAACTAAAATGTTCGGAGTGAACCAAATATTGCATAGGTTATTATTGGTGGAGTAACCACATCCTTATAAAATATTTAAATACGCTAAAGTGATTAAAACAACATCAAAACAATTAGTTATACTCCTAATATATTTTACCAAATGCTAAACTATTTTTATGCTGAGGTAAAACTTCTTAGAACAGTGAATTAATTTGACACACTATTTTTGGAGCTATTTTCATATTTTACTAAACCAAAAATATAGTGCAGCAGAAAAAAAAACAAAAACAAAAACAAAAGGGAAACGCACCCCCCACTGGGCCAGACGGCCCAGCCGGCCAGGCCACCAACCGGTCCAACTGGGCAAAGGCCCAGCCGGCCCACCCCATTCCCCATATCCCCCACGACCCAAACCCTAACCCCACCCTGTCACCC
>NC_041387.1:418077915-418079266 GCF_002162155.2 Triticum dicoccoides
CTCCCCCGCGCGCACGTCGCCGCCTGGACCGCGCCTCCGCCTCGACCTCCCCGTCGCCGAAACCCCCCTCGCCGCGATGCCCTCCCGTCGCCTCGCCGCACTCGTCCCCGACGACCCGGACACCGCCCCTTCGTCGTCCTCCTTCCCGAGCCCACTGCCACGAACCCTACGCCGCCCATGTGAGCTTCCCCCTCCTCTCTTCCTCGCGCTCACGCCATGGACTCCCCCCCCGCGGCTCTGCTGACGCCGCCGTGGCCTCGCCGTGCCCGGCGTGTCCCGCGCCTATTGGTGCCCGCCCTGCTCGCCCCACTGCGCTGCGCTGTTGCTGCCGCCTCTCCTCGCTCGGCTTACGAGGCGCCGTCGATGCTCGTCGCCGCTTCACTGCTGCTGCCTAATGCTACTGCTGCTCAGCGCCGCGGCCCCTGCTCGCCTGCTGCCGCCGCAGGGTGCCGATGGAGCGCCGTGGCCACCAGCCTCCCCCTGCTCCGGCACTGCGCCGGTTCTGCCCGCCCATGGGCGTGTGCCCATTCGGGTGGCGCCCGTCGCCTGCACGCCCGACCCGATAGGCCTATGGGCCATTGACAAGGGCCCCCACCGCCCCAGAACGTTTTAATTAAAAAAATAAGAAAAGAATTAAATAATATAATAATAATAAAATCAATCAATTAATTAATTAAGGAATTAATTAAGTTCAATAATTATAATTAGGTTAACCTAATCACTAATTAACCTAATTAACTGTTAGTTAATTAAAACAGTGTATGACATGCGGGACCCACACGTCAGATTGACCCAGTCAACTCCCTGTTGACTGCTGACGTCATGATGACGTCAGCATGCACTATTCGGATAATGTTAGAATTAAATAGTTAAATAAATTCTAAAAATGATTAAAACTTTAGAAAATCATATAAAATAAACCGTAGCTCAGATGAAAATACTTTCTACATGGAAGTTGCTCAGGACGATGAGACGAACCCGGATACGCAGCCCGTTCGTCCACCACACACCCCTAACATATCAAACTCGCAACTTTCCCCCTCCGGTTCATCTGTCAAAAAACACGAAACACCGGGAATACTTTCCCGGATGTTTTCCCCCCCTCACCGGTATCACCTACTACCGCGTTAGGGCACACCGAACACCGCGTATTGCCTTGTTATATTTTGTGATGCTTTGTTTCCTCTGTATTCATTATTTCTTCCCCCTCTTCTCTCCGGTAGACTACGAGACCGACGCTGCTGCTGACCAGTTCGACTACGGAGTTGACGACCCCTCTCTCTTGCCAGAGCAACTAGGCAAGCCCCCCCCCCCCTTGATCACCAGATATCGCCTATTCTCCTCTATACTG
>NC_041387.1:418079319-418084632 GCF_002162155.2 Triticum dicoccoides
ACTGCTTTCTGTTATACCTATCCTGATGCATACCTGTCCTTGTTACTACTGTTGATACCTTTACCTTCTATCCTATATGCTTAGTATAGGATGCTAGTATTTTTCATCTGTGGCCCTACATTATTGTCCATCTGCTGTGCTATACTATTGGGCCGAGATCACTCGGGAGGTGATCTCGGGTATATACTATATACTTATACATGATACATGTGGAGACTAAAGTCGGGTCGGCTGGTGGAGAACCCGCGAGTGGTTCTTTGTGGCGGAGCGTCAGGGCAGGTTGAGACCGCCTAGGAGAGAGGCAGGCCTGGCCCTGTTCGGCGTTCGCGGATACTTAACACGCTTAACGAGATCTTGGTATTTGATCTGAGTTGGTTACGAGCCTATACGCACTAACCATCTACGCGGGAGTAGTTATGGGTATCCCGGCGTCGTGGTATCAGCCGAAGCACTTCGTGACGTCAGCGACTGAGTGGCGCGCGCCGGATTGGACTGGAACGCCACTAGGCTAGGTCTGCTTCCGGCCGCGTACGCAACATGCAGGTGTGCTCAGGGCGATGGGCCCAGACCCCTGCGCGCTTAGGTTTAGACCGGCGTGCTGGCCTCTCCGTTGAGCCTAGGTGGGGCTGTGACGTGTTGATCTTCCGCGGCCGGGCATGACCCAGGAAAGTGTGTCCGGCCAAATGGGATCAAGCGTGCTGGGTAAGTTGGTGCACCCCTGCAGGGAAGTTAATCTATTCGAATAGCCGTGATCTTCGGTAACAGGACGACTTGGAGTTGTACCTTGACCTTATGACAACTAGAACCGGATACTTAATAAAACACACCCTTCCAAGTTCCACAGACAACCCGCTGATCGCTTTTCCACAGGGCGACGAGGGGAGGACCGCCGGGTAGGGTTATGCTATGCGATGCTACTGGAGATGCTACTTGGAGATGCTATTTGGAGATGCTACTTGGAGATGCTACTTGGAGGACTTCAATCTACCCTCTTCTACATGCTGCAAGACGGAGGCTGCCAGAAGCGTAGTCTTCGATAGGACTAGCTATCCCCCCTCTTATTCTGGCATTCTGCAGTTCAGTCCACTGATATGGCCTCCTTTCATATATACCCATGCATATGTAGTGTAGTTCCTTGCTTGCCAGTACTTTGGATGAGTACTCACGGTTGCTTTTCTCTCTCTTTTCCCCTTTCCCTTCTACCTGGTTGTCGCAACCAGATGCTGGAGCCCTGGAGCCAGACGCCACCGTCAACGACGACCCCTACTACACCCGAGGTGCCTACTACTACGTGCAGCCCGCTGACGACGACCAGGAGTAGTTAGGAGGATCCCAGGCAGGAGGCCTGCGCCTCTTTCGATCTGTATCCCAGTTTGTGCTAGCCTTCTTAAGGCAAACTTGTTTAACTTATGTCTGTACTCAGATATTGTTGCTTCCGCTGACTCGTCTATGATCGAGCACTTGTATTCGAGCCATCGAGGCCCCTGGCTTGTATTATGATGCTTGTATGACTTATTTTATTTGTAGAGTTGTGTTGTGATATCTTCCCGTGAGTCCCTGATCTTGATCGTACACATTTGCGTGCATGATGAGTGTACGATTGAATCGGGGGCGTCACAAGTTGGTATCAGAGCCGACTGCCTGTAGGAATTCCCCTTCCACACTCCTTGGCCGAAGTTGAGTCTAGACATTACAAAAACTTTTACTAACATGGCTGTGTGCCTTACGGGCCCACGTCGCCATCTGGGTGGTATTAGGATCTTTTACTCCTCGATCCTTACTCTGGGACTCTGAGCTCTCTTCTATTTGGGTTAAATGAATTTTTCTAAATCTAACATTAGGATCTCGTTAACTCTTTCACCCGGAGAGCCCCTTATTACTGATGATCGTCTGCTGTACGTGAAGACCCTGAAGATACCCTCCGCTGTTAACCCGAGAACTTGTGTTCATCGTATTAGCAATTCCCCTTCCACCGTCAACCCTTATGGATAACTACTTGCAGTTGTTATTCGTACATTCATCCTCAGTTGGTCTTGTTATTACAAGATAACCCGTAATACTTGTCGTTGTTTCGATAATCCTTTGAGCTTACTGCCTTGCTGTTCCTTGTCACCTGGATACCCCTATGGATAATTCTCGCACTTATCGAGTATCCGCTCACCCCCCAGTTGTTCATGTGTTTCACAATGGTCTTCAAAATACTATTCGATCTTCCGAAAATCCTTAGCAGCTTATTGCTCTTGAAATTCTTTGCTTGCTTGCATTATGGTTAATCCCATAAGTATAGTAATCTTATTGGCATTCTTTGCCATCGTCATTTTGATCCTATTGATTCAACATGAGTGCGAATGCACGCAATCATCAGTCAGATCCTAGAATTCATCCTTCCGGCTCAAACGCCAGTTTAAACATGAGCTGGATCTCGACCAATCAATTGACCATCGATCATACCCCTAAGGCTATTCAACTTATCCATCACTGATCAGAGCCATTGCTTCTGATCCCTTGTCTTGGAATTGATAATTCCTTTGCATTTGAGCCTTGAATTAGTCAGTTGTTTCTAAAGTCTGATCTCCTTGCATTGTTTCTCCCTCTGGTTGAGTACCGATGCTCACACCAGATCCCTTGAGGACCACCAGACCCTTTGCCGGATTTTATCCAACAACGTCCTCAATATTCAATAAGCCTGTGAGCCTTTTCCTTGGATACATAATGCCTTTAGTAAATTGTATCCTCTGTTTCCTCAACCATGCTTTGTTTCCGAGCTGGTGGTATTTACGATTGAAGCTTGTGGTATATGTTCCTAAGATGCCCCTATGGGTTGAACCTATACCTGCCCTAAAACTGTGTGAACTCGAAAGTTTTCACGAGTCATACACTTCTGGTATTTTGCCAGATAAAATTTCAACACTACAACTTCTTCTAAAGTGAGAAGTGAATGAAAGGTTATGCATTGGAGAACTGGGAGTCGACCTTGAACTTTGTGTTCTTGCCCATGGACACGATGTAGATCTTATCGTTAAAGCTTCTCTTAAGTTAAATTATTCCTTTGGTATAAGTTCATCTTATATCTGGGATCTGGCCTTTTGCAATCGTGGTTCCGACCATGTCCTCCTTTAAATACCATTTCGCGTGCAAGTTTAAGCGCTTGTCTTCTGCAGAGCAATACCCCAGTCCAACCTCTACTTTGATCTGTCATCGAGTATTACCCCCCTGGTATCTCGAGATTATCACGGAACTGCATAACTTCTTATGGGTTCTTATTCAGGTATTATTTGACTTTCGCTGCATCATCATTTGACTTGATGTCATCGTCGACCGATTACATCTTCATGAAATCTCTCGACAAATGTGTCGTGGTCATCATCAACATCCTGAGCTCTTCCAAGATATATATCGAATTCTTGATGAGAAATACCATCCTCACCCCTTGATGATTTGTTTTATCATCTACCACTTTATTGCCTTCCGTTCGACACAAACTTGTTCGTGTTTTGAGTTATACTTGGAGATCCTTGCTATCCAACATTTGTTCTTCTTTACCTTAGAGTATTACCATCTTTTATATCAAGGATGTCGTGCTTAGCACACCCGGCCGGAGGCCCTATGGGTATAGATTCCTTTTCAGCAAGGTTATCCATTCTTCCATGAGGAAACTATAAGACTTGTTCTACAAGTTATTCCTGATGGATCCTTTGTGTTTCCAGAGTCTGACCTTTGCCTGAATACCATGTCAAAGCTATCTCGAAGCATATATATGGTACTCCAATTTTCAACAAGAACATTTAAATCCTAATGTTAAATGTTTCCTGCTCAATTATTCAAACACCGTTGTACGGGTGATGTCATGAAAATTCTCTCCCGTACCTACAGAGTTTTCTACATTATATCCTGTCATGGATAATATGTTCTGCTTGTCCTTGGGAAGAATATACCCTTGAAATACGTGTTTAAACACGTTCTCCTTTCCATTGTTCTGTTTAAACCTGATAATCACTTTTCCTTTCCATTGGTTTGTTTAAACCTTCTTGTGATCTATATTGTATAAGTAGTAATATATCCCTTCTTATGTAAACACCTCGTTGTACCACTCTGTTAGAAAGACCCTGTTACTTTTGTTGATGGCATTCCGGTAACCACCGATGGACGAGAATCTTGCGCCTCGTTCAACGAGCAGGAAAATGGTTCTCTTCGTCCCTCACCCTTGGTACCAACTTTGTTGCCAACATAACCGACAGTCTCTTCTCTGACATGCCTGGCTATCATGATGCCTTGCTATCATGACCGTGCAAGATGTCAGTGCCCTCCTACTTTAACCACATGGTGGGCCCATAACCCACAGTTCCACAAGATCGAAACCTGACTCTCCTGTACATCCCTGCTTCAAAGTTATCCCTTATGCTTGGCTTCATAGGTAATTCGTGAGCCACCTTCCTACTGCTCTATTCTGGTATCAGACGCAATGCTTACTCTCGCCGCTCTGAACCCCTTTCTCACTCTGGTTCAGACTTTGAGCAGCTATCTATCTGCTTGGACCCTCCCATTATACCTTCGTATCGTACTCTCGATGTGTTTTATATGTTCAACTTGAGAGATAATCTTATGCTCATTCATGGTTAACCCCAGATTGTTTCCCTCGTAAGCATGCTGTCGTAGCCGAGCTGCCCCTTACCTATTCGTAAGTACGTTGGAGTTCCCGGAGAAAAATATGATGATTTCCTCATGGTGACCCAAAGCTGAGGTATGAAGACATCAATGTTATGGATCGACCTCTTCGAGAAGAGCATCCAAGACCGAGAAGATTCGTTAGAATTTCGTGACCAGATCTTTCCCCCTTACTCCCCCTCTTAAATCTCGAGATGAGATTTCTTGTAGTGGAGGAGAATTGTGACGCCCGGATATTTAAGCTACAGTGAACCTCTGCTAATGATGCCACGTCACCTCGATTACGGTTCCTAATCTCGTGTTAGTTCGAAACTGATTCAAATTCAAAATCAACCAAAGAATAAAAGTTTTTAAATATTAAAACTAAAATGTTCGGAGTGAACCAAATATTGCATAGGTTATTATTGGTGGAGTAACCACATCCTTATAAAATATTTAAATACGCTAAAGTGATTAAAACAACATCAAAACAATTAGTTATACTCCTAATATATTTTACCAAATGCTAAACTATTTTTATGCTGAGGTAAAACTTCTTAGAACAGTGAATTAATTTGACACACTATTTTTGGAGCTATTTTCATATTTTACTAAACCAAAAATATAGTGCAGCAGAAAAAAAAACAAAAACAAAAACAAAAGGGAAAC
>NC_041387.1:418085283-418094280 GCF_002162155.2 Triticum dicoccoides
CCTCTCCCCCGCGCGCACGTCGCCGCCTGGACCGCGCCTCCGCCTCGACCTCCCTGTCGCCGAAACCCCCCTCGCCGCGACGCCCTCTTGTTGCCTCGCCGCACTCGTCCCCGACGACCCGGACACCGCCCCTTCGTCGTCCTCCTTCCCGAGCCCACTGCCACGAACCCTACGCCTCCCCTGTGAGCTTCCCCCTCCTCTCTTCCTCGCGCTCACGCCATGGCCTCCCCCCCGTGGCTCTGCTGACGCCGCCGTGGCCTCGCCGCGCCCGGCGTGTCCCGCGCCTATTGGTGCCCGCCCTGCTCGCCCCACTGCACTGCGCTGTTGCTGCCGCCTCTCCTCGCCCGGCTTACGAGCCGCCGTCGATGCTCGTCGCCGCTTCACTGCTGCTGCCTAATGCTGCTGCTGCTCAGCGCCGCGGCCCCTGCTCGCCTGCTGCCGCCGCAGGGTGCCGATGGAGCGCCGTGGCCACCGGCCTCCCCCTGCTCCGGCAGTGCGCCGGTTCTGCCCGCCCATGGGCGTGTGCCCATTCGGGTGGCGCCCGTCGCCTGCACGCCCGACCCGATAGGCCTATGGGCCATTGACAAGGGCCCCCACCGCCCCAGAACGTTTTAATTAAAAAAAGAAGAAAAGAATTAAATAATAATAATAATAATAAAATTAATTAATTAATTAATTAAGTAATTAATTAAGTTAATTAATTATAATTAGGTTAACCTAATCACTAATTAACCTAATTAACTGTTAGTTAATTAAAACAGTGTATGACATGCGGGACCCACACGTCAGATTGACCCAGTCAACTCCCTGTTGACTGCTGACGTCATGCCGACGTCATGATGACGTCAGCGTGCACTATTCTGGATAATGTTAGAATTAAATAGTTAAATAAATTCTAAAAATGATTAAAACTTTAGAAAATCATATAAAATAAACCGTAGCTCAGATGAAAATACTTTCTACATGGAAGTTGCTCAGGACGATGAGACGAACCCGGATAAGCAGCCCGTTCGTCCACCACACACGCCTAACATATCAAACCCGCAACTTTCCCCCTCCGGTTCATCTGTCAAAAAACACGAAACACTGGGAATACTTTCCCGGATGTTTTCCCCCCTTCACCGGTATCACCTACTACCGCGTTAGGGCACACCGAACACCGCGTATTGCCTTGTTATATTTTGTGATGCTTTGTTTGCTCTGTATTCATTATTTCTTCCCCCTCTTCTCTCCGGTAGACTACGAGACCGACGCTGCTGCTGACCAGTTCGACTACGGAGTTGACGACCCCTCTCTCTTGCCAGAGCAACCAGGCAAGCCCCCCCCCTTGATCACCAGATATCGCCTATTCTCCTCTATACTGCTTGCATTAGAGTAGTGTAGCATGTTACTGCTTTCTGTTATACCTATCCTGATGCATAGCCTGTCCTTGTTACTACTGTTGATACCTTTACCTTCTATCCTATATGCTTAGTATAGGATGCTAGTATTTTTCATCTGTGGCCCTACATTCTTGTCCGTCTGCTGTGCTGTACTATTGGTCCGAGATCACTCGAGAGGTGATCTTGGGTATATACTATATACTTATACATGATACATGTGGAGACTAAAGTCGGGTCGGCTGGTGGAGCACCCGCGAGTGGTTCTTTGTGGCGGAGCGTCAGGGCAGGTTGAGACCGCCTAGGAGAGAGGCGGGCCTGGCCCTGTTCGGCGTTCGCGGATACTTAACACGCTTAACGAGATCTTGGTATTCGATCTGAGTTGGTTACGAGCCTATACGCACTAACCATCTACGCGGGAGTAGTTATGGGTATCCCGGCGTCGTGGTATCAGCCGAAGCACTTCGTGACGTCAGCGACTGAGTGGCGCGCGCCGGATTGGACTGGAACGCCACTAGGCTAGGTCTGCTTCCGGCCGCGTACGCAACGTGCAGGTGTGCTCAGGGCGATGGGCCCAGACCCCTGCGCGCTTAGGTTTAGACCGGCGTGCTGGCCTCTCCGTTGAGCCTAGGTGGGGCTGCGACGTGTTGATCTTCCGCGGCCGGGCATGACCCAGGAAAGTGTGTCCGGCCAAATGGGATCAAGCGTGCTGGGTAAGTTGGTGCACCCCTGCAGGGAAGTTAATCTATTCGAATAGCCGTGATCTTCGGTAACAGGACGACTTGGAGTTGTACCTTGACCTTATGACAACTAGAACCGGATACTTAATAAAACACACCCTTCCAAGTTCCACAGACAACCCGGTGATCGCTTTTCCACAGGGCGACGAGGGGAGGATCACCGGGTAGGGTTATGCTATGCGATGCTACTGGAGATGCTACTTGGAGATGCTATTTGGAGATGCTACTTGGAGATGCTACTTGGAGGACTTCAATCTACCCTCTTCTACATGCTGCAAGACGGAGGCTGCCAGAAGCGTAGTCTTCGATAGGACTAGCTATCCCCCCTCTTATTCTGGCATTCTGCAGTTCAGTCCACTGATATGGCCTCCTTTCATATATACCCATGCATATGTAGTGTAGTTCCTTGCTTGCCAGTACTTTGGATGAGTACCCACGGTTGCTTTTCTCTCTCTTTTCCCCTTTCCCTTCTACCTGGTTGTCGCAACCAGATGCTGGAGCCCTGGAGCCAGACGCCACCATCGACGACGACCCCTACTACACCAGAGGTGCCTACTACTACGTGCAGCCCGCTGACGACGACCAGGAGTAGTTAGGAGGATCCCAGGCAGGAGGCCTGCGCCTCTTTCGATCTGTATCCCAGTTTGTGCTAGCCTTCTTAAGGCAAACTTGTTTAACTTATGTCTGTACTCAGATATTGTTGCTTCCGCTGACTCGTCTATGATCGAGCACTTGTATTCGAGCCCTCGAGGCCCCTGGCTTGTATTATGATGCTTGTATGACTTATTTTATTTGTAGAGTTGTGTTGTGATATCTTCCCGTGAGTCCCTGATCTTGATCGTACACATTTGCGTGCATGATGAGTGTACGATTGAATCGGGGGCATCACAGGTATTGTGAGCGGTGATTGTGTTGGTTGAAACATTTTTTTGTTATACATGTGATGCAGGGAAGATTATGAACCTCCTGAGTCGACCATAGATCGAGTCTTGTTCCAGTAACCCCCATACTTGTTTCGTACTACCACTCGTCTCTACAACAAGTAGAGTACGGTTCAGTAAGTTGTCAACCTCTTTCTAGCACACACCGTACAGAGAGGCCATGGTGGAAGATACCGGTTGTAGCTGGTAGGCAGGCCACCTGGTCCGGGGGCATGGGTGTTTCCGGTTGAGACCGAGAGGGGAGGCCACCCCTTAGAGCGTGCAATATAAATTTGATCCCATGCTACGCGAGGTTGTAGCCTCCCCACTTAGAGTTTGCTTGACAGGTGTCGTGGGTGATTCCAGCCACGTGTGAGTTAAGCTAGTGTGTGCAAGTTAGGTGTGTTTTCAACAAAAAGGCCGTAGACGGAATTAGTCCCGATGGACTAAAGGAATCCGTTACTCGTGGGTAAAGAGTACACCCTCTGCAGAGATTAAACCCATTCGAATAGCCATGTCCATGGTTAAGGATTACAGTCTGGGATGGGTCAAGTGTCGGTCTTAGTGTCGGTCTTCGGAGGAGAAACTGTCAAACCAGAACATGGATTGTGACCGGTGATTTATGATGATTATGATTATTTTTATTTATGGACTAACCCCTTTATATTATTTGAAATATGGAGTATCCTTGGAATGGTTTTGCCTCCTGGATATTCACTATCATTTATTTTAAAGCTCTTTACGAGGTGTCGCTCAGACGCCCGACTATGGCATTTCTTTTAAAGCCCTTTATGTGGTGTCGCTCAGACGCCCGACTGTGGCATTTCTTTTAAAGCCCTTTATGTGGTGTCGCTCAGACGCCCGACTGTGGCATTTTTTTAAAGCCCTTTATGTGGTGTCGCTCAGACGCCCGACTGTGGCATTTCTTTTAAAGCCCTTTATGTGGTGTCGCTCAGACGCCCGACTGTGGCATTTCTTTTATAAGCCCTTTATGTGGTGTCGCTCAGACGCCCGATCGGTGCCCTTTATTATTATTATGTTATTGCATTTTCATAAATAACCTACTCACATGCATCAGAGATTTATTTACTTTTTGTGACTGACATCATGAGTATAGTTATTTCGGAACTTCGTTGTTATATTATACCCGTGTTCATAATGTTTGCAAGTACATTCAAAGTACTCACTGGCTTGTCCCTGGCTATTGTCTTGGCCAGATTTCTTGCGCGGAGAGGAGCGACCGTGATGACAGCCCCGGAACCCACGCAACGGTGATAGAAGCCTCGCGAAGATAGGAGTTAACCTGGTCAGCTATTCCCGTGGAAAATGGAGTCCCATAGACACTGATGATTCACAACCCGCTTCCGCCATCAACCACTAGAGACCATTTGTTGTACTCATAGGCCAGAATGGTCTTGTACTACATATTTTGTATTTTGCTTGGAATTTCTGTATCAAGTTGGTGCCTCATCAGCTAACAGTTATCCTGGGGCTGGTGAGCACAAGGGCCATTTTCTGGAAATTAATACCCGGAAAACCGGTCGCCACAGAGGAGCCCGTGACACAAGCCATGACGATCGAAACCGGGCGGGTGCCGACCTGCGCAGTGTCCTTGTTTCCCCTTTGGTGCAAAGGGGGCAAGCACAGGCCAAGGCATCAGGCAAAGGTTACCGTTTCGGTGCAACAAGACCAAGACCAGCAGAGCGGCAGGATGGAAGTCATCATGGAGCCCAAGACGGTGTCACCGCCAGAGTCTTTGGCAGTCGAAGACCAACTTTAGTCAGGATAAGTGTACTAGATGTTCCCCTTCAAAATGGCCAATTGTTGGCGCCCTTCCCGCTCATTATTTGGGAAGAGGCCTAGGGCCTCCCTCTATAAATAGGACTAGCCACCACAGTAGAAAGGGGAGGATCCAGATTGCGCATAGACTAGAGAGAGAGAAAGAGAGGCGACTGAACTGACCCAAGCAGTTCATCGCACCAGCTCAAGAACAGCCCCTCGCGAGGCTGTTCTTCCTTTGTATTGTTCATCATCAGCCCCTGAGGCAATCCACCACACCACACACTAGAGTAGGGTATTACACCACAATGGTGGCCTGAACCAGTATAAACCTCGTGTTCCT
Source organism: Triticum dicoccoides (assembly GCF_002162155.2). Lineage (NCBI taxonomy): Eukaryota > Viridiplantae > Streptophyta > Magnoliopsida > Poales > Poaceae > Triticum > Triticum dicoccoides. The sequence continues at coordinate 418,090,445 of NC_041387.1, forward strand.
TGTGTGTTCTTCTTTCTAGCCTAGATTCCCTGCGAGGCTTTGAGACGCGAGTTGGTAGGGGAAAGATCTTCGTGCGCACCCCAGAGTTCGAACCTCAAGGGTCTGCCAGAACCCGAAATCCGACAGAAGAGTATACTACAGATGAGGATCCCCTGACGTGGCCGAACCCATTGAGTAACTGACATGCGGGGCCTAGCAAGCATGGGGTCCGCTAGTAAGTGACCGAAAGGGAGGGTAAGGCAGGGATACCTATGTCAGAGGATCCACTTACACTACTACTCCCTCCTTCCATTTACTATACAAGGCCTAATGCGTTTTTCGAGGCTAACTTTGACCAAATGTTAGAGTAATAATATATGATATGCAACTTACACAAAGCATATGGTCAAATTCGTATGTGAAAGGAGTTTCCAATGATATAATTTTCACATTATACATCTCATGTCCTATTAATCTCGTCAATAGTCAAATGCGGTTTTAAAAATGCATTAGAGCATGGTTAATAATATAGCCAGTCGATGGCTATGAGGGACTGCCATGTCATGTATAGCCATCATCTATTACATGCACTCATACAGTAGTGTGGGCTATAAGGTTGGCTATTTCCCGCAAAAAATATATAAGGTTGGCTATTGTATTAGTACTTTTTGGCATCTCCTCTCTATCTCTTTCTTCATATTTATTGTATTTAACTAGGAATGCGTATATAGCTAAGGCTCTTGCATGAGAGCTCACTCCTCTTACTTTTTCACATCTCTCTCCTCCACATAGACCCTATATAAATGGAAGGAGGGAGTACTACTGTGAGCACTGCATACTCTAGTACAGATGTTGTCAGTACTCCACGTGTACTATTGGACAGGGAGCTTAAAAAAGTTACCATTGGACTGACTATACGTGGCGAAATCCTAGTAGGAAGAGCATGCGAACAAGAAAATTCACATGGTTGAAAACAAATTGGAAACCATCTCGAGTACAAATCTAGGAGTATGTACGAATCTAACAATATTGATTGGGCGTTGTTGAATGTTGATACTTTTTTGATCAAAGTAGAGATACTTTGACTACACATAAAACTTATATGTAAACTAGAAAGGATAGGAGGGAGTATATTGTACGTTCAAAAATGAAACGAACATTGAATACCCTTTATATATGATTTGCGGATGCTATGATCACCGGTTAAATTTTTTGAATTCGCCTTAGGTATCACGTGCCCCCACTCGTTCTCTCTAAATTTCATCTCGGGGTCCGGAGATCGATTGAAAGAGGACTAGGGTGGGTACATGTGAATTATACTCGGTGTAATGTTCAAATGAGGCATGCGGGAGGATGGACTCGACCGGAGGGCGACATGATCGATGGAGAAGAGGGTTGGAGAGGAATGAGAAATAAGCAAATGCCACATGATTATACTTGAATGGCTCAAATAAACAGTAAGTTGTCTCGCTTGACCTACATAGTGAAAGGCACTGACGCTCGAATATGGCCGGGAAAACAGGGAAACCGACATGTGGGGCACACCCGTCGGGACGACGTAGCATAGACTAGTCCAATGGAGGAGCTGGCCCACGGCCTCCTCGCCACCGACAACCGTTCATGTGGGTCGTTGGGGCCAACAACGTGGCGCAGCTCCAGCACCGCCTCTTGACACGGCGACCGCGGTGAGCGACACGCTCATATCGTCGCTAGACACGGTCGGTTTCAGTGTGCCGAGGGTGGCGTTAGTGCTGTGGCACGACCAACAGTATGTTTGGTTTGTGCCCAAGGTTGCCCCATCAAAGCATTGGGTAGCCAAAATTTTGGTTGAGGTATTGGTTGCCCATGATTTGGCCGACATTGGCAAGAAAAATGAACTAGAGTTCGCTAGTGTTCATTGGCATGCCAAAAAATGGAAACCATCCAAACAAAGACCAATCTTTGGGTCATGACCAAAATTTTGGTAAGGTGCACTTTGGCCACAATCCAAACACACCCCAACACCCGGCTCGTCGAGGATGCACGGGGCGCCGTGATGCGTCCGTGGAGTGGTGTAGCGCGGCCAACTGCATCCTCAGGACCTGAGACCATGCCGGGTCATCTTGCTTTTTCAATGACATGTGGGGATCGCATGTGAGAAAAGGGCATCTCCAACATTGCCACGACCGCAGCTGACTACCCTGGCACGCCAAAACCCTCATCCCTTGCGCCGTCGTGTGGTGTGTTCCCAGCCGGTGCTGGCTGCCCGCATTCATGCCATCCGTTCGTATGTCGTTGTTAAGAGGCTTGGCGCCCGAGGAACCAACTCCGGCGACTTAATGATGCACCCGGACGCTTGGCCTCACCAGAATGTGCTACTTAAGGCGGCAACGCCCAGCTAACCTCCATACCATAGCGCATCGTCCTCCTATCTGGCACCACATCCGCCATGACCGCAAGTGCGAACGCTCTGCAGAGAGCTTATCTTTGGGTATGAAGGTCGAGGTCGCCGCCCTCGCTCAAGTCGCCTCTCGCGATGCAATAGCGGTGTAGACGGACGCGGACGCGACCGCACAAGCGGTGTCCACGTTGGCGGCCGATGACGGGAGCACCGTCAACCACGCGTCCTACTTGCCGCCGTCCAACGTCCGGCACCGCCGAGGTTGGGGACTCCTCCGAGGATGAGTAGGTCATGGGAGGCGGCAGGGTATGGTGTGCCAACTGGCCGGTCCGTATCCCATGTTCTACTCTTCCTCGCCGGAGACCGCACCTTCACTTCACGGTTCTTGAACCCCGCCCCCGTACATAGAGATCACAGATGGAGGACGTCGGTCGCCGCCGTAGAATAGGTTTAGGGTCGGGTTTCTTTTATTTTTCTGTCCTATAAAAGTTTGAAATGTAATGAAAATCTGCCGTGTTTGCATTAATCTCGGCATAGTATATTGTACGAGTACTAGCAAGATGCCCGTGCGTTGCACGGAAGATCAAGATCTTGTGGGAGAAAAGGATGAACGAGGGAAATCCTTATCTGCAAATGTGAAGAGGAGTGCTGGTAAATTGTCATAGTTTCCTTCCTATCCGTTAGATATAGATTGGACGGCCTATATTGCAAGATGACAGGCACACCATCATCACCAACTCTGCTTTTTATTGAACCGAGACAAATCTAACAGGAGAAGTAAAATAAACACATAGGGTCTATACATACACAATTTATCTTAGGCACTCCAATAGTACGTCCACTACACATTCACGCATTTCACATCTTTCTACATCTACGGGGACCTACGAAAGGGTTAATGTAAATTGCCTCTCTCTCTCCTCCCGTGATTTTCATGGTGGTGGGCCCCTCCCTCCCCCAATCTACAATCAACAGCTCACACGTTTCACATTATGTTAATTACGTAACTGGGATTACGTAGGTGTAGCATTGCTCGTCCTAAAAAACCCAACTAAGCCAACCTTCCAGCATATCACACGGGAAAAGACCCGTCCGCGCCGTTTTAGTCGAGATTACCGGATTACTAGTAGTAGTATCGATGGATCGCGCGAAGCAACAATTTTTTTGAGGGGGCGAAGCACCTAGTTTAAAAGGAAAAAAGGTGGTACACTCACATCACTCCTGTCGTGGTCGCATTGCACCCCACACACGTTCGGTCCTACACACGGCTCACGCAAACGGAACACGCTTCGGCTTGCCTCTTCACTGACACGTGGGACTGCACTTGGAGAAACCGACCATGCGCCAAACTCCCCCCCGCCCACTGCGTGAAAATCCTCCCCCCACCCAAAAATTCCCCCCAAATCTGATTCAACCGCCCTTCAGCCAACTAGCCAATAATATTCCCCAAACCCCCTCCCCCCGTCCCCCTCCACTC
>NC_041387.1:418094646-418182018 GCF_002162155.2 Triticum dicoccoides
CGCTAAAGCCGCCCTCCCCGCCGTGCTGATACGTCGGTGCCGCAGTTCATCGAGGGGACGCACGGCGATCCTCTCTCTCCCATAGTACGCTCTCGTGGACTGCCATCCTCTAGCCGCACCGCCACCACTGGCTACGTTCTTGTGGAGGCGCACGGCGGTCAGCGCCGCCACCGCTGGCGACGTTCGTGTGGAGACACACGGCGGTCAGCTTCTCCCACGGTACGCACATTCTAGACTGAGGCCCCGTTCATGTTGGTGTAGCGCTGAATGTTAGCTAATAGACGCTGTTAATCTCACTGTTTGCCGAAGTAGTTTACAGTCAATATGCTCTGCTTAAGAAGCTTCCTTGCCCTGTTCTGCACTCAATCTGCTTAGTTGAGATGGCATGCCAAGGCCGATTAGTTGCTAAAATAACCTGCCATATATTTATTGTGACGTAGATTGCCATGGTCTGTTAGGTGAAATACCTCTACACCGTTTTATACTCGATCTTTGTTGCTGCGATGGCCTTCGATAGTTCGATGGCTGTGTGCTCGGCCTCACTGACTACCGAAACAACCTGCCATAATTTAGCACTCAAATCTGTTTGCTGAATTAGCTTTACATATATTTCTTACTTAGATTTGCTCGTCCAAATATCTTGCCATAGCTTTAGACATCAACCTAGGTATTTTTTTCTGGACTTCATAAAAAACATATATCTTTTTCCTGTAATATCTAGTAGAAGAACTAGTTTGTATGTCTAACAGATGGACAGGACTTGGATAACTTCTGCTCGAAGATTCTCCGCTGCATATGTCGAGGGGTTTGAAAACTTCATGAAATTTATCAGAGCTGAGTACGGTGGTCCGAAATAAGATGCGCTCTGCCCGTGTAGTAGTTGTATGAATTCAGTTAGAAGACCCTAGTAAACTATGCAAAATCATCTACACATGTATGGGATGTCGGTCACATATACTAGGTGGGTTCATCATGGTGAAACTGTGAACGTCAATGTTATTGACTACGTGGAAACAACAGATCACCAACTTGATCTGCCTGATGCTCAGGTGGAAGAGGAGGAGGAGGAGGTGGTGGTGGAGCCAGTGAGTTTGACCAAGATTGAAACAATGCTACGAAATGCTCGTGCATTCCATGAACTTTCACCTGCAGAAGAAAAACGGTGGGCCCGCATGTTGGAACAATGCAACGTGGCTGTCACCCCAGGAAATAAGCTACCAGTATTCTCAGCTATGGTCACCTTTCTTCAGGTGAAGACATCTGAGCGGATGACCAACAAATCATTCGATGCGATGTTGGCTGCTTTCCGCAAATCTTTCCCAGATGCATCTGAGCTGCCACACACCTACAGTAAAATGAAGAATTTCCTTCGTGCAGCTGGAACTGGATATGATATGATCCATGTTTGTAAGAATAATTGTGTTCTGTTCCGGAAGGATTATGCCAACTTAAGTGAATGCCCGAAATGCAAATCATCAAGATGGAAAGATGGCGATGCTGTGAAGAGGATTCCTCATAATGTTCTGGGACATTTTCCAATTATACCAAGATTGCAGAGGTTGTTTCGTGATGCTGAAACAAGAGAGGATGTACTATGGCATTCTAGGAACCAGGAGTACAGAGATCATAATGTAATGAGCCATCCATCTCATGATAGTGAGTGGAAAAGCTTCAATCATAAACACAAAAAGAATGTTGCCGACCCGAGAAACATTAGACTTGGCTTAGCTTCAGATGGATTTAACCCATTTGGCCACCAGAGCGCCACATATAGCATGTGCCAGTGCTTGTTATCGCTTACAACATGCCTCCAAATGTGTGCACCAAAGAATCGAACTACATGATGGCCTTGCTCATCCCAGGTGCAAAAAGTCCTGGAAAGGATTTTGATTTGTTCATGGAGCCTCTTGTGGAGGAACTTCAACAGCTATGGAGGGGTATTCCCACTCGAGACCTATATAGCATCCCACCAGCTGATTTCTTTTTATGTGCTATTATAATTTGGTGCATCCATGATTATCCGACTTTGGGCACTATGTCAGGGCGAACGACACATGGTTACAATGCATGTGTTCGCTGTGATAGGAATCCGCTGTCATACGCAATACTTAGCAAGATATGTTACATTGGACACTGTCGTTTCCTTTCCAAGGACAAGCCGCATCCTAGAACATACCAAAGACATGTGTTCAATGCAAAGCATGAAAACCGTGATGCGCCAAAGAGGCTCACCGCCGATGAGTTGCAAGTGGAATTAGAGAAGGTCAGACATATTACACCAGGAAAGCATCCTGGTAATGGTAGCAGGAAAAGGAAGCGTGGCAGGGCAGAAGAGAGATTATTGTTTACCCGCAGGTCCACTTTGTGGGACTTGGAGTATTGGAAAGATTTGGATCTGCGGCATAATCTTGATGTGATGCATATCGAGAAAAGTATATGTGACAGCATTATCGGCACACTTCTTAATATTGAAGGCAAGATGAAGGATACCTTAAAATCTAGGATTGATTTGACACACCTGGGTATCAGATAGGATTTGCAGGTGCAAGATGAAGGTAAACCATGGGATATGGCACCAGCTGTGTACATCTTGGACAAGGTAAAAAGAAAAGAATTCTCCAAGGTCCTGTCATGTGTGAGATTCCCACATGGATTTGCTTCCAACCCTGAAAGGAGGGTCAGTGCAGATGGAAACAAGGTACAAGGGTTGAAAACTCATGACTGCCACGTCCTACTTCAAAGGGTTTTACTTGTTATCCTTAGAGGATTGGGCCGCCCTGACTTATGCACAGCAGTTGTAGAGTTGGGACAATTCTTCAGGGAACTCTGCAGTAGAAATATCAGGATAGATGCTTTGGAGCGTCTCAGAGACAAGATACCAACTATCCTATGCGACCTTGAGAAGATGTATCCTCCAGCCTTCTTTGATGTGATGGTGCATTTGGCTATTCATCTACCTGATGAGGCACTACTTAGAGGTCCAGTACAGTATGGCTGGATGTACCCTATTGAAAGGCGGCTAGGCACTTTCAAGGGCTATGTTAGGAACAGAGCTAGACCCGAGGGTTCCATTGCAGAGGCCTACATTGCTATAGAAGCATTGACATTCTGCTCAAAATACATTGAAACAGCTGATCAGCTTAGCAAAGAGGTGGGTGAAGACAATCCTGGGCTCAATGTTTTCAATTACTCTATTCGAGTTACAGGGAAGAGTCGATAAGAGGACAAACCTAAAGATTTGGACAAAATGGTTTGGTATGTGTTGAATAACTGTCCTGAGATACTACCTTATATCAAGTAAGTGCAGTACTGCAGCTTATACATCATAATCTACTAAACTTGTAGCACACTCTTATATATTTAGATGTTTGACGCGGTCACTATGTTGTGCAACATCTACAAAAAGGAGTTACCGCCGCAAAATCCAAGAAACATTGACAAACTGGTTATGGCAGGATTTTTGAAATGGTTCAAGAGCCATGTAAGCTTTTGAATTGCACTGTCAGTTTTTTAATATATTGAGTACATAAGATGATCAACTTGTCTATTTTCTAACCATAGGTTAAGAAGATGCGGGTGAGGGAGTCCTGGATTAGGGGGTATCCGGACAACCGGACTATGTACATCGTCCGGACTATTGAAGCGTGAAGATACAAGACTCAAGACTTCGTCCCATGTCCGGATGGGACTCTCCTTGGTGTGGAAGGCAAGCTTGGCAATCCAGATATTGTATTTCCTTCCTTGTAACCGAATCCATGTAAACCCTAGCCCTCTCCGGTGTCTATATAAACCAGAGAGGTTGGTCCTTAGAAGGCCGATCACAATTACAATCATACCATCATAGGCTATATCTTAGGGTTTAGCCTCTACAATCTCGTGGTAGATCTACTCTTGTACTACCCATATCTTCAATATTAATCAAGCAGGAAGTAGGGTTTTACCTCCATCGAGAGGGCCCGAACCTGGGTAAACATTGTGTCCCTTGCTTCCTGTTACCATCAGCCTAGATGCACAGATCGGGACCCCCTACCCGAGATCCGCCGGTTTTGACACCGACATTGGTGCTTTCATTGAGAGTTCCTCTGTGTCGTCGCTGCAGGGCTTGATGGCACCGTTGATCGTCAACAACACGGTCCAGGGGGAGACCTTTCTCCCCGGACAGATCTTCGTGTTCGGCGGCTCCGCACGGCGGGCCAATTCGCTTGGCCATCTGGAGCAGATCGACAGCTACGCCCCTAGTCAGCAGGTCAGTTTCGGAAACTTGAACTACATGGCTGATATTCGCGGAGACTTGATCTTCGACGGATTCGGGCCCGTGCCAGGAGCACCGGACAGTCGCGATGAGCACGTCCTAGACCTGTCGTCGGACCATGTTCGGGTTATCACCCCTGCAGCGGCCCCGGACCTAAATCCGGAGCAGGCTGCGTTGCCTGAGGATGGAGGGATGGGCCCCGCCCTGCAGGCTACACACTCATCCGCGGTGGAGCCGAACACGGGTCTCACCTCTACGGTGGCCTGTGACTCCGGACCCCCGGATTTGCATCCGGATGTTGGTTCCTGTCCGCGCACTCCCGAGCCAGTTGAGCCAGGTTGGGCTCCGGTAATGGAGTTCACTGCTGCGGATATCTTCCAGCACTCGCCCTTTGGTGACATGCTAAACTCATTAAAAACTCTCTCTTTGACAGAAAATTCCGGGCCAAACTACGTCCGGCTCGAGTGGGAAGCAGGCGACGAAGAAATTCGTTACCCACCCACCACCCACTTCATAGCCACGGTAGATGATTTAACCGACGTATTTGACTTCGACTCCGAAGGCATCGACGGTATGGACGACGATGCAGGAGAAGATTCAGAATCTATGGGGTTGCGGGACTTCCGCCTCGTCACAAGACATATGCATGGTGGATACGCCCAATGAGGACGACGGCGACAATCCGGAAGATAAAACCCCCAGGCAAAAGCCAAAGCAACGGCGCAGACGTCGTTCCAAGTCCAGCAACAGTAAAAATAGCAGCAAGAACGCCAGAAGGATCGATACTCCGGTCAACCCCGAAGGCAACAACGACCGTACAAAACCAGTGATGGAGCAGGACGAGCCAGGTCACGCCGAACACAGTTCGGAGCAGACACCCGATGACAATGATCCAGATGGACGAGTTCATCAAACTGGCCCAGGACAAAAAGACAGTCCGGACGATGATGCATTCATCATTCTGGAAGAACGCATGGAATGAGATAACCTCCACAGAAAGCTTACGGCCATAGCGAGAAGTCTGAAGAAGCAGAAGCAACGGCTCAAAGCCGCATAGGAAACACTCAATCGCAGATGGAATAAAGTGCTAGACACTGAAGAAAGATATGGCGACGATCGCCATACAAAGAGCTATCCAAAATGCAAGCTACTGCTAGAATTCGACGACGAGGCTGTTCCACCAAAGAGTAACACGACCAGGAGGCCAGACGTACCACTTCATAACCGCAACAAAGCGGCTACCGATACTGCGCACGATCTATGTGAGCACCTGGATAAAAAAGCTGGCGCAGCTAGGTCCATCTACGGATCTAAAGGACACACCTCGGCGAGGGACTGTGGTCATCAAAACGATTATGCTAATCAAATACCAGTTCGGAATAAACACCGGACACGACAACAGCCGACGGCATGCCACAGCACGTCCAGATACAGAGGGGCTGCTCACCCCCTGTGCTTTACCGAAGGAGTACCGAACCATGAATTTCCACAGGGCTTTAAACCTGTGAACATAGAGGCATACGATGGAACGACAGACCCAGGGGTCTAGATCGAAGACTTTATCCTGCATATACATATGGCTCGTGGGGATTACCTCCACGCCATCAGATACCTTCCCCTCAAGCTAAAGGGACCAGCTTGACACTGGTTGAAAAGCCTCCCCGAAAATCCAATTGGGAGTTGGGAGGAACTCGAGGACGCTTTCAGGGCCAATTTTCAAGGGACTTATGTCCGGCCTCTGGATGCTAACGATTTAAGTCACATAATCCAACAACCCAGAGAGTTCGCCCGCAAGCTTTGGAACAGATTCCTCACTAAGAAGAATCAAATTGTCGATTGTCCGGATGCCGAAGCCTTAGCGGCATTCAAACACAGCATCCGCGACGAGTGGCTTGCCAGACACCTCGGCCAAGAAAAGCCAAGGACAATGGCAGCCCTAACAAGCCTTATGACCCACTTTTGCACGGGTGAAGATAGCTGGCTAGCCCGTAAAGGCACCAGCGACCCCAGCACATGCGAAATAAGGGATGGCAACGGGAAGCCACGGCGTAATAAAAATAAATGCCAAAACAAGGAAGAGAGCCCAGATAACACAATGGTTAATGGCGGATTCATGGGCTCTCGACCTGATCAGCAAAAGAAGCCATTTAAAGGCAGTAAAGAGGGACCGTCCGGTCTAAACAGAGTCCTGGACAGACTGTGCCAAATTCATGGCACCCCTGACAAACCTGCGAACCACACGCACAGAGAGTGCTGGGTCTTCAAGCAGGCCGGCAAATTAAATGCCGAACACAAGGGAAGGGAAACACCAAATGAAGACGAGGATGAACCTCGCCAGCCGAACACTGGGGGACAGAAAAAATTCCCGCCAGAGGTTAAAACAGTGAACATGATCCACGCAACTCGTACATCCATGAGAAGGCACAAACGCGTGCATAGAGACGCGTGCGATATAGAGCCCATCGTACCCACACCTAACTACTGGATGTCTTATCCGATCAGCTTCGATCACTTGGACAGCCGAACTAGTATTCGGCGCGAAGGATCAGAGGCCTTGGTTCTTAACCCAATAATCGACGGATACCATCTCACCCACATCCTCATGGACGGCGGCAGCAGTCTCAATCTAATATATGAGGACATTGTCCGCAGGATGGGGATAGACCCATACAGAATTAGTCAAAGCAACACCACCTTTGAAGGGGTGATACCAGGCGTTGAAGCCTACAGCAGGGGCTCCGTCGTACTGGAGGTAACATTCGGCTCTCCAGGCAACTCCAGAAGCGAAGAACTACTCTTCATCATCGCACACTTCCAAAGCGACTATCATGCATTGCTTGGAAGAACGGCCTTCACCCGCTTCAAAGCATTGCCGCACTATGGCTACCTTACACTCAAGATGCCCGATCCACGTGGCGTCATCACCGTTAGAGGAATCATAGAGTGCTCTTCACGCGCAGAGGAACACGCGATGGCCCTGGCGGCCGAACTATAAGCGGCCTCCAATATCAGGAAATATGACTGGTCATTAAGACCACAGACACGGTCAGACGAGTCCGGTAGCCCAGACAAAATTGAACCAGGGCACCGTATGTGTAATTCCATAGCGGACACCAGGGGCTATAAATATTTAATACAACCCCACACTTGGCCCAACCTTATTGGCAGGCCAACATCTTACACTTTTATTATCCATCGCATACTTACGTTGTACTCTCCTACAAGTTCTCTTTTTTATAGGCAACGTTCGCGCGATACCCTTCCAGGATACGGCACAACGGAGACAAAGGTGCAGACATGCAACAGGGCCCCGCTCAATAAGTTTCTTTTTAGATTAAGTCCATGTGTAAACATTTTCTATTGCCTCTTGTTGTTTAACCATTCCATGGGTTCCATACCCACAAAGGATACTGCCGTTATTGGCATCTCGCCATGACAGATCAACGCACGTACCTGGAAACACATGGTTTATAATGAATGGGCATTCTTGAGCCCATCGTCTGTTATAAAGTCCGAATACCTTCAGGAGTGTTCGGCGTCACGAGTTTGGCCTTATATGCATCAGCTCCGAATCATGTCTTTGGTCAAATGTTGGGTTTGCCCGGCTCCTGGGTTTGCCGCCTTATGTTCCGTTATTATCGGCTAAGGTGGCCAAAGGAGAACTACTGCGATTGTGCCCTGGTTATTCCGGATGAGCACCTTAGTAGAGAAAGCCGAAAACTGACTGTCATGATACAACGAGAGACTGATCAACCACTCGAAGACTCACCAGAATCTTTAGGATTCCTCCACATTAACGAAGGGCCATTTCTCGGCCATGTACATACGTGCCCGTATTCGGATGCACGCGAAGGTACCAGGGGCTACATAGTAGCCCCAACGTTAGACTCCCATGCCTAAGTGAAAGTGTTACAACTATATAGTCCGGTTGCCTAGTTCGACGTGCGATCACCTCCTTCATGGACCAAGACGTTGGATCAAGTGTGATTAAGCATATTTTTCGCAAACACCCCCACATTGTATGCGTGGGGGCTGAAGCCAACGACTGCTAACTTTTGGATTACATATTTGTATATATATATATATATATATATATATATATATATATATATATATATATATATATATATATATACAGGGGACACACTCATATTTTCAGGCAAACAATATAAATATATAGCCTCATAATCAAAATAAACATTGTTTTTACAATGACTCGATTCATCACTCAAACAAGACATTCTTCGAGCACTACGCCTCTATTAGGCGGGCACCTTCTGTGACCTGCGCCAAGTAGTGGTCGGCCGGATATTGGCCCCCTGCCGGATCCTGGGTCGCTATAATGGTGGCTTCCATATCCGTCCAATAGGCTTTAACGCGGGCAAGGGCCATTCGCGCACCCTCTATGCACGCCGACCTTCTCATGGCGTCGATCCGAGGCACGGCCCAAAGGAATTGTCGCACCAAACCAAAGTAACTGTCCGTCTTAAGCCCCATCGACCAAAGATGGTCCATTACAGACCGCATTGCAAGCCCGGACAGCCTATGAAGCTCCGCTACAGTAGCCATCTTGTCACTTAACGACAGCGGGCGAGTGGGAGCATTGAATTGCGATCAAAAAAGCTTCTCCACTTCCTTATCACCCTGATCCTCGAAGAACTTGGCAGCGTCAGCTCTACTCTTTGCCAAATCCGCATACGCGTCCGCAGGACTCCAGCGTCCATCCAGGGGAGCGTACTTCAGAACGAAAAACTTTGTCCACAGCAAGTAGGAGCCCCCAGCCGTGATTTTACCGGCCTGTTGAAGCTCCTCCCGTGCACCCCTGAGCTCGGTCCGTATTTCCTTGGTGGCATTAAGTGCCTTGTTCAGGTTAGCCGAACTATCCTCATGCTCCTTTTTAAGGAGCTCATATCGTTCAGCAGCATTTTTTAACTCCACAGCCACTTCGGCTAACTTTTCCTCGCTTCGATGATGAGCAGTCTGTTCGGCTCTCAATTCCTCGGCCACCTTTGAGGCAGCCGCATTGCTAACCCGTGCTTGTTCCTTGGCCTGGGCAAGTTCCGCCCTCACGGCCTCCACGACAGCAGCACCATCTGCAGTCCAAACATATCACATTAATATCATGCTGCATTCATATTTTCCTATACAAAGGAAGGCAGAACACATACTGTTGAGGATATATCTACTGAGTGTAAACCGGCCAGGAGGGACCGGTTCACCCTCGACTATGCTGAAGCCCATGAAGATCCAGAAGATGGCTTTTTACTAATGAGGCTTAGAAGCCCGCAGCCCAAAGGCGGATTAGGGCCCGTAGTGGTAAACCGCCATGACTATGTAAACTTGTAATATAAGTTAGGAAAGGAGAGACCGAGCCGGACACTTTGTATGAGTCGGCCTCGGGGCTCTGTAGACCGGTTGGGCGTCAACCTGTGTATATAAAGGGACGACCCGGCGGCAGTTCAGGGACAAGAAACAACAACTCGAGACTCAGGCAAGCGTATTTCGCTCCCTGGTAATCGAAACCCAATCAATCCCATCACAACTATACGTAGGCTTTTACCTTCATCGAAGGGGCCGAACTAGTTAAACTCCCATGTCCCTTGTCTGGTTTAACCCTGAGGGAGTTCCGGACTAGGGGGTGTCCGGATAGCCGAACTATCATGATCGGCCAGACTCCAAGACTATGAAGATAGAAGATTCAAGACTTCGTCCCGTGTCCGGATGGGACTTTCCTTGGCGTGGAAGGCAAGCTTGGCGATACGGATATGTAGATCTCCTACCATTGTAACCGACTCTGTGTAACCCTAGCCCTCTCCGGTGTCTATATAAACCGGATGGCTTTAGTCCATAGGACGAACAACAATCATACCATAGGCTAGCTTCTAGGGTTTAGCCTCCTTGATCTCGTGGTAGATCTACTCTTGTAACACACATCATCAATATTAATCAAGCATGACGTAGGGTTTTACCTCCATCAAGAGGGCCCGAACCTGGGTAAAACATCGCGTCCCTTGTCTCCTGTTCCCATCCGCCTAGACGCACAGTTCGGGACCCCCTACCCGAGATCCGCCGGTTTTGACACCGACATTGGTGCTTTCATTGAGAGTTCCTCTATGTCGTCACCGACAGGCTTGATGGCTTCTTCGACCATCATCAATGACGCAGTCCAGGGTGAGACCTTTCTCCCCGGACAAATCTTCGTATTCGGCGGCTTTGCACTGCGGGCCAATTCGCTTGGCCGTCTGGAGCAGATCGAAAGCTACGCCCCTGGCCGTCAGGTCAGATTTGGAAGTTTGAACTTCATGGCTGACATCCACGGGGACTTGATCCTCGATAGATTCGAGCCACAGCCGAGCGTGCCGCACTGTCACGGCGAGCATGATTTAGCTCTGCAGCCGGACAGTACCCTGGAGGCCGCACTCGAACCCGCTCCGATCTTCAATTCGGAGCCGGCTGTGCAGATCGAGGACGGATGGCTAGACACCGCCTCGAGGGCTGCAACCTCTATGGCGATAGAGCCGAACACTGACCTTGTCCCTCATAAAGCTCGTGACTCCAAGGTGCCGGACTCCTCACCGTACTCCGAACCTCCCGCGCCCCCTTCGATCGAATCTGATTGGGCGCCAATCATGGAGTTCACCGCAGCGGACATCTTTCAACACTCACCTTTCGGCGATATCTTGAGTTCTCTAAAGTATCTCTCGTTATCAGGAGAGCCCTGACCGGACTATGGTCAGGACGGTTGTAATGCGGACGACGAAGAAATTCAAAGCCCACCCACCACCCAATTAATAGCCACTGTCGACGATCTAACCGACATGCTAAACTATGACTCCGAAGACATTGACGGTATGGACGACGATGCCGGAGACGACCAAGAACCAACGCCTACCGGGCACGGGAAAGCCACACCAACTCACGACGTATACATGGTGGATACACCAAAAGGAAGCGATAATGAGGAAAAACGGGACGTGGCGAAGGACAACTCCCCCAACAAACAACCAAAACGGCGATGCAAGCGCCGCCCGAAGACCGGCCTCGATAAAAACGACACCCATACGGACCCGGCCCTAGAGCAGGGCGAAGCAGTGGATGACGCACATGTCACCAAGCAGCCAACCGGACATAAACTGGACAAGCAACCCATCCCCGGCGAAGACGATCTCACATCACCAGAGCATATGAATCTTCATAAAAGGCTCGTCGCCACTGCAAGAAGTTTGAAGAAGCAAAAGCGGAAGCTCAAAACAGCGGAGGACGCACTCAGAATGAGATGGAGCAAAGTACTCAACAGCGCAGATAAACATGGCGCTAGTCACCAGACAAAGAGCTACCCGAAGCGCAAGCTGTTGCCCGAATTTGACGAGGAGGCCTTGAGCCCCCGCAGTCAAAAAAGAAAGAAGCCGCCTGGCCGGATAGACAACCAGATGACAGGCCAAGAGCAACAAGGGGCGCCGCACACAAGCCGACACACGATCAGCATAAAGATCCTCGGAAAAAGGACGACCCAGTCAGATCTATTTATGGGCCAAAAAAGAAGACTTCAGGAAGCAACATAACCCGCCGAGCATTTGAAGACAACAACACACCCAAATACAGGGGCACCGCACACCCACTATGTTTCACCGACGAGGTACTGGATCATGGATTTCCAACGGGATTCAAACCCGTAAACATAGAGGCATATGACGGAACAACAGACCCCGGAGTCTGGATTGAGGATTACATCCTACACATACATATGGCCAGAGGAGACGATCTCCATGCCATAAAATACCTACCCCTCAAGCTCAAAGGGCCAGCTCGGCATTGGCTTAAAAGCCTCACATAACTCAACAGCCCGGAGAGTAAGCACGCAAATTCTGGAATAGGTTCCTCACTAAAAATAACCAAATAGTTGACTGTCCGGACGCTGAAGCCTTAGCAGCCTTTAAACACAATGTCCGAGACGAATGGCTTGCCAGACACCTCGGCCAGGAAAAACCAAGAACAGTGGCCGCACTAACAAGCCTCATGACCGGCTTTTGCACGGGGGAAGACAACTGGCTGGCTAGATGCAGCTCCGGCGATCCGAGTACATCCGAAGTCAGGGATGGAAATGGGAAATCACGACGCAGAAAAGATCAGTGCCGGAATAAGGAAAATGGCCCGAATAGTACGGCGGTCAACGCCAGATTCAAAAGCTCTCGGCCGAACAACAAAACACTGCCCCTCAAGGACAACAGTGACGAGCTATCCAACCTAAACAAGATTCTGGATAGACTATGTCAAATACATGGTACCTCTGGGAAGCCTGCAAACCATACCCACAGAGATTGTTGGGTCTTCAAACAGTCCGGCCGACTTAACGCCGAACACAAGGGGCTCGACACACCAAGAGAAAGTGACGAAACCCAAAAGCAGCACTCCGGCAAACAGAAGACTTTCCCACTAGAAGTCAAAACAGTGAACTCACTTCATGTGATAACACGAAAAGACAGCGTGGCACCTGCAATACCAGGACACCGCCCGCAGAATGGGGATAGACCCTACCAAAATTCGCCATAGCAGCACTTCCTTCAAAGGAGTGACGCCAGACCTTTAAGCCAATTATACAGGCTCTGTACCACTAGAGGTTGTGTTCGGTTCATCCGACCTCCGTCGCGAAAAGCTCACTATCCATCGGCCCATTCAAACAGTAGCCCTTAAGCACTACTGGGGCGCGCAGCTTTTGCCAGCCCTAATGCAATACCACATTACGCATTTTTTACGCTTAAAAATGCCCGGTTAACGTGGCATAATTTCATTAAAAAGTAACTCCGAGTGTTCCTCGACCACGGAGAACGTGAGACTGCCTCGACAGCCACACACTAATCAGACCTTGCGGGTCAAAGCCCCTAAAAACAGGTCATTCAGACCTCGGACATGGTTAGGCGAGTTCGGCGTAACTAAACAAGGGGCTTCCCAGCCGCATATCCCCTTTATAAGGGGCCGCGTGTATAAATGATGAGAGCCAATAAAGCTCAACTTTCTTCATCCTATTCTATTTTACTACAACTTCTGCATGATATTTCTTGGAAACTAAGTCCTTCTCTTTTACAGATGAAGCACGTGCTACACCCGTCCAGGATACAGCACAACGGAGACACAGGCGCAGACGTGCAGCTGGGACCCGTTGCAAGGATTCTTTTCAGATTAAGACCCTGCGTAAACCTTTGTTAATATGTCTTGTTGATACACATCCCCCGGTTTCCCACCATAGCCGAGGAGGAGGCTGGCATTTTGGCATCGGCCGCGTCAGAAGTTCCCGCCTGTACCTAGACACTAGGGGCTTAGGGCATTGTTCTGCCCGGTATCATAAAGACCGAACACCTCAGGGAGTGTTCAGCGTCTCGAGTTAGGCCTTATATGCATCAGCTCTGAATCATGTCTTTGGTCAAATGTTGGGTTTGCCCGGCTCTTGTGTTTTGCTGACTTACGTTCCGTATCATCGGCTAACGTGGCACCAGGAGAAGTACTGTGATTGTGCCCCGGTTCGGCCGAGCGAGCACCTCAGTAGAGAAAGCCGAAAACTGACTGTCATGATATAGCGAGAGACTGGTCAACCACTCGATCGACCATTGGAATGTTTAGAATTCCTCCGCTTTGACGAAGGACCGCTTCCCGGTCAGGCACATACGCGCCCCGAGTTCGGGGAAGAGCGGTGCCACCAGGGGCTATATAGTAGCCCCATATTCGAGCTCCTATGGCTAAGTGAAAGTGATAAATCATTATAGTCCGGTTGCCTAGTTTGCTACGCTATCACCTCCTTAAAAGGACCAAGACGTTGGATTAAGTGTGAAAAAGCGCTTTTCTTTTTGCAAACACCCCCGCACCATGTGCGTGGGGGCTGAAGCCAAAGACTGCCATCTTTCAGATCATATACATATACGACCGCACAGGAGATAGTTCAATACTTGAACACACAAGTATAAAAAGCTATTGCATTATAAACATGATCTCAGAAATCATACATGTCATTCAAACATAACATCTTTCGAGCACTACGACTCTATTAAACGAGCGCCCTGCAGGACTTCCTCAAAATAGTGCTCGGTGGGGAATCGGCTTTTGTCCGAACCCCGGGATGCAACAACAGTGGCATCCATCTCCGCCCAGTATGTCTTACCACGGGCGAGAGCCATTCGTGCACCTTCTATGCATGCCGACCGCTTCATCGCCCCAATACGCGGCACCGCCCCAAGGAATTGCTGCAGCAAGCCAAAATAACTCTTCGGCTTGGGCCTTTTCGGCCACAGATGAGCGACCACATCCGTCATGGCAAGTCCGGACAATCTATTTAGCTTAGCCCACTCAACCAGCCGATCACTCAACGGAAGTGGACGCTCCGGATATGGAATTGAGACCAGAAAAGCTCTTCCATTTCGTGATCCTTCTGGCTTTGAAAGTGCACGACTGCGTCTGCCGCACTCGCCGCCAAGTCCAGATAAGGATCCTCCGCACCGTACAATCAGCCCAGCTGAGCATACTTCGGATCCGTGAACTTCCTACGCAACATAAAGGGCTTTCCAGCCACAATGTCTCCGACCTGACGCAGTTCCTCCTTCATAGCCCACATCGCACTACGGGCATCCTTGGCTTCGGCGTCGGCCTTCTTCAGGTCCTCTTGCTCCGCTCGCGTTCTCTTTCAAGAACCTCTTGGCGGTCGGTAGCAACTTTTAATTTCACGGCCATTCCGGCCATCTCCTTCCTGCTTCGGCAGTGAGCAGCCTTCTCGGCTTCTAGCTCTTCCGCTGCCTTCGAAGCAGCCGCCTCACTTTTTCTGGCTTGCTCCTTGGCCCGAGCAAGTTCTGCTCGAAGGCCTTCCACAGCAGCAGCACTATCTGCATCAAGCATACAAATTGTAAGGAATGGGCGTCAGCTTCCTTACTAGGCAACCGCAGAGCAACCACATACCTTGTGATTCCTCAAGTCGTTTATTGACCAGCGAGATGTCCGCATCCGCAACGTCGAGTTGCCTCTTCAGCTCGGCAAATCCATCAGCTCGGCTGGCCACCAAACATTTCGCCACCTGCATAGGAAAGGCGACAATCTATAACTGAGATTATGATCCTCGGCACGCTGCCGTTTTCGACAGCATACCAAGTCTCAGGGGCTACTATCTATACAGGGCGCACTTCATGTGCAAAAACTGTCAAAAGGTATGTCATTTTTTGCGTACCTCATATCCCGTCAGCAAACTTCCGACGGCCTCACACAACCCGCTTTCGGCAGACGAGATCCTCTCAATCACCATACTCATTAATGTGCGGTGATCTTCTGAGATGGATGCCCTCTTAAGCAAATCCTGCAGCTCCACCGACCGTACTCCAATGGGTGTCGAACTCTCTGTGGCCCCGCCGGACTCGGGGAGACCCTCCGCGACGACACGTCAGGATCGTCCGCCCCGCACGATGGGGCGGCAAATGGAGGCATTTCGCTCTCCATCATCTCCGGACGAAGGTCTCCCGAAGATGAGCTGTGCTGAGATGGGCTGAGATACGAACTACAATATGAAAACTTCGGTTACCTTTAGAGATTAAGCAGGGGTGTCCACTATTACAAAATTCCCCCTTTTTTACTTACGGCTCGCTGGAGGGCTGATTCCTTCGAGGAGACAGTACGGCCGGGGTTCTTCCCGGCACAGGACCTTCCGGTACAGATTTCTTTCCCCGCTTTGAGGCCTTGGCCTCCGGGTCTTCGGAAGCTGTCCACTTCTCCCCCTGGAAGGAGGGAATCTCGATTCCTCCCTTACTGAAAGCCTCCTTGGCAGAGGTGGTAGTTCCCCTGTGCCCCCATTCGCCCTCCTCCGAAGGTGCAACCTCCAACATTTTGATTAACACGGGATCCTGCATGGTCTCAGGGAGGGGGGCCGGACACCGTATCAGTTTTGCTTGCGCTATCCACTCCTGTCCAAGGGATAGCTGGTTAAAAGGCAAACCCACAGTAAATGAATGGACGATGTGTCCGGACACAAGGTTACTTACTTGAGTATCCGGGCGATTGCAGCTTAGGCGAGCATCCTCGGTCAATTCCGGACGCATCTCTTGCGATCCGAAGAACTATTTGTACATCTCCATGGGTGTCAAACCCATGAAGTGTTGAAGAGCTCGTGGCCCCTCCAGATTAAATTCCCACAGGCGGAGGGGGTGACGCTTGTAGGGCAGTAGGCGCCGGATCAACATAACCTGTACCACCACGGCCAGATTGGTCTCCCTTTCTTGGAGGCCTCGAATCCGGTCCTGCAATAGGGGAACATCCTTGGACCGCCCCTAGTCACGCCCCTTGTTGACCCATGACGTCAGCCGCTGTGGAGGGCCCAAGCGGAAGACGGGCGGCAGCCTCTGCCTGCTGCCCCTGGGAGCGGTGATATAGAACCACTCCTGTTGCCACAAGCCGAGCTCCTCCTGAAAAGAGCCCTCGGGCCATGGAGTATCGGCCCTCTTACTTATAACCGCCCCGCCGCACTCTACCTGGCGCCCCTCGATCATCTTCGGCTCCACGTTGAAGGTTTTGAGCCACAAGCCGAAGTGAGGGGTAGTGCGGAGGAAGGCTTCGCAGACGACAATGAATGATGAGATGTGGAGGATGGACTCCGGAGCCAAGTCATGGAATTCCAGCCCATAGTAAAACATGAGCCCCCTCACGAAGGGATCCGTCGGGAAGCCTAAACCCCGATGGAGGTGAGACACGAACACGACGCTCTCGCCAAGCTCGGGAGTAGGAATAACTTGCCCTCGGGCAGGCAGCCTATGCGAAATCTCGTAGGTTAAGTACCTGGCGTCTCTTAGCTTTAGCACGTCCTCTTCCATGACGGAGGAGGGCATCCACCGGCCTCGTAGGTCGGGGCCGGACATTGTCGAAGATCGAAGGTACCCGAATATGGAGCCCTGGGTGTTGGAACTCGGGGCGAGGGGCGGATTCGATAGAGGATTGAAGGAAAAGAACGGGCCTTGGTCTCATTATAAAGAGGAAGAATAACAAGAGCCGTCCCCATGACCGTTTGTAACCCGCCTTCAATGGAGGGGGCGTGGCAACGGGCGCGGTTGGGTTACCCACGTCCGTATTGATGGGAATCCCGGAATAAGGGGAACACAATCTCTGCTTCGACAAGACGTGCCAAGGAAACTGCCTCGCTAAACGCGCTGAGGTGATACAATAAAAACAATTCGAGTAAAGGCTTGGTAATGGTGTGACGTCATGCCACAAAATACTTTAGCAGATTGAACTTGTGTAATATTATTCTCTCTATGGTGGTACGTGGAATTTATTTTTGCAGAGCCAGACACTATCCTGGTGTTCACAATCTTCTATAAATTATTCGGAGGAAGAACCCGCCTTGCAATGCCGAGGACAACATGCGTGCCGGATTCGTCGTCATTGAAGCCTGGTTCAGGGGCTACTGAGGGAGTTCCGGACTAGGGGGTGTCCGGATAGCCAAACTATCATGATCGGCTGGACTCCAAGACTATGAAGATACAAGATTGAAGACTTCGTCCCGTGTCCAGATGGGACTTTCCTTGGCGTGGAAGGCAAGCTTGGCGATACGGATATGTAGATCTCCTACCATTGTAACCGACTCTGTGTAACCCTAGCCCTCTCCGGTGTCTATATAAACCGGATGGCTTTAGTCCATAGGACGAACAACAATCATACCATAGGCTAGCTTCTAGGGTTTAGCCTCCTTGATCTCGTGGTAGATCTACTCTTGTAACACACATCATCAATATTAATCAAGCAGGACGTAGGGTTTTACCTCCATCAAGAGGGCCCGAACCTGGGTAAAACATCGCGTCCCTTGTCTCCTATTACCATCCGCCTAGACGCACAGTTCGGGACCGCCTACCCGAGATCCGCCGGTTTTGACACCGACAAACCCCTTCAAGCTAACCCGTTGCGATGGCTACACGACTAAGTCCTTTCATGAGGACATCTGACGTGTTAATTCCACGACAATTGGCGCCCACCGTGGGGCTATCACATGATGGTGTCGAGTTCTTGAAGGGATACTCTGATGGACTTAAGGGGTACGTGATCGGCCGGATGACCAAAAGTCGTCGCGGCAAGCTCTACATCGACAATGAAGGATGGGGCCCCGAGGCCGGCTCGATCGAGTACGGGTACCGGGTTCCCTTCGGCGGAATTCATGTCTTCATCGGCAAGATCGGCGAACTGGGCCCTGAGCCGGACATCTGCACTGACCTCGTCGAGATGACTCAGCGTGCGAGTCCATCCCGGGTTAAGCCCGCCATGAAGTGTGCGTTCGTAGGATGTGTCCATGGGATCTGATTTGAACCAGTGTCTGAAGGCGAGACAGTCGTATACTCCGACGGCGAGTCATCCACTGGCGAAACTGAGTCCTTGTACCAGATTCATAGCGGTGCGTTCGAAGGATATTCCGATGGCAAAAGTATTCCGGACCTCCTTGAACCGCCAAGTCGGGTTGTTGTTTACATGGCCGGAACACAGCCCACGTTGCAGTCTTCATCTATCGCAGCGATGAATACCGGATCAGTAGCCGTGGCAGGAGTCCCGGCGCGCCGTCCAGTGCAAGTCCTCTTCGGTTTGATGGACGCCTGGGCGACCTTGTTAACCGCAACAGTCACCCCGGAGACGCGGGATCAGCACAATGCAGACGTTGCGAAACTGAAGGACCAAATAGCACAGGCTAAGGAGGACCTGGCAGCTGAGGATACTAGGATGGCCGAAGAACGGGCCGCTTTGGATGCCCAATCACAGCGGATACAGGCACAGAATTACCAGCTCATGCTGGATCGGACCGCATCAGTGGATGTAATGCAAAGGAAGTACCGGTCATGTCTGCCGCCGGTTTACGAAGGGTTAAATCTCTTTCAGATGCCAGGCGTTGGGCCAAGCAATCCGGCAGCTGCAAACTGGACTGAGGCGCCTAGGACAGCTTCGGATCAACTACGGGTGATGGATCCACCCCGACGAACAGATAACCCGCTGCAATACGTGTCTACACCACCGGGTCACTTCTCGAGCCCTCTGGATAACATGATTGCCACAGCCTCATGCCTGGAAGCCATTCCGATGGAGGGTGATTCAATAGTAGCAGTCGAGACGCGACGGGCGAGAGACCTTCTTCAAACCACCGTGGTGCAGAAGCAGGCTTATTCATATAGCCGGGATAGAATGCATTCAACCCCTCGTCCGAGCCCAAGTTATAGCAGGCGTATGGATGAACCGGAGGTGTCTAGCAGCGCGCGGCATCGCAATGCTCAAGATGTGGTGGATCATGGAAGGGCACGAAGGGATGCCGCTTTGGGTCGTTATCAACCCGCCCCGGTTCAGCCAGCAGCGTCCGTTGACCAAGGCACCGGGCTTGCCTTCAGCTCCTGGGGAGTACCGTGCCTTATTCCGGCTCTTCGTAATGTGCGTCTGCCCAAAGATTTCAAGGGTCCACGCAAAGTGCCTAATTACACGGCGGATCAGCCATCTGAGGCGTGGGTCGAGAGTTATGAGATGGCAATGGAGATGCTGGATGTAGATGAAGCAGCTTGTGCAAAGTACTTCATGATGATGTTGGAGGGAACAACCCATACTTGGTTGAAAAATCTACCAGCTAATTCCATCGAATCATGGGATCAGTTGAAGGCCCGGTTTATAGCCATTTTCAAGGACACGTGCAAACAGCCCATGTCCATTGTGGATCTGGATGCTTGTGTTCAAGGAGAGAACGAGTCCACGACTCATTGGGTACGCCGGGTCTCAGAAGTGTTGCACTCGTCCGACCGGATTAACGCTGGCCAAGCGATTATCACACTGGAGCGCAATTGCCGGTTTAAGTCACTGAAGATGAAGTTGGGATGGCTCAAGCGCCACTGCAACGACATGGGAACCCTCATGGCAGCCTTGGTAAAGTATGCCGATTCTGATAATACCAAGGATCCCGATTCTGATAATGAGAAACCGGAGAAGGGAAAGAAGAATGGCGGTGCAAAGGGACAGTAGCACTACCAAGGAGGCCATGGGAATAATGGTAAGCGTAAAGCGGATTCAGATTTTGTGGCTAACGCTAATGTGTAGCACCGAAAAGGTAAACTGCCCCAGCGCGATGGGGCGATGAATCTGGAGCGTTTGTTGAATAGGCCCTGTCCAAAGCATGGGACCAAGGAGGTTCCTGCAACGCATCTTTGGAAGGATTGTAACATTATGAAGGAATTCAAAAACTCTGATCTTTTCCGGTATGATCAGGGTCCATCGGGCGGTTCAGGTCCCGGTTTCCATGGTGGGGGCGGTTCAAACTCTGGGTTTCAGAATAATCATGGCAACCAGAACAATCAAGGTGGTAATAACGAGCAGAATAATCAAGGGAATCAGCAGCAGTCGGGTTACCAGAGTCACCCAAAGCAGTTGAATGGTGGGCAATATCATGTGTTCACCACTAGTCTGTGCAAGCGTGATCAGAAGCTTCACAAGAGGGCAGTCAATGCTGTTGAACCGGTAGTTCCACATTATCTGCGGTGATCGGAACGGCCTATTGTGTGGAGTAGGGAGGATCATCCGCCCCGGGTTGACAATCCGGGTCAACTAGCTCTGGTGGTGGCACCTCAGGTGGGAGGTTATAAGTTCACCAAAGTACTCATGGATGGAGGAAGCAGTATCAATATTCTGCATTATGAGACATTGCATCGCATGGGGTTGACAGATAAGAATCTTAAACCGTCCAACACTGTTTTTCATGGTGTGGTACCAGGTAAATCGACATATCCCGTAGGTAAGATCGCTTTGGAAGTGGTGTTTGGTGATGAGCATGACTCTAGGTCTGAGACATTGACCTTTGAGGTAGTGAGAATCCAGAGCCCGTATCATGCGCTGTTTGGGCGGCCGGCTTATGCAAAATTCATGGCAAGACCTTGTTATATTTATTTACAGCTCAAGATGCCGGGTCATAAAGGGACTATCACGGTTCATGGAAGTCGGAAAATCGCATTGGATTGCGAGGAAGGTGATGCGGCTTATGCTGAGGCGGTTTGTGCTATAGAGGAGCTAAAGTTTTATAAGGAGAATGTTGATCCGGCAGATATGACCCCTCTGAAGAAGCCCGCCACTGAGCATGACCCAACCCTGCATTTCAAACCGGCTGACGAGACTAAGCTTGTTGACTTTGTACCTGGCGATTCATCCAAGTAGTTCAGCATCAGCACCAATCTGGATCCAAAATAGGAAAGCACGCTCATCGAGTTCATCCGTGAGAACCGGGACATTTTTGCATGGAAGCCTTCTGACATGCCAGGTGTACCGAGGGAACTCACTGAGCACACTCTTAATATTGATCCGAAATTTGAACCAGTCAAGCAATATCTTCGTTGCTTTAATGAAGAAAGACGCAAGGCAATTGGTGAAGAGGTAGCCCAGCTGTTGGCTGCTGGGTTTATCGTCGAAGTGTTTCATCCTGAATGGTTGGCTAATCCGGTGCTGGTTCTTAAGAAAAACGACACTTGGCATATGTGTGTGGACTACACGGACTTGAATAAGGCTTGCCCGGCTGATCCCTTTGCTCTCCCGCGTATTGACCAGATCATTGATGCGACGGCGGGTTGTGAGCGCCTGAGTTTTTTGGATGCTTATTCAGGATATCATCAGATCAAATGGCAGTTAGGGACCAGGAGAAGACAGCCTTCATCACTCCCTTTGGAGCCTTCTGCTATGTTTCTATGCCCTTTGGTCTCAAGAGTGCTCAGGCAACTTATCAGCGTTGTGTGCAAAATTGTCTTCACACGCAGATTGGGCGTAATGTTCATGCCTATGTGGATGACATTTTGGTGAAATCCAGGAAGAAAGAAACACTGATAGATGACCTCAAGGAGACGTTTGACAAGCTTCGGGTTTACAAGATGATGCTTAATTCGGATAAATGTGTTTTTGGTGTTCCGGCAGGCAAGCTTCTCGGGTTTCTTGTATTCAACAGGGGCATTGAGGCTAATCCAGAAAAATTAAGGCAATCACATCCTTGGCTAAACCAAAGTGTATCAATGATGTTCAGCATCTCGCAGGTTGGATTGCAGCCCTTAGACGGTTTATCAGTCGTTTGGGAGAGAAGGCAATTCCTTTGTATTAGATGTTGAAGAAGACGGATGATTTCGTCTGGAGTGATGCAGCCAATGCGGCTTTTGAGGAGCTAAAGCGGCAGTTGGTTGAACCGCCAGTTCTTGTAGCCCCAGTTGATCATGAGCCTTTGCTGTTATACGTGGCTGCCAATGCCCGAGCAGTCAATGTGGCAATTGTGGTTGAGCGTAAAGAAGCTGGGAAGGAATATCCGGTTCAACGACCTGTATACTACATCAGTGAAGTCCTGATCGAGTCAAAACAACACTATCCACATTGGCAGAAGTTGGTGTATCGGATTTTTATGGCCAGTCGAAAACTCAAGCAATATTTTCAAGGCCATCCAATCATAGTGGTTAGTTCTGCTCCTTTGGGCGATATAATTCAAAACAGGGAAGCAACTGGCCTGGTTGCAAAGTGGGCAATCGAGCTTGGTCCACACGGTTTAAAATATGTACCTCGAACAACCATCAAGTCTTAGGCTCTTGTGGACTTTATCAATGACTGGACCGAGTTGCAAGCACCGGAAGATAAACCGGATAATACGTACTGGACCATTCATTTTGATGATCTAGGCAGTTGGAAGGATCGGGGGCTGGAGTTGTCCTTACTTCCCCTCGAGGTGATAAAATTTTCTATGTCCTCCGCTTGATGTTTCCTTGTACTAACAATGCATCTGAGTATGAAGCTTTACTCCATGGTCTTCGTGTGGCCAAAGAGATGAACTTAAGTCGAGTTCGTTGTTTCGGAGATTCTGATCTGGTGGCTCAGCAAGTTTCGGGTACTTGGGATTCTAAGGATCCACTCATGGCGGCTTACAAGCGTGAGGTGGATATTGTGGCGGGTCATTTCAAAGGGTATCAGGTTGAGCATATCGATCGGCGCAAAAACGAAGCAGTAGACGCTTTGACCGGCTTGGATCTCAGCGTAAACCGGTACCTCCTAACACGTTTTTAGATATCTTGCATAACCCGTCTGTTAAGTTGCCTACAGAAGAGGATTTGGCTGTTCCTGATCCAGAGGCTCAGTTGGTGGCCGCTTTACACGTTGTACCAGATTGGACGGTTCCATATCTGGTGTTTATGAGCCGGGGCGAGCTACCAAACGATACAGTTCTGGCTCGACAGATAGTCTGGCGATCCAAGTCCATGGTTATTCACAATGGCGAGTTACACCGCTGTAGCGTTTCAGGCGTATTTCAGCGTTGTGTTTCTCCAGAAGAAGGCCAAGAGATCCTACGGGAAATTCATGAAGGGGATTGTGGTAATCATGCCGGTTCAAAGTCCTTGGTTGCAAAAACTTTTCGTCATGGGTTTTACTGGTTGACAGCTCATGCGGATGCGGAGGATCTGGTAAAGCGATGTGATGCTTGTCAAAAAATTTCACGCAGAGCTCATGTTCTGGCTCAGGAACTACGGATGATTCCTATCACTTGGCCTTTTGCTACTTGGGGGCTTGATATGGTGGGACCCTTTAAACGTTCACAGGACAAGAAGACCCACTTGTTGGTGGCAGTTGATAAATTCACCAAGTGGGTTGAAGCGGAGCCTGTTAGCAAGTGTGATGCAGCTACGGCGGTTCAATTTCTTAAAAAGATTATCTTCCGCTTTGGCTTTCCACACAGTATCATCATGGATAATGGTACCAACCTTTCCAAAGGTGAGATGGAGGATTTCTGTCAGAGAGAGCATATCCGGCTTGACCTAGCATCTGTGGCGCACCCTCAATCCAACGGTCAAGCAGAGCGAGCTAATCAAGAAATTTTAAAGGGTCTTAAACCCAGGCTCATGATTCCCTTGAAGCGGACGCCGGGTTGTTGGGTGGAAGAATTACCTTCTGTGTTGTGGAGTATCAATACCACCCCAATCGATCAATAGGTTACACGCCTTTCTTTATGGTATACGGAGCAGAGGCAGTTCTCCCAAGTGATATATGTCATGACTCGCCCCGGGTTGCTAATTATGTTGAAGCGGACAATGAGCAAGCTCGCCAAGAGGCACTGGACCTGTTAGATGAGAAACGGGATATGGCTTTGGCTCGATCGGAGGTTTATCAACAAGACCTACGGCGTTATCACAGCCGCCGGGTTAGGACAAGAACCTTTCAAGAAGGTGACTTGGTGCTCCGGCTCATCCAGGATCAGACCGACATGCACAAGTTATCCCCACCTTGGGAAGGACCCTTTGTGGTCAGCAAGAATCTGCACAACGGATCATACTACCTCATTGACGTTCGAGACAACTCACGCAACTCTGAGGAGGAGACCCGGCGATCGTGGAACATAGCTCTCCTCCGGCCTTATTACACTTGAGCCATAGGCTCTTCTTATGTACATATTTCGACAATGTATATATTATGATCAATAAGTAAATTAGCATCCTTGCTCTAAGCGGGGCTTCTGCTGTTTTTTTCTCAAATATCCTTTGAGTTACATGGGGGCTTTAGCTGACAAAGTGGAGCGCTACCCGTTAAACCGGCTATCACGCCATAAAGCTTGGGAGCTTCACACCCAAGGGGCCAAAGAGAGTCTGGATGCTATGCACAACTCAAACATAGGCACCCAATGAGCACAACTCATCATGTTACTTGGGGGCTCCTTGTGTCAAATACCAAGGAGTTTGAATGGACCCTTGTAGCTGGGTATCGACCCACGGCTTGGAAGACTAGTATATTTACCTAAAACCCCGGGTTAACCTGCCTTCATCAAGTAAGACACTCCTATCCAGGTCATCCTGGCACGGCCCTCCGAACGTTTGACAATTACTCTCATTGAGACCTTGCACTTGTCAAAGTTAAAACGGTGATTGGTTAGTTGGAGGTCCATCTTTAAAGGCTTTGTTAAATGGTTCAACTCAGCGGCCTGGCAGCCCACAAAAAGCCTCGAATTTGGGCCTGGCAGCCCTCAAAAAGCCTCGACTACACAGTTTTATTTGCGTTTTGCTAAACTTTATGTTAAACCGATTTTCTTAGCCTGGTATTCCTTAAACCGGCTTGGTTTGCAACTACACATTGACAGACCTTATTCTTAAACCAGAGTTTGTTAACTCGGCCTGGTTTTGGTCATCTGGTGTGCATCATCACCCGGTATGATTTACTATACGACATCAGTACATGATGGAGTTATACAAGAATTTCAGATTTGGGTTTTCACCCTTATCACAATCAAAGTTGATCAGCTAATTCAACAAGGATATTACATCACAGGCATGAATCATTTCATATTTTTACGGTTTGATTCTCAATCAGGCTTTTTCTTGGGCATTATGACCCATCCGGCGGTAAACCGCCAGGACCCTTTTCTTCTTTATGCACATGCAGGAGTTGCATATTATGATACCTGAACCAAAATTGACATTGACATGGCAGATCACATAAGTATCTCCTCCTGCACGATGGCAGCAGATCAAAAATAGTTTTTGCTACCCTATTACAAG
Organism: Triticum dicoccoides; assembly: GCF_002162155.2. Lineage (NCBI taxonomy): Eukaryota > Viridiplantae > Streptophyta > Magnoliopsida > Poales > Poaceae > Triticum > Triticum dicoccoides. The sequence goes on from NC_041387.1 coordinate 418,120,426, forward strand.
GCACAGAGGCCCAAAATATGGAATTGTTTCACAACGGATAGTTTCTAACATATCAACCGAATTGACGGATTAAGCTTCATCGCCGTGTTGATGTGAAGTAGATGGGTCATCTAGCGTCGGTTCAGCCTCCTCCTCCCCATCCAATGGCTGGAAGTCATTGGTGGTCCAGTCAATCCGGGTTAAAGCCTGAAAGACAGCCTCTTCACTTATAAGGTCAGCCGGATCAACGTCAGGGGCGTAAGTGTGCTTACGGATTGGTGGAATAAGGTTCTGCACTTCAGGAATGACAGCTTCAACCCGTTTGTTGTTTGCGTCATAGAAGGACCGGTGAACCGTCAGGTTAGCTTCTTCTGCCAACTGACTCGCCAGAGGACGCATCTCCCTTGTTACCCGTTTGAGGGCGTCGTTGTCAAATACTTTGCCGCTTTCTTGTGCACTGGGGAAGCCCTTGGCTATATCAGCTGGATCAAGATCAGCTATCCATGCCTTGGCTCGAGTTAGTGCTAGTAAAGTGCCAGCCCGGGCAACGGATCACTTCAATTCTTCTATCTGCGCTGGCGTCATAGATAGCCAGTCCAGCGTGTCTTTGATCAGTGTTGGAGCCGCATTGTCATAAGAAGTGGCGCAGATAACCCGTTGGACGCTGGTATACAACTGTTCAATCAGCGTATACGCGGCCTTGACTTTCTTCCGCATATCAGAACCCAGATGAGCAATGCGACTACCTATAGCGGTTTAAGAAGTTCATATTAAACCGGAGAAAATTTCAAAGCGGAAGTATTCATAAAGCCTTGGTAAACAATGCTTACCGAATATTGCAGAGGTCATGACATTGACTTGGCGATTTAATCTAGTAAGTTCTTCCATCACCGGTTTAAGAGCTGACTCAGCGTTTTCCGCCCACTTCAGCAATCCAGCCTTTTCGGTATCCCAGTTGGCTTGCTCAGATTTAAACCATTCTTTGAGCTGCTCCATGGTGGTTAAGGCGGTTTTCAACTCATCCTTGGCCTTGGTGGTTTCTGCTTGTTGGGTCTTTAGAGTTTCTTGAAGGTCAGCAATTTGCGAGACTTGTTGGTTTATCTCACTCTGCAACAGTAAGAGAGCATATCAATATCTTTGTTAAAGTCCCAAGCATATAACCAGTTATACACTTGGCACTTGGGGGCTAATGCGGATCATTTTTCTGCTGATTATTGAAGTCCCAAGGATTAATACAAGTTTTAATCATGGCACTTGGGGGCTAATGTGTGTTTGATCATAAATACACAAGGAAATTTCATAAAGTACAGTATGGAATATACAAAGTCCCGGTTTGACTTTCTAAAAGACAAACCAGCCCTTGGGGGCTACAATGCAAGGAAAGTACAGAGCAAAGAGCAAAATTGATTTGCCTCATAGCGCTCCTTCATCAGATTTACTAAACCGGCTTCATAATCACAGCTTGTGTAAACCCGGTTCAAGAAGCCGGAGTGAAGGTCTTGAGCAGAGAGATCGACATAAGCTGACAAATCAGTCTTCCCCTTCCCCTTGCTCATAGCCGCAAATTCATCCTTGGCAGTGTGCTTTGATAGAGCAACCGGATTACCAGGGGCGGTATATGCAGTGCCAGTAACAACAACGCCATCATCTTTGGCCGGACTTGAGGAATTGACATTCTTAACAGGGCTTGGCGCCTTGGTAGCAGGGCTTGGCGGTTTGTTAACCGGGCTTGGCGGATCAGCAGTTGAGCCCCGCTGTTCCACTGTTGGACTTGGAGGAGTGGGAGGATGTGAAGTATCAACCTCTACATTCGGTTCAACCACTGGCGGGTTAGCATCAGCATCTTGGTTTTGCCCAACAGAGCTGTCTATGGAAACTTCAGGGTCTTCGCCATGATGCTCTGGAGTCTTCTCCAGATTAACATCAACAATAAGGTCGCTGGTCTTGGCTTTCTTACTTAATCGAGCCTTGGCACTACAACATCAAAGGTTAGAATATGGTAAACCGACAAATGAAACAAAAAAAATTAAGGAGTGATATACTTACCCAGCGACGACTTTGAGAGGAGGCAGCTGAGTGGTTGAAGAACCGCCAGACGAGTTGGAAGAAGCCTGGTAATTCGGGTCAGACGGATTGAGAGGGCATCGGAAGAAACCTTTCAAAGGGTAACGTTTTTCAGGAGAACAAGTCACCTCTGGACGACGTTTCCGGGTTGGCGTATCTGGTAAACCGGACGATGTGATTTGTTGACCGCTATGCCAGGTTGTGCGACGTTCTTCAGCTTCCTGTGTCTTCAAAGAAAATTTTGGATCCAAATGAGCAAGGGGGTGAGATTGTTTATTTTCCGAACTGTACGGCGAATTTTTTGAACCGGTACAAGATCTGAATCGGAAGAAAGCAGGATTACCTCGACATGTTCTGCATGGCTGGCCTCAGCATCATCCTAGGAATAATCATTGTCAATAAGATGAATGAAAAAGGAACCGAGTGAGTCAAGTTCTACCTCAGCGTCTGATTCTTCATCTTCTGGCGGATCAGAAGACTCGATGGTTTTCTTCTTGCCAGCTTTCTTGGTGGCTTTGGTCTTTACACGAGGAGCCCAGGCCGGTTTAGTCCGTTTCCAAAAGGAGTTGTTAGCCTGAAATTAAGACAAGGAAAGGTTAGTATACAGTCAATACGGAAGCAAATCAGTAAAGTATTTAGATGAACTTTACCGCTGGCGGTTTATTGGAGACGCAAAACGGAGCCAACCCGGTTTGACTGCATGCAGACATCGGTTCATCAAGCATTTTCTTCACCGATTCAGTAACTTCAAGATCGGTCATTACTATTTCGTGAAATCATTGAGGGTCTTTGACATCACCAGTATATTCATGCATCAATCCGGGGCGGCGGCTTAAAGGTAAAATTCCCCAAGAAACCCAGCAGCGGACAAGATCAACGCCAGTTAAACCGTTGGCCATCAGAGCCCGGAGCTTGGCGAGTTGAGGTGCAAAATTCTTCCGTTCTGCGGCGGTCAAGCGTGAAGGTAATGGGTGGCCGTTGCTAAGCCGGTAAGGGCGATAACCCGACAAAGGATTTTCTCCGTCAGGGGCAATGTTCCTGCAGTAAAACCAGGTCTGATTCCAATCTTTAGGATGGCTATGATGTTTTGCATGAGGGAAGTCGACTTCTTTCCTTTTTTGAATTGAAACGCCACCAAGCTCTGTGTTGAGACCATCTGAGAATTCTGTGCGGCGGTTCAGATGAAAGAAGTCCCGGAACAGCTCCACGGTTGGCTCTTCTTGAAGATAAACTTCGCAGAAAACTTGAAAGTTGCATATATTGGACATAGAGTTTGGACCAATATCTTGCGGATGGAGTTGGAAGCTTGCGAGGACATCCCGGAATTTTTTTGATCCAGGCGGACTGAATCCCCGCTCTAAGTGTTGCATAAAAACAATCACCTCTCCTTCTTGAGGTTCAGGTGGACATTCCGATTCCAGAACTCACCAGTGGAGAACTCTTTTTGAGGCTAAAGCACCAGTGGTAACATAACCGTTGATTTGTGTTTCCGTGATCGGGGATGGAACCCAATTGCAAGTAGCAAATTGTTTCGTCATTATGGAAGGGGGAACTGAAAAGGAAAAACAAGTGCCGATTTTACAATTTACGGTTTAAGGTGTGCAATCCAGTGTTAAACCGGGGGAAAATACTATGCAAGGTTCAGTTGGCGGTTTAAGAGAGGGCTAATGATATATGGCGGATTGGATATCAACAGGTTAAACCGCCCATAGGCAGAAGGACCAGGATTCAAACTTTCTGCTAAGTGTTGACAGAAAAAGGTTTCACACAATGATCAAATTTATTTGGATCTACCACACATCTGTAAAGCAATTTTTTCTGTGATCTCTAAAGGCGCTAAGCAGCACAGGGAAGGTCGTGTACTCTACAGAAGAAAAAGGACGATCTGCTAGCATTAAAAACGGATGCGGAGTAACTACCGCATGAGATCTGCACTGCTATTGGATCAAAACTACCGCGGCAAAAGGAAGAACGAAGAAGAAGAATGAAGAACTATACAGAGGAGCTCGCAAACCCTAAACACAGATCTAAAGATGAAGGAAAGAGGAAACTTACCACTGCAGATTTGCTGCGGAGGGGTGCGACAAGTTTCTGGTCCGTTTCAGGTTGATGCAGCCGCCTTTGTTGATGCAGTTCTCAAGGATCGCAGACGGTAGCGGAGCTTCAGAGCTCGGGCATCGCGAGTAGGAAGAAGGCACAAAAGGGGAAAAGAGAGAAGGGCCCTCGGGCCTTATTTATAGAGGAAAGAGAAAAACGGCAGGCGCGAGAATCAAGGAGCCTGAAACGGCAAAGTGGGTGCGCCTGTCGCCTCGATTTTTGGGATAACCATTAAAGTGAAGGGAATCTTTTTAATCTTTTTATACAGAGATGATGTCATGATGGACCGTTGCTGTGTTCAGAAGATGACGTCACGGCGGTTTACAAAATTTACAGGAGAAGACGATATGGCGGTTTACGAAAATACAAGAAGACATCTACAAGATATTTTTGAAGTATTGAAGATTGACATGAACAAATTCAAATCAATCTGGAGCCTAATGTTGAGGATATAGCTACTGAGTGTAAACCGGCCAGGAGGGCCCGGTTCACCCTCGACTATGCTGAAGCCCATGAAGATCCAGAAGATGGCATTTTACTAATGAGGCTTAGAAGCCCGCAGCCCAAAGGCGGATTAGGGCCCATAGTGGTAAACCGCCATGACTATGTAAACTTGTAATATAAGTTAGGAAAGGAGAGGCCGAGCCGGACAATTTGTATGAGTCGGCCTCGGCGCTCTGTAGACCGGCCGGGCGTCAACCTGTGTATATAAAGGGACAACTTGGCGGCGGTTCAGGGACAAGAAACAACAACTCGAGACTCAGGCAAGCGTATTTCGCTCCCTGGTCATCAAAACCCAATCAATCCCATCACAACTAGACGTAGGCTTTAACCTTCATCGAAGGGGCCGAACTAGTATAAACTCCCGTGTCCCTTGTCCGGTTTAACCCCTTCAAGCTAACCCGTTGCGATGGCTCCACGACTAAGTCCTTTCATGAGGACATCTGACATGTTAATTCCACGACACATACCTTGTGATTTGTCCAGCCGCTCGTTCACCAACGTGATATCGGCACCAATCGATCCAATCTGCCTTGTTAGTTCGGCAACTTCAACGGACTGGTCGGCGACCGGTCCCACAGGTACCTGCACGTGTTTACAGCGCAATCATTGATTTATGATCCCCTGTTTGCCGCCTAAGGCGGGCAACCAGAGTCTCAGGGGCTACTATCTATATGGAGCACACCTAGCGTGTGCCTCACAGCCAAAAAATAGTGTATTCTTCACTACACACCTCAAAGCCTCTGAGCAGGCTTGTAAATGCTTCATTCAAACCGCTTGTAGCGGATGAAATCTTCTTGAGCACCGCGCTCATTAATGAGTGGTGCTCCTCCGAGAGCGCAGCTCACTCTAGTAGGCCTGTCAGTACGTCCGGCCGGACATTGAACTGTGTCGAACCCTCCCCATTGCCCCCCGTGGGAGCCAAACGCTCCGGGCTCAGGGCGGCTGACACATTGGCTTCCGGCTTCGGCAGTTCCGGACTACTCCATGACGACACCTCGGTGTCGCCCGCTTCATGAGGCGGAGAGGTGGGTGGGGTCTCACTCTCCATCATCTCCGGAGGAAGATCCCCCGAAGACGAACTCTGTTGAGAAGAGCTGCTAGCCGGACTGCAAAAGACGAATCTTGGTTATTGATCTAGGAGAAACACAGTACCTTCGAATTAACGATTGACTTACAGCTCGGTGAAGGGCTGGCCCGTTGGAGGGCATGAAGCGGTGAGGGTGCCTGTCGGGGCAGGGCCCCCTGGGGATACCTTTTTCCCTAGTTTGGGCATCTCCGTCTCCAAGTCTTCGGAGGCAACCCTCTTCTTCCCGTGCAGGGAGGAGGCCTTAGCCTCCCCTTCCTGACTATCCTCCTTAGGGGAGGTAACAACTCCCCCGGTTCGCATGCGTAGCGTGTGAAGTTTGGTTTCTTCGTTCTTCCCCTTGTCTTTCCTTGAGGGCATTCTGCTGAGTACCCGGTCAAGCATCTTGGCCATGGTGGGACCAGGCGAGCCTCCGGGAAGTGGCGCCGGACACCTGATTCTCTCCGCCTTGCTGAGCCATTCCTGGCCATAGATGATTTTCAGAATAAACAATTATGAATACAAACCAAGGTGTCCGGTATCAAGGTTACTTACTTGGGTATCTAGGCGATTGCAGCTTAGGCCCACATCCTCGATGGTGTCCGGACACTCTACTTTCGGTCCGAAGAATAATTTGCACATCCCTTCGAGCTTCAAGCCGAAGAAGTGCTTAACAGTCCATGGACCCTCTGGATTGAACTCCTACATCCGGAGAGGCCGGCGTTGGCACGGCAACATCCATCGGATTAACATCACTTGCATTATGCTGACAAAGTTAATGTCCCTCTCAAGAAGCTCTCGGATGCGGCTCTGCAGTACTGGTACATCGCCAGCGGGCCCCCAATTCCATCCTACGTCGGTCCAAGACGCTAGTTGTGACGGAGGGCCCAAGCGGAACTCGGGGGCAGCCACCCACTTTGTGCCTCTGGGAGCCGTGACATAAAACCACCTCCGTTGCCACACATCGGATACTTCTGGTAAAGAACCCTCTGGCCATGGGGCATCAGTGTTCCTGCTTATTACGGCACCTTCGCACTCCGCACGTCGCCCCTCGATCATCTTCGGCTTCACATTGAAGGTCTTGAGCCATAAGCCGAAGTGTGGGGTGACATGGAGGAAGGCCTCACACACTATAATGAACGACAAGATATGGAGGATGGCGTCCGGAGCTAGATCATGAAAATCCAACCCATAATATAACATGAGGCCCCTCACAAAAGGATCGAGGGTGAGGCCCAAGCCACGGAGGAAGTGAGGAACACACACGACGCACTCATTGGGCTCCGATGTAGGGATGACCTGCCCTGGAGCAGGAAGCCTGTGCTGGATGTCAGCGGTCAGATATCCGACCTCCCTAAGCTTCGCAATGTCCTCCTTTTGAATTGAGGAGGGCACCCACCGACCTTGAGGGTTGTATCCGGACATACTGGAGGATCTGGGGTGTTGGAGCTTAGATCTTGGGCGTTGGAGCTCGAGGTGCGAGAAGGTGCAAGGGAGGTGGAAAAGAGGTATATGCCTCAACCCCTTTTATAAAGGGGGTGAATATCAAGAGTCCTCAGCGTGACCGCTTGAGGCTTACCTAAAAACACGCAGAGTTATACCAACGGTCGTCGTGGGGTCACGCACGCCCTGATTCATAAAAGATCCCTTAATAAGAGGAACACGATCTCTGCTTCAGGACGTGCCAGTAAAACCGCCTCGCAACACGGGTCGAGGTGGGTCAAGAAACGCCAGTTCACGTTGTACCAGGCCATGATGCAAGGGCACGACGTACGAAGATTGCCAGCGGATCAGATTTATGCTATGTTCCCTACAATGGTATGTGAAGATCATCTCGCAGATCCGGACATGGTCTAAGTGTTTGATAATTACTTTGGAGTATTCGGAGAAGGAACCCGCCCTGCAATGCCAAAGACAAGACTGCGGGCCGGACTCATCATCATTGAAGCCTGGTTCAGGGGCTACTGAGGGAGTCCTGGATTAGGGGGTATCCGAACAGCCGGACTATATACATCGTCCGGACTATTGAAGCGTGAAGATACAAGACTCAAGACTTCGTCCCATGTCCGGATGGGACTCTCCTTGGCGTGGAAGGCAAGCTTGGCGATCCGGATATTGTATTTCCTTCCTTGTAACCGACTCCATGTAAACCCTAGCCCTCTTTGGTGTCTATATAAACCGGAGAGGTTGGTCCTTAGAAGGCCGATCACAATTACAATCATACGATCATAGGCTAGCTCTTAGGGTTTAGCCTCTATGATCTCGTGGTAGATCTACTCTTGTACTACCCATATCTTCAATATTAATCAAGCAGGAAGTAGGGTTTTACCTCCATCGAGAGGGCCCAAACCTGGGTAAACATTGTGTCCCTTGCTTCCTGTTACCATCATCCTAGAAGCACAGATCGGGACCCCCTACCCGAGATCCGCCGGTTTTGACACCGACATCGGGAGGATGGGCAAGCAATTGATGATGCCCTTTACTCACTAGGAATGGGTCCTGATACTCGGGTAAGACATTATGAATCTTGCATTGCTGGAGATGTGCGCTACAACACCCTTGCACGAGAAAAAGGCAAGAAGACACAAAACAGTGCCATCATGAGCATGGATACGTATGACAAAGAGACAACTGAAATGTATGCTAACATAACAAACATTGTTCAGTTGCAGTATATCTCCAGTTTCGAGGATCATCGGTGTGTGGTTCTGTTGTGCTGTCGTTGGTATAACCTATTTTCTAGGATTGCAAAACCCAGAGCTGATGATTATTTCAAATCCATCAATGTCAAGGCGGCGTACCAGACCAACGAGCCTTTTATTTTGGCAAATCAAGCAACATAGATATTTTTCTTGGAAGACACATTTGCACGTAGCAATGACTGGAGAGTATTGCAAAAGTTTGAGCAGAGGGATTCGTTTAATGAAGTTGCACAACAAGATGATGCTTACACTGCTCCTGATGTACAAGATAACATAGATGTTCCTAATATCTTTGAGAACCATCACGTCAATGACGCCGGCGAAAAGATTGCCTGTCGTGCTGTGGACATACAAGAGTTGATCAAGAAGAAGCCAACGTTCGAGGACATTGAGGACGAAGAATAAGATGACACTGTGGGGAATTACGATTCAGACTGACACACATGGCGAAGATGTTGACGCTGCTGCTGTGGATGATGATTACATTGCTTTTGTCGTATTTGCCTGTCAGAAGACGTTTTATTATCTACTATGTGAAATTGTGTTTGCTATGACAACTGAAACCTGATGAACATGTTGTTTAGTATTTTGCTGTGAGATCATCACTTGTTATGTATGACGATTTGTGTTTGGTGATTGTATGACAACTAAAACATGATGACATTCTTGTTTAGTTGTACTCATATTTGGCTGTGAAACTTGAATTTGATGACATAGTTTGCTGTTGGACTGCAATTTGCTCGACGTCTTCGAATGAGAACAAAGCTGACCCGACAGGGCCTCTACTATTTATTTATTTATGAGCAAAAGGGTATAACCCCTAATTTCCGCTAATTGAAATCATTAGATGTTCACAACACTACGCCCAGCCTGCTACACAGGTTTCATTCATTACTAGTTTCAGCAAAGTGCTTATGTCATAGCCACTGAATACATCACGAGTGCTACATACACTACAAATAAAGAGACAATCACCCTATAGAGCACATCGGTTTTGCCCATTATCTTCACAAGCTCTTTCATCTCCTCATTGCTATCAAGGCCGTTCAGCAGCTGTTGCTTGGCCATGATCAGAGGAACTGCATCTTTAACCTTCTACTCTGCATCTTCCTCTTCTGCCGTTCCTTCAGTTACTTGTCCAACACCCCAACCTGTTGGTATTGGGATTCCTCGGCTAACCAAATAATCAGCGTAGTTGCATTCCCCCACATCAGCAACTTCCCAGAAATACAAATCACACAAATCTTCCCTTTTTGCACGAATCAAATTGGAAGATCATCAACCAAACTATTAAAAAAATTAGCAACTGAAAGCAGTAGAACAACACTTAAACATATTATTACCCCATGATTCGGGCATTTGTATAAGACTCGGCCAGGGTTGAGGATTGTGGTTGAGACGCGACGGATGACTCTGCGTGATTTGCAGCAGTGGCACCATACCAACGGCAGCGGGTTGCGATGAGCAATCGGCTGCGGTGCGCGTGCCGGTGGGGGTGTGATGAGACCCACAGGCGATGGTACGGGTGGTGACTTGGCGCATATCTGGTTGTTGCCTGCTGAAGAGCAGGTGGACGAGCAGCCAGCGGACATGGTTGCTGCGGCCAGAGCTTTTGATGCTAGGCAGAGTAAGTAGAGAAGAGGAGAAGCGAACGTTGGATATGTCAGTTTCATTACTTGCAGAGTAGCATAACACCATATATAGTCATAGTCTAGGTTTGGATTTGAACCAGCTAAAGGAGCACGTCTCTCTTTTTGCTAAAACTCGGCAACGTCTCTTTACTGGTACAATAGCTTGTTCTGTACACCTTCCCAAGTCTTTGATTTTCTTTCCCATTTTTTTGCGAGGAAGGAAGGAGGACAAAATTGAGAGTTCCTAGGACTCGAACCCAAGACCTCTTGGCTGAAAACCAAGGGTGCTAGTCACTTATGTGGTGAACGTTCCCTGTGAGGAGGACGACGGAGTAACGCATTTTCCTCAAAGTTTTAGTTGCGACACAAGATCGAATGGTCACAATTTCGTGAATGTTATCAGGCCAACGAGCCCAGTTTTTCTTTTCTTCCTATATATAAAAAAGTATGCTACTTGGTGTCAGCTTAGTCAAGAAACGATTTGTCACACCCTGATTTTCATGACACAACACTTAAGATGATAAATCATGATAAAATGTGGTTTGACAAAAACTTTTGAGTATTTTGGACTCTGCACTGATTGGATTTTGTCTGTTGTTTGCAAGTGCTCTAAAAATCAAATAAATCTTCCAACTCCTATACTTCAAAACTTCTGCCCAATGATCATGCCATGTGTATAGTACAGTATAGAATTTTCTTATAAAAATAATTTGGCCAAAAAATATTTTTCTAAATTTAGTTCTCCAAAACCCCCTGGATTGAGGTTGCACTACAAGTACTTGATTTGGGGTATGAAAAATATTTCAAAGAGTATATTTGAAACCTATTAGGTATAGGACTCCCCAAAACCACAAAAATATATTTTTAAAAGTTATTTTATTATTTTATTTAAAGGATTTTTCTTTAGACCAGAAATGGAATTTAATAGGTTAAAATTATTTTAATGCTTTAAAAATATTTGTGAAATTTAGGGAAACTCAGTGGACATATATTGTCCATATATATATGAGTTTCAACACATGGTCATGTTCAAAATATTGGTCAAATACCTCAAAAATCCTTCCTGGATATTTCAAGCTTTTGAAATATTTACAAAGGAAATATTCTCCAAAAATTCCAAGAAAATTCTAGCATGTCACATATGACATGTTGGATGATATTGACCAGTATCATCTCATGGAGAATAGTATAACCCCATGAAATCCCCTCAAAACCATTTCTGTCCATTTTGAAGTTTGAGCAACTTTACATTGCCAAACATGTCCAAATGCTCTCAAATCTTGTGAACATACTCAAATGGTCTAAAAATGCACCTAGACCAAATGGCACAAGTTGGAGAAATGTTATATTGATCAAAGTGCCCCAAAACCCTCTCTGACCAGAACCAAATTTGAACAACTCTACATTACCAACTTTCTCTCCTTGATTCCAACTTTTGTGAGCATGATCACATGACCAAATGAGGCCACCACACCAAGTGGTGCATCAAGGAGAAGTGATTTGATCAGCTAGATCTACACAAGTTCATTTCTGCCAATGTCTAGGGTTTACAAAAGTTGCATTGGCAACTTTGCCCAAATGATCTCAAAATGGGTGGAAGGCCCTAATTATATGTGCCATTTCACCCTGTGGAGCCTCATGACAAATGGAAATCATCTTATTGCCCAAACCAACATCAAACACCTTCTGGCAGAATCTCAAAATTCATGTTTTAACCCCTTCCACTAATCTCCAAGAGTTCTCGTTTTTACCACAGCCCCTCCTAGTCCTCCTCTACCTCTGGTGTGCTGCCCTGCCCGAGAGGCAATGATGAAGGGGGGCAGGGATCCATTTTTCTTCTCTGGACAGCCACTTTTTCCTCCCTTTCTCATCTCTCTCTCACTCCTGGCAAGTTCCAGAGCATCCAAAGCCTCCACCCCCCTTGTTTATTCTTCCTGCAGCCACTAAACACAAGTGGGCGCGTGAGGACGCGAGGAAAAGCCGCGGGTGCCGGCCATTTGCGCGCTCTAGAGCACGTCAGCGTGCTCCCGACCGTTGACGCCGCGTCCCCCGACCACCTCGAGCCTCCCCCTCGCGCCAGTCGATGTGCCTCGACGTCCGCAACACGCCACCATGCTGCCCCCCTCCTTTCTCCCTCTATCTTGCCTATGTCGCGCGTGCCTAGAGCTGCCCGAGCCCGCCAATGCACGTGCGAGCTCGTGGCTCCACCCGGAGCTCGCCCCGCTCCCTCTCTCTCTTCCTAGCGCCCTACTCCACCCCCACGAACGCCGTAGACAACCCCACTCCCTCCCTCCTGGCCGCCCGAGCTGTTGTCGCGGCCACCCGTGCGCCACGTCCACGGTGAGCCACGGGTCGACTACATAAGGCCACCCCCGAGCCCTCTCTCTACTCCTTTGGCTCTCTCTCCTTCCCGTGCACCCCCTGGACCAACCCACTCCCCTCCTCGCACCCTCCAACCTCGTCCATGGCCGGAGCAGTGCCGCCGGTCGATGCTTAAATTCATGGGCCTCGACCCCTCTCTCGTCCACATGAACACACCCGCACCCTCTCATCACCACCGCCAACTCCCCCCGTGCTCCATCCCCTCCTCCTCGTGCCTTCCTCGCCTTGCCGAACCCCGCCGTCAGCCCAGGTCCACCGCACCCGAAACCCTCCTCTTCCCGGGCTCCCCCGTGGGCATGGAGCATATGGACGGGTGCGCCGCGGCGCGCTGAGTCCGCCGGTGTGCCGAGCGCCGCCGGAGGTGGCCCGTGCCGCCCGGGAGAGCGTCGGCACCCGCTCGGCCTCGCCTCCCCTGCCTCTGCTCTATTCGAGCGGGAGGTAGTAGACGGCCTGGGCAGCAAGCCCCGCTCGTCAGCGACCCTGTGGGCGGGCCCCGCCCGTTTAAGTGGAGACGGACCGGGAGTAAACCCGCTTCCCGTGTAGCGAAGGCGTACTCCGTTTGGGGCGCCTTCGACATCGCCCTGCCACCCGCGCAGCTGAGCCGCTGGGCCGGCCCAATGCCTATCTCCCGCCCTGTGCGCAGGATAAGGGTAAAACCCTTTCCCTTTTCTTTTTTCTTTATTCTGTAAAATTGTAAAATCCACAAATAATTCAAATGATATCCGAATTTGATGATTCAAATTTCTGGTGACTCTATAAATCATTGTCTACCTGTTGGTGCAACATGCACATTTTTCCAGAGACTTCTTCTTCACAAAAATTCATCAAAATCTCGTTTTTCCATTTCTGTAGTGAACTTTAGAAAATCACAGAGAGCCCATTTTTGATCCAAATTCCATGATTCAAATTCCTAGATGTTTATAAATTCAAAACTTAATTTTTGGACATTTTTACTAATAGTTTCTGTACAACCTCAAATAATGGTCTATTTCTTCATGTATAGCCAGCATTGCAAATTCATAGGAAAATCATTTGAACTCCAAATCCAGTGAAACCAACTCCTAGATGCTTCTAAAATCATGGTTTGTTAAATGGGTGCCTTTGCTCATTTTTCAAAAATATAATTCTATACACTTCTTGCAAATCCATAAACCCCTTGATTCCATCATATTGAAATGTTCAGAAATAACCACTGATCCAATTCCAATGAAACCACTCTGGTTATTCCTCATATAACCAGAGATGTCCCATAAAAGTCAAATCCATATTTTTAGAGCACTTTTATTTTGCCTTGTTGTGTTGCTAATTGTGATTGTTTCCGGCATTAGTTGACGAAGTAGAGAGTATTTGGAGAAGGACCAGAAGATTTCAAGACTCTGATGAACCAGGCAAGCAGCCCTTTAACCATGTCTATGAAACCCTTTTTATGCATGTCATATACCACCATATTGTTATTGCAACGGAATCATGATGAGGTGGTAACCACTTTGATGGGTTGCCTTCGTTACTTCCTTGTTGATACTTGCATTATGCATGACCCTAACATCCTATGAGGGTTATGCTGGTGGGAGTAGATAGGATGCTATAGTAGTGGCTATGCAAATGGGACGGGAATATGCATGGTGATGGAGGCAGAGTACTTTCAAAAGACTTTTCGAAAACCCGTCGCGTGCCACTTATGCCCGAGGGAGATAATGAGATGGGTAACCACTTGATGACGAAGTGGTGTACCGAGGCAAGTGTGTGTGTTGCTTTCAAAAACGGATTGGTTTAAGTTGCGACCGTTATTCCAACCTTACATGCGCAACCACTCTACCCTTATATGGGAAAGGGCATTATTGATTACCTAGGACGATACTAGCTTGGAGCCCGCATTACTAGTCACGAGGGAGAGTTGGTGCTCTCTCTCGGGACGGGGTCGTGCCAGGTAGGGCGGCCATGACTGTTTTTACATGGCACCAGATACACTGTTGCATCCCCTCTCGGATGTTATGATCTCGAGTGAGTCTCGTATGATGTACATCGTGAGGATACGGAACAACGAGTGGACTCCTTGTTAGTGTCGTCTAGGGAAAGATAGTGATCGGGTGCTTACCCTGGGTACTTGAGGTACCGCGGATCGTGGATGACACGGAAGTTCCCCGGATCTTGTGGGTAAAGTGTGCAACCTCTACAGAGTGTAAAACTATTCGAATAGCCGTGTCCACGGTCAAGGACAATTGGGTAACCGCTCTTGGGCTACGTCCATATGTTTCTGAAAAACAACACAGTTTGGTGATATTGATGATGTGGCTCGTGAGGAAGTCACGATGAGCTTGAGCATGAGTTGTTTATAACTCTTTCTCGATGTTGATGTCTGTAACCTCCTGATACTTGTTGCAGACACATTCATGTCCTTGATAAATGTTGATCATACTTGCATGAGAAAAACTAGCTTTCCGCAAAAATGCCAATTCAGCAGCAGAGCCTTGCATAATTATTTTGTTATCACTCTTGGGTTTCTTGCGAGTACATTCAAACGTACTCACTGGCTTGTCCCTGGCTATTTACTTGGCCAGGCTTGAAAGAGCAGGTATATGAAGAAGAGACTTTGGTGACGATCGTGTGAGCTAGGAAGCTTCGTAGTCAGAATGCCTATAGGGTTAAGGCAGATGGCATGGGTCCAAGTTGTTATTGAAGATTTCCGCTGCGATGATACACTCAAGACTTGACCATAATGGTCCTACTTGTGTAAAACGGTATGTAAGGATGTAAGACTCTTGTTATTCAGCTTCTGTGTGTTCAGTGAGCATTGATCTTTGGGATCACTGTACACGTGCATTCGGTGATCTCGAGTTATGAGTCGGGGTCCCCACACGATTGTGCCAACCTTGACCGTTGGATTGACATTCAACGTCTGTTGTGTTTCTTTAGTCTCTTCTTCCTCGAA
Organism: Triticum dicoccoides; assembly: GCF_002162155.2. NCBI lineage: Eukaryota > Viridiplantae > Streptophyta > Magnoliopsida > Poales > Poaceae > Triticum > Triticum dicoccoides. The sequence continues at coordinate 418,135,777 of NC_041387.1, forward strand.
CCACCAAAGCCAAACCAGCGCCGATGGGACCACCTGCTCCTGCCTCCCACGGTTGGCTGTGCTGCCACACATGCATCATGGCCACATCGCACCATAAAACTCTGCGCATCTTCCCCTACTCCTGTTCGTTCTTGTCCGAGGCCACACCATCGTCCTCCGCCTTGGTTTGCTCGCCGCGGCGCCGCCCTTTGGTGTTGTCAACATGGTCAACAATTGAGAGGAATAAGGAGATGACTGTACATTGTGAGGATGACAGTAGGGACCCAGCAGCGGGCACAGTAATTTTGTTTTTTCGGGACGGAGAAGGGTATCAACTGGGTTGTGCGGGACCCATGACCCGTCTAGCCCAGGCTTTTATTTCATATGTTTAGCACATGACCAGCCCAGTTTGTTTTTTTCCTTTCTGAAAATGGCTAGCCAGCTATTCTGTTTTTTGCAGAATAACCAACGTAGGCCTACTTGCTTTTCTACGCCCTGCTGGGACGGAAATCTTTCAAGACGAGGATTTTGCCCAGAAAATGGGCTATAAGTAATAAGAAATGGGCTATAAGTAATAATAAATGGGCTCTAAAATGAAAAAATACAGGAAACAAATAATTAGTTCCAAAATACTGTTTTCTTTCGGATTTTTATATTTTAAATTTCGTTATTTTTGTGCGAGTAAAATTTCATTGAATTTAAATTAATGTATATTTAGATTTAAAATTAATTTGAATCTGGCTAGAAATTTCGGGCTGTATGCTGTTTGGGACAGATTTGGAGGCTGACTTGTGGGTCTACTAGGTTGGCGTGTACTTTGGCTTTGTCAACTTAGTCCACAATCGATTCTAGCAGCAGTGACCGTTGGATGTTAATCCAATGGCCGTGCTGCTTCTTCAATATCTGATCTTCTTGCTCCAGCCGCCCAAACCAGCTCCGGTGGGACTGCCTGCTCATGCCTCCCGTGGCCGGCTGTGCTGCCGCACAAGCTGCACCGCCCCACCCTACTTCTGCTGGCCAGGCCATTCCTCTACTCACCCACACCTCCTATTATTTTCTGGCGACGGCAGCCAGACCAGTAAACCCTCGTACTCCCCACCACGTGGGTAACCATTGCCGAGTCTTCCCTGGCTTCGTGTCGTTCCCTTCCTAGGCCTCGCCGTCATCCACCGTCATGGTGCTCTCGGCGTGGCCTGGTCAACGTGGTCAACGAACGACATCCATCAGACGTGGACTGTATGTGGAGAGGCTGACAGCTGGGTCCACGGTCGCACACAAGGAAATGCCTCCTTATTAAGCGCAAAAGAATGATTCCTCCACCTGACAGTTGGGACCCACCCGAAGGGCCTCTGTATTTTGCAAAAAAAAAACGTTCCCCCGCTGACAGGTCGGACCCACCAGCTATATCTTCGCACGCAAGGAAGTGCCTCCTTATTACGCACAAAAAAATGAATACCCCCTGTTAGCTGGGACCCACCATAGTGGGAGGATGACTTGTGGGCCAACTAAGTTGATGGGGATGGAGGGCTTTGTCAACTTAGTCAATATGAACGATTCTAGCTCCAGTGACCATACGATGTCCATCCAACGGCCGTAGTGCTTCTTCAACCTCTAGTCTTCTTGCTCTAGCCGCCCAAACCAGCGCCGGTCGTACCGCGTGCTCCTGCCTCCCATGGCCGACTGTGATGCCGCGGAGGCCTCACCGCCCCCTACTACTCCCACCGCTGGACATGCCATCCCTCTACTCACCTACACCCCCTGTTATTCTGCGGCAACGGCAGCCTCACACCACAGTCGAACCAGTGAACCCTCGTACACCTCTTCGCGCGGGCTTCCACTGCTGCGTCTTCCCCTTCATAGGCCTCGCCGTCGTCCACCGCCCTGGTGCTCTTGGCGCGGCGTGGTCAACATGGTCAAGGAACGACTTCCATCGGAAGAGTACTATACGTGGATAGACTGACAGCTGGGTCCACGGTGGCCGCAAGGAAGTGCCTCCTTATTACGTGCAAAATAATTATTCCTCCACCAGACAACAGGGACCCACTGAACGAGTCACCGTAGTTCGTGAAAAAAATGTTTCCCCCCTAACTGCTGGGACCCACTAGCTACATCTTCGCACACAAGGAAGTGCGTCCGGGCAAAAAATAAAAACGATTCGCCCCCCTGACTGCTGGGACCCACCAGCTTTATCTTTGCACGCAAGGAAGTGCCTGACAGTCGGTACCCACCTGGTCGAAGTGTACATAACATTGTCATTTTGGTCGCGAATGTGTATGTACATACTGGTCGATGTAAGGGCGCACACGTGTCTTAGTAGAGGCGCACATGTGTCGTAGTAGAGGCGCGCATGTAGCGTGTACACGTACGTACAACGGCGAGGGTGCAAGAAGGCCATGTACGTACATACGGGCGGGGTCTCGAACGCCTACTCGCGCATACATACGGCCAGGGCTCGTGTACATGGTTGGGTCGGAATTGAGAAACTGCGTCGTCATCGTGTTCATGGGGAGGCAACAGAATGCGTCGTGTTCATGGGGAGGCAACAAAATGCATCATGTTCATCGGGAGGCAACAGAACGCGTGGGAGCCAACCGGCTTGGACAGAACAGGCGATGGAAACGAGGCCTGGCGTACCGCAGAGCGGAGGAAACGACCTTGTGTTCGACCGGCCACGTTCAAAATGGGATCCTGTTCATCGGGAGGGGTCTGGCGTACCGCAAAACGGAGGAAACGGACCTCCTACGGTCGAAATGGGGTCCTGTTGATCGGGAGGGGTGTGGCGTACCGCAAAACGGACAAAATGGACTTGTGTTGGAGCGCTACGGTCGAAATGGGGGTCCTGTTCATCAGGAGGGGTGTGGCCTATCACAAAACGGGACTCCACGGGATACTGTTCATCTCCACCGTCGACCTCCTCCAGCCTCCACGGGCTACTGTTCATCCACCGCCGACCTCCTCTAGCCTCCACGGGCTCCTATTCATCCAGTCTCCACCGCGCGCTACTCCATTGGCTACTGTTCAACCACCCCTCCATGGGCTACTGTTCATCCACCCCTCCACCGTCTACTGTTCATCCTGCCCTCCACGGGGTCGCCTGTTCATCCAGCCCTCCACGGGGTCCTGTTCATCCAGCCCCAACCGGCTCGGTCGATCGGGGTCCTGTTCATCCAGAGGCAACGCCGCGGGGTCCAGTTCGTCCACCCCCACCGCTCACTGTTCATCCACCCCCCTCCCGCAACACTCACTATTCATCCAGAGGCAACATCGATCGGCTTCAGTTAGCATCAGTAGCGAAGGAATCGCTCAATTGCTCGGGTTCAGTAACGCGTAGCTTGCAGTGCAATCGCTCCGGTTCAGTTAGGCGACACCTTGCTCGGGTTCAGTTAGAGCCCAACGCCTCGCACACACGCGTGCACGTGTACAAGAGAAACACGCATCGCTGGGCCCCCGACCACCCACCGTAACCGGGAACTCCCTGAACTTTTCCTCGCCCTCGCTTCTACCACGGTTTTTTCGTCATGGACGACCCAAAGAATGTCATGCAGCCGCGTCTCCGGCCCGCCCAGGACTAAAAGCCCATTTTATGTCATGATTTTTTGTCATAGAAGTAGGAGCCCACCACATCTATGATGATACCGGGTTTTGTCACAATTATCGTCATAGAAGTGTCATAAGTATGACAATTTTTTTTTCGTTCGGCCCAAAATGTCACAGATGTGTCTTTTTTTTGTAGTGCATCACCGAGAAGTATCCCGATTATTGTCACTTCGGGGTTGTCGGATCATAACACATAATAGGTGACTGTAGACTTGCAAGATAGGATCAAGAACTCACATATATTCATGAAAACATAATAGGTTCAGATGTAAAATCATGGCACTCGGGCCCTAGTGACAAGCATTAGGCATAGCAAAGTCATAACAACATCAATCTCAGAACATAGTGGATACTAGGGATCAAACCCTAACAAAACTAACTTGATTACATGGTAAATCTCATCCAACCCATGACCGTCCAGCAAGCCTATGATGGAATTACTCATGCACGGCGGTGAGCATCATGAAATTGGTGATGGAGGATGGTTGATGATGACGACGGCCACGAATCCCCCTCTCCGTGGCCCCGAACGGACTCGAGATCAGCCCTCTCGAGAGAGATTAGGGCTTGGTGGCGGCTCTGTATCGTAAAACGCGATGAAACTTCCTCTCTGATTTTTTTCTCCATGAAAGCAAATATATAGAGTTGGATTTGAGGTCGGTGGAGCTCCAGGGGGCCCACGAGGCAGGGGGCGCACCCAGGGGGAGGGGGCGCGCCCCCACCCTCGTGGACAGGGTGTGGGACCCCTGGCCTTGATTCTTTCGCTAGTATTTTTTATATTTTCCAAAAGTTATCTCCGTGGATTTTCAGGTCATTCCGAGAACTTTTGTTTTCTGCACAAAAATAACACCATGGCAGTTCTGCTGAAAACAGCTTTAGTTCGGGTTGGTTTCATTCAAATCAAGCAAGTTAGAGTCCAAAACAAGGGCAAAAGTGTTTGGAAAAGTAGATACATTGGATACGTATCAACTCCGCCAAGCTTAAACCTTTTCTTGTCCTCAAGCAATTCAGTGGATAAACTGAAAGTGATAAAGAAAAACTTTTACAAACTCTATTTTCTCTTGTTGTTGTAAATATGTAAAGTCAGCATTCAAGTTTTCAGCAAAGATTATGAACTAACCATATTCACAATAACACTTAGGTCTCATGTTTACTCATATCAATGGCATAATCAACTAGCGAGCAATAATAATAAATCTCAGATGAAAACACTTTCTCAAAACAATCATAATATGATATAACAAGATGGTATCTCGCTAGCCCTTTCTGAGACCGCAAAACACAAAAGTAGAGCACCTTTAAAGATCAAGGACTGACTAGACATTGTAATTCATGGTAAAAGAGATCCATTCAAGTCATACCCAATATAAACTAATAGTAATGAATGCAAATGACAGCGTGCTCTCCAGCGGGTGCTTTTTAATAAGAGGGTGATGACTCAACATAAAAGTAAATATATAAGCCCTTCGCAGAGGGAACCAGGGATTTGTAGAGGTGCCAGAGCTCAATTTTAAAATAGAGATGAATAACATTTTGAGCGGTATACTTTCACTATCAATGCAACAACTATGAGATCTTGATATCTTCCATGCTACAAACATTATAGGCGGTTCCCAAACAGAATGATAAAGTTTATACTCCCCCACCACCAACAAGCATCAATCCATGGCTTGCTCGAAACAACGAGTGCCTCCAACTAGCAACAGCCCTGGGGGAGTTTTGTTTAATTATTTCGATTTGCTTTGATCTTTTTGATCATGGGACTGGGCATCCCGGTTACAAGCCATTTTCTCGTGAATGAGGAGCGGAGTCCAATCCTCTTGAGAATAACCCACCTAGCATGGAAGATACAGACAACCCTAGTTGAAACATGAGCTACTCGAGCATACAAAACAGAATTTCATTTGAAGGTTTGGAGTTTGGCACATACAAATTTACTTGGAACGGCAGGTAAATACCGCACATAGGAAGGTATGGTGGGCTCATATGGAACAACTTTGGGGTTTATGGAATTTGGATGCACAAGCAGTATTCCCGCTTAGTACAGGTGAAGGCTAGCAAAAGACTGGGAAGCGACCAACTAAGAGAGCGACAACAGTCATGAAGATGCATTAAAATTAATCAACACTAAGTGCAAGCATGAGTAGGATATAATCCACCATGAACATAAATATCGTGAAGGCTATGTTGATTTTGTTTTCAACTACATGCGTGAACATGTGCCAAGTCAAGTCACTCGAATCATTCAAAGGAGGATACCACCCTATCATACCACATCACAACCATTTTAATAGCATGTTGGCACGCAAGGTAAACCATTATAAGCTCCTAGCTAATTAAGCATGGCATAAGCAACTATAATCTCTAATTGTCATTGCAAACATGTTTATTCATAATAGACTGAATCAGGAATGATGAACTCATCATATTTACAAAAAAAGAGAGGTCGAGTTCATACCACCTTTTCTCATCTCAATCAGTCCATCATATATCGTCATTATTTCCTTTCACTTGCACGACCGAACGGTGTGTATAATAATAATAGTGCATGTGCATTGGACTAAGCTGGAATATGCAAGCATTCAATTCAAGGGAGAAGACAAGGTAATATGGGCTCTTGGTTAAATCAACAATCATGCATATGAGAGCCACTAAGCATTTTCATTATGGTCTTCTCCTCTCGACCCCCAAAGGAAAGAAAAGAAATAAAACTATTTACACGGGAAAGCTCCCAACAAGCAAAAAGAAGAACGAGAAATATTTTTGTGTTTTATTTTAATTACTACTACAAGCATGGAAATTAACTAACTATTTTTTTGGTTCTTCCTTAAGGTTTATCAAACACACAAGAAGAAAGCTAGAAAAAGAAAATAAACTAGCATGGATAATACAATGAAAAAGTATGAGCACCGACAACTAGAATAAGTGTGTGAACATGAATGTAATGTCGGTGAGAAATATGTACTCCCCCAAGCTTAGGCTTTTGGCCTAAGTTGGTTTATTGCCATGGATAGCCTGGTTGATATCTGAAGTTGTAACTGGGGTCGTACTGAGATGCAGCAGCCATTGCCTCTTGAGCTGCGGCATGGTGGCGAGCTGCCTCCGCTCTCCTCTCGTGTTCGGTTGCCTCCTCCCTGGTTACAACATATCTTATTTTTGCCTGATAATCAAAAAGGGCAGGAGCAGGGAGAATAACATGGACAGTGCGACGTCTGTCAAAGATTAGTCGATACTGGAGGAATTGTTCATTCCTCACAAGAAAATGATGACTAACCATAGCGTCATAATCTAAATAAGCACGAGGCAACTCCCTATCATCCTCACGTGGAGGTATACCAAGATAATTAGCAACACGGGTTGCATAAATCCCTCCAAACAAATCTCCAGATAAACCATTATTATGCAACCTACGTGCAACAATTGCCCCCAAGTTGTAATCTTTATTGCCTAATACAGCACTCTTGACGACACAAAGATCAGGGACACACATGTGACATGCTTCATCTTTACCATTTATGCATCTACCAATGAAGAGAGAAAAATAATGTATAGCAGGAAAATGAATGCTCCCTATGGTACCTTGTGCTATATCTCTTGATTCTCCCACAGTGATAGTAGCAAGAAAGTCTTTATATTCAGATTTGCGGGGTTCATTAACATTGCCCCACTGCGGGAGTTTGCAAGCAGTAGTAAAATCTTCTAGGTCCATGGTATAAGATTGATAATAAATATCAAACAGGACATTATGAGAATTACGCGAAGATGTAAATTTAAACATTCTCAAGAATGAATCAGTCAATTGGTAGTACTGAGGACACTTATCTTGCATGAAGTCCTCAAGATCGGCATTACGCACATATGCGTCAAATTCATCCTTGATGCCTGCATTGACCATAAAGTCTTCTGACGGCCATTCACAAGGCCGCACATCAGCTTCCCTTGGTGGTTCATCGTCTTGCTCACGCATAGCATGCCTGGGTCCTCTCTTTGTTGAGGAACCACCTTGGTACATTTTCCTAGACATATTTCTTCCTCTGAAAAATTTCTGAAATTTTTTAGTAACTTCAAAATAAAAGTGAATCAAACTCAACAAAACTGATAGCAACTACTCCCACAAGTGCCTAGAGCCTATATCATGCATTAGAATTACTTGGGACCTCATAAATTTGACATGCAATCTCAAGAACAGGGTGACCTAGGCAGCAAAAATTTGCAATGAATAAAGCAATAGAACAAAAACTAATTGGACCATTGGAGGTGTCACATACCAAGGAACAATCTCCCAAAGTAGTTTTGTGAATGGAGCTTTGAGCAAGGAGATCGAAAATTGCAGAAAAATGAGCTAGAACTCGTGCTTGAGACGGATGGGGATTTTTTGGGAGGAAGATGGAGTGTGTGGGTGCAGGAATAAGTGGAGGGGGGCACCGTGGGCCCACAAGGCAGGGGGGCACGCCTAGTAAGAGTGGGCGTGCACTGGACCCTCGTGGCCAGGTGCTTGCTCCCCTGCTGTGTTCTCAGTGCCTAAAATCCTCAAATTTTCCATAAAAAATCATACTAAATTTGCAAGGCATTTGGAGAACTTTTATTTTTGGGATATTTTTTATTGCATGGACAATTCAGAAAACAGACACATATTACTATTTTTGCTTTATTTATTCTATATAACAGAAAGTAAAAGGAGGGTACAGAAGGTTGTGCCTTCTAGTTTCATCCATCTCATGATCATCAAAAGGAATCCGCTAACAAGGTTGATCAAGTCTTGTTAACAAAATCATTTCGAATAACATGGAACCGAAGAAATTTCGAATAACACTAGGTTACCTTAATGGGGATATGAACATCCCCTATAATAAGAATATCGTATTTTTTCTTTACAGTAGGAAGAGGAAATTCAAAACCTCCAATAAAGATCGTTGGAACTTTTCCAATAGAATTGATGCTATGAACTTGAGGTTGTTTCCTCGGAAAGTGTACCGTATGCTCGTTACCATTAACATGAAAAGTGACATTGCCTTTGTTGCAATCAATAACAGCCCATGCAGTATTCAAAAAGGGTCTACCAAGGATAGTTCACATACTATCATCCTCAGGAATATCAAGAATAACAAAGTCCGTTAAGATAGTGACATTTGCAACCACAACAGGCACATCCTCACAAATACCGACAGGTATAGCAGTTGATTTATCGGCCATTTGCAAAGATATTTCAGTAGGTGTCAACTTATTCAATTCAAGTCTATGATATAAAGAGAGAGGCATAACACTAACACCGGCTCCAAGATCACGTAAAGAAGTTTTAACATAGTTTCTTTTAATGGAGCATGGTATAGTTGGTACTCCTGGATCTCCAAGTTTCTTTGGTATTCCACCTTTAAAAGTGTAATTAGAAAGCATGGTGCAAATTTCAGCTTCCAGTATCTTTATTTTATTTGTAATGATATCCTTCATGTAGTTAGCATAAGGATTTACTTTAAGCATATCAGTTAAGCGCATATGTAAGAAGATAGGTCTAATCATTTCAGCAAAGCGCTCAAAATCCTCATCATCCTTTTTCTTGGATGGCTTAGGAGGAAAAGGCATGGGTTTCTGAACCCATGGTTCTCTTTCTTTACCGTGCTTCCTAGCAACAAAGTCTCTCTTATCATAACATCGATTCTTTGATTGTGGGTTATCAAGATCAACAGCAGGTTCAATCTCTACATCATTCTTATTACTAGCTTGAGCATCAACAGGAACATCATCATTAACATTATCACTAGGTTCATGTTCATCACCAGATTGTGTTTCAGCATTAGGAATAGAAATATCGTTAGGATTCTCAGGTGTGTCTACAACAGGTTCACTAGAAGCATCCAAAGTCCTATCATTTTTCTTTTTCTTCTTTTTAGAAGGACTAGGTGCATCTAAATTATTTCTCTGAGAATCCTGCTCGATTCTCTTAGGGTGGCCTTCAGGATACAAAGATTCCTGAGTCATTGATACGTCTCCAACGTATCTATAATTTTTGATTGCTCCATGCTACTTTATCTACTGTTTTGGACTATATTGGGCTTTATTTTCCACTTTTATATTATTTTTGGGACTAACCTATTAACCGGAGGCCCAGCCCAGAATTGCTGTTTTTTGCCTATTTCAGTGTTTCGAAGAAACGGAATATCAAACGGAGTCAAAACGGAATGAAACCTTTGGGAACGTGATTTTCCAACCGAACGTGATCCAGGAGACTTGGACCCTACTCCAAGAAGAGCCAGAGGCGGTCACGAGGGTGGAGGGTGCGCCCCCCTGGGCGCGCCCCCCTACCTCGTGGGCCCCCTAACGCTCCACCGACGTACTCCTTCCTCCTATATATACCTACGTATCCCCAAACGATCAGAACAGGAGCCAAAAACCTAATTCCACCGCCGCAACCTTCTGTATCCACGAGATCCCATCTTAGGGCATGTTCCGGAGCTCCGCCAGAGGGGGCATCGACCACGGAGGACTTCTACATCAACACCATAGCCCCTTCGATGAAGTGTGAGTAGTTTACTTCAGACCTTCGGGTCCATAGTTAGTAGCTATATGGCTTCTTTTCTCTTTTTGGATCTCAATACAAAGTTCTCCCCCTCTCTTGTGGAGATCTATTCGATGTACTCTTCTTTTTGCGGTGTGTTTATCGAGACCGATGAATTGTGGGTTTATGATCCAGTATTATCTATGGAAAATATTTGATTCTTCTCTGAATTCTTTTATGTATGATTGAGTTATCTTTGCAAGTATCTTCGAATTATCTTTTTTGGTTTGGCCAACTAGATTGGTAGTTCTTGCAATGGGAGAAGTGCTTAGCTTTGGGTTCAATCTTGCGGTGTCCTTTCCCAGTGACAGAAGGGGCAGCAAGGCACGTATTGTATTGTTGCCATCGAGGATAACAAGATGTTTTTTTATCATATTCCATGAATTTATCCCTCTACATCATGTCATCTTGCTTAAGGAGTTACTCTATTTTTAACTTAATACTCTAGATGCATGCTGGATAGCGGTCGATGAGTGGAGTAATAGTAGTAGATGCAGAATCGTTTCGATCTACTTGTCTTGGACGTGATGCATATATACATGATCATTGCCTAGATATACTCATAACTATGCTCAATTCTGTCAATTGCTCAATAGTAATTTGTTCACCCACCATAGAATACTTATGCTCTTGAGAGAAGCCACTAGTGAAACCTATGGCCCCCGGGTCTATTCTCACCATATCAATCTCTATCACTTTATTTACTTGCTTTGTTTTTACTTTGCCTTTTACTTTTTACTTTGCATCTATCTATCAAAAATACCAAAAATATTATCTATCAGATCTCACCCTCGTAAGTGACCGTGAAGGGATTGACAACCCCTAATCGCGTTGGTTGCGAGTTGCTATCGTTTTGTGTAGGTACGAGGGACTTGTGTGTGGTATCCTACTGGATTGATACCTTGGTTCTCAAAAACTGAGGGGAAATACTTACGTTACTTTGCTGGCTCATCCTCTCCTCTTCGGGGAAAACCAACGCAGTGCTCAAGAGGTAGCAAGAAGAATTTTTGGCGCCATTGCCGTGGAGGCTCACGCAAGCAAGTCCACCATACCAAGTACCCATCACAATCCCTATCTCTCGCATTATATTATTTGCCATTTACCTCTCGTTTTCCTCTCCCCCACTTCACCCTTGCCGTTTTATTTGCCCTCTCTTTCCCAATCTCCTCCTCTCTTTCCCGTTTGCCTTTTTCCCGTTGCCTTTCTGTTTGCTTGTGTGTTGGATTACTTGTTGCCATGGCGCAAGATAATACCAAATTGTGTGATTTCTCAAATACCAATAATAATGATTTCCTTAGCACTCAGATTGCTCCTCTTAATAAGGATGAGTCTTGTGAAATCAATACCGCTTTGCTGAATCTTGTTATGAAAGATCAATTTGCCGGCCTTCCTAGTGAAGATGCTGCTACTCATCTAAACAATTTTGTTGATTTGTGTGATATGCAAAAGAAGAAAGATACGGATAACAATATTGTCAAATTGAAGTTATTTCCGTTTTCACTTAGAGATCGTGCTAAAGTTTGGTTTTCGTCTTTGCCTAAAAATAGTATTGATTCTTGGAACAAGTGCAAAGATGCTTTTTTCTCTAAGTATTTTCCTCCCACTAAGATTATCACTCTTAGGAATGATATCAGGAATTTTAAACAACTTGATCATGAGCATGTTGCCCAATCTTGGGAAAGAATGAAATTGATGCTTCACAATTGGCCTACTCATGGTTTGAATTTATGGATGATCATACAAATTTTTTATGCCGGATTGAATTTTGCTTCTAGAAATCTTTTAGATTCGGCCGCGGGAGGCACTTTATGGAAATTACGTTAGGAGATGCTACAAAATTGCTTGAGAATATTATGGCTAATTATTCTCAATGGCACACTGAAAGATCTTCTAGTAAAAAAGTGCATGCTATAGAAGAAATCAATGTTTTGAGTGAAAAGATGGATGAACTTATGAAGATGTTTGCTCCTAAAAATACTCCTCTTGATCTCAATGATATGCCATTGTCTACTTTGCTTGAGAATAATAATGAATCTATGGATGCGAATTTTGCTGGTAGGAATAGTTTTGGAAACAACGCGTATAGAGGGAATTTTAATCCTAGGCCTTATCCTAGTAATCCTTCTAATAATTATGGAAATTCCTACAACAACTCTTATGGAAATTTTAATAAGATGCCCTCTGAATTTGAGAGTAGTGTTAAATAGTTTATGAATTCACAAAAGAATTTTAATGCTTTGCTTGAAGAGATATTGCTTAAAGTTGATGATTTGGCTAGGAACGTTGATAGAATTTCTCTTGAAATTGATTCTTTAAAGCTTAGATCTATTCCTCCTAAGCATGATATCAATGAGTCTCTCAAAGCCATGAGAATTTCCATTGATGAGTGCAAGGAAAGAACCGCTAGGATGCGTGCTTCCAAAGATGCCTTTATTAAAACGTGTTCTTCCAATTCCTATGAAAATCAAGATGAAGATCTAAACGTTATTGATGTGTCCCCCATTAAATCTTTGTTTTGCAATATGAATCTTGATGAAACTTAATATGATCTTCCTTTACCTAGAAGGCATTCTAAGAATTCAGAGTTTCTAGATCTTGATGATGAATTTGATGAAAGTGGGATTGAAAGAAATAAAAACTTAGATGATGCTAAACCCAGTATTTTGGATCTCAAGGAATTTAATTATGAAAATTGCTCTTTGATTGGTTGTATTTCCTTGTTGCAATCCGTGCTAGATTCTCCTCACGCTTATAGTCAAAATAAGGCTTTACCGAACACATTGTTGATGCTTTGATGCAATCTTATGAAGAAAAACTTGAGTTAAAAGTTTCTATACCTAGAAAACTCTATGATGAGTGGGAACCAACTATTAAAATTAAAATGAAAGATTATGAGTTTCATGCTTTGTGTGATTTGGGTGCTAGTGTCTCTACTATTCCCAAAGCTTTGTGTGATTTGCTAGATTTCCGTGATTTTGATGATTGTTCTCTAAACTTGCATCTTGTGGATTCCACTATTAAAAAACCTATGGGAATAATTAATGATGTTCTTATTGTTGCAAATAGGAATTATGTGCCTGTAGATTTTATCGCTCTTGATATAGATTGCAATCCTTCATGTCCTATTATTCTTGGTAGACCTTTCCTTAGAACGATTGTTGCAATTATTGATATGAAGGAAGGAATATTAGATTCCAATTTCCCTTAAAGAAGGGTATGGAACACTTCCCTAGAAAGAAAATAAAATTACCATATGAATCTATCATGAGATCCACTTATGGATTGCCTACCAAAGATGGCAAGACCTAGATTTGTCCTTGCTTTTATGCCTAGCTAGGGGTGTTAAACAATAGCGCTTGTTGGGAGGAAACCCAATTTTATTTTGTGTTTTTTGTTTTTGCTTCTGTTTAGGAATAAATAATCCATCTAGCTTCTGTTTGGATGTGGTTTTATGTTTTAATTAGTGTTTGTGCCAAGTAGAACCTATAGGATAACCTACGATGATAGTTGATTTGATTCTGCTGAAAAACAGAAACTTTGCACGCACGAATATATTTTTGTTAACTCACAGGAACGTGCTTTTGGGTTGATTCTTTTTTATGATGTTCAATAAACAAATTTTCCAGGACTTCCTATTTTTGTAGAATTTTAAGAGTTCCAGAAGTTTGCGTTAGTTACAGATTGCTACAGACTGTTCTGTTTTTGACAGATTCTGTTTTACGTGTGTTGTTTGCTTATTTTGATGAATCTATGGCTAGTAAAATAGTTTATAATACATAGAGAAGTTGGAATATAGTAGGTTTAACACCAATATAAATAAAGAATGATTTCATTACAGTACCTTGAAGTAGTCTTTTGTTTTCTTTCTCTAACGGAGCTCACGAGATTTCTGTTGAGTTTTGTGTTGTGAAGTTTTCAAGTTTTGGGTGAATTCTTTTGATAGATTATGAAACAAGGAGTGGCAAGAGCCTAAGCTTGGGGATGCCCATGGCACCCCCAAGATAATCCAAGGACACCAAAAAGTCAAAGCTTGGGGATGCCCCGTAAGGCATCCCCTCTTTCATCCACTTCCATCGGTAATTTACTTGGAGCTATATTTTTATTCACCACATGATATGTGTTTTGCTTGGAGCGTCTTATATTATTTGCATCTTTGCTTGTTATTCTACCACAATCATCCTTGCTGTACACACCTTTTGAGAGAGCCATACATGATTTGGAATTTGTTAGAATACTCTATGTGCTTCACTTATATCTTTTGAGCTTGATAGTTTTGCTCATAGTGCTTCACTTATATCTTTTGAGCGTAATAATTTTTGCTCTAGTACTTCACTTATATCTTTTAGAGCACGGTGGTGGATTTGTTTTAAAGAAACTATTGATCTCTCATGTTTCACTTAGATTATTTTGAGAGTCGTTAATAGCATGGTAATTTGCATAATGTTAATATACTTGGTGTTCAAGATATGTGAAACTTCCTTTTGAGTGCGTTGAATACTAAGATAAGTTTGATGCTTGATAATTGTTTTGAGACATGAAGATGGTGATATTAGAGTCATGCGAGTTAAGTAGTTGTAATTCAAAAAATACTTGTGTTGAAATTTGTGATTCCCGTAGCATGCACGTATGGTGAACCGTTATGTGATGAACTCGGAGCATGATTTATTTATTGATTGTCTTCCTTATGAGTGGCGGTCGGGGACGAGCGATGGTCTTTTCCTACCAATCTATCCCCCTAGGAGCATGCGCGTAATACTTTGCTTTGATAACTTCTAGATTTTTGCAACAAGTATATGCGTTCTTTATGACTAATGTTGAGTCCATGGATTATACTCACTTTTCCCATCCTTCCACCTTTGCTAGCCTCTCTAATACCATGCACTTTTTGCCGGTATCATGCACCCACCATATACCTTCCTCAAAACAGCCACCATACCTACCTATCATGGCATTTCCATAGCCATTCCGAGATATATTGCCATGCAACTTTCCACCATTCCGTTTATTATGACACGCTCCATCATTGTCATATTGCTAGCATGATCATGTAGTTGACATTGTATTTGTGGCAAAGCCACCATTCATAATTCTTTCATACATGTCACTCATGATTCATTGCATATCCCGGTACACCGCCGGAGGCATTCCTATAGAGTCATACTTTGTTCTAAGTATCGAGTTGTAATTGTTGAGTTGTAAGAAAAATAAAAGTGTCATGATCATCATTATTAGAGCATTGTCCCAAGTGAGGAAAGGATGATGGAGACTATGATTCCCCCATAAGACGGGATGAGACTCCGGACGAAAAAAATAAAATAAAAAAAGAGGCCAAAAAAAGAGAGAAAGGCCCAAATAAAAAAACTGATGAGAGAAAAAGAGAGAAGGGACAATGCTACTATCCTTTTACCACACTTGTGCTTCAAAGTAGCACCAAGATCTTCATGATAGAGAGTCTCTCATTTTGTCACTTTCTTATACTAGTGGGAATTTTTCATTATAGAACTTGGCTTGTATATTCCAATGATGGGCTTCCTCAAAATGCCCTAGGTCTTCGTGAGCAACCGAGTTGGATGCACACCCACTTAGTTTCTTTTGTAGAGCTTTCATATACTTATAGCTCTAGTGCATACGTTGCATGGCAATCCCTACTCACTCACATTGATATCTATTGATGGGCATCTCCATAGCCCGTTGATACGCCTAGTTGATGTGAGACTAAGACTATCTTCCCTCTTTTTGTCTTCTCCATAGCCACCCTTCTATTCCACCTATAGTGCTATATCCATAGCTCACGCTCATGTATTGCGTGAAGATTGAAAAAGTTTTGAGAATGTCATAAGTATGAAACAATTGCTTGGCTTGTCATCGGGGTTGTGCATGATTTAAATATTTTGTGTGGGGAAGATGGAGCATAGCCAGACTATATGATTTTGTAGGGATAACTTTCTTTGGCCATGTTATTTTGAGAAGACATGATTGCTTTGATTAGTATGCTTGAAGTATTATTATTTTTTATGTCAATATGAACTTTTGTCTTGAATCTTTCGGATCTGAATATTCATATCACAATTAAGAAGATTTACATTGAAATTATGCCAAAGTATCACTCCGCATCAAAAATTCTTTTCTATCATTTACCTACTCGAGGACGAGCAAGAATTAAGATTGGGGATGCCTGATACATCTCCAACATATCTATAATTTTTGATTGCTCCATGCTACTTTATCTACTGTTTTGGACTATATTGGGCTTTATTTTCCACTTTTATATTATTTTTTGGACTAACCTATTAACCGGAGGCCCAACCCAGAATTGCTATTTTTTTTGCCTATTTTAGTGTTTCGAAGAAACGGAATATCAAACGGAGTCCAAACGGAATGAAACCTTTGGGAACGTGATTTTCCAACCGAACGTGATCCAGAGACTTGGACCCTACTCCAAGATGTGCCAGAGGCGGTCACGAGGGTGGAGGGTGCGCCCCCTGGGCGCGCCCCCTACCTCGTGGGCCCCCTGACGCTCCACCGACGTACTCCTTCCTCCTATATATACCTACGTATCCCCAAACAATCAGAACAGGAGCCAAAAACCTAATTCCACCGCTGCAACCTTCTGTATCCACGAGATCCCATCTTGGGGCCTGTTCCGGAGCTCCGCCGGAGGGGTCATCCACCATGGAGGGCTTCTACATCAACACCATAGCCCCTCCGATGAAGTGTGAGTAGTTTACTTCAGACCTTCGGGTCCATAGTTAGTAGCTAGATGGCTTCTTCTCTCTTTTTGGATCTCAGTACAAAGTTCTCCCCCTCTCTTGTGGAGATCTATTCGATGTAATCTTCTTTTTGCGGTGTGTTTGTTGAGATCGATGAATTGTGGGTTTATGATCCCGTATTATCTATGGAAAATATTTGATCCTTCTCTGAATTCTTTTATGTATGATTGAGTTATCTTTGCAAGTCTCTTCGAATTATCCTTTTTGGTTTGGCCAACTAGATTGGTAGTTCTTGCAATGGGAGAAGTGCTTAGCTTTGGGTTCAATCTTGCGGTGTCCTTTCCCAGTGACAGAAGGGGCAGCAAGGCATGTATTGTATTGTTGCCATCGAGGATAACAAGATGGTTTTTTTATCATATTGCATGAATTTATCCCTCTACATCATGTCATCTTGCTTAAGGCGTTACTTTGTTTTTAACTTAGTACTCTAGATGCATGCTGTATAGTGGTCGATGAGTGGAGTGATAGTAGTAGATGCTGAATTGTTTCGATCTACATGATCATTGCCTAGATATACTCATAACTATGCTCAATTCTGTCAATTGCTCAACAGTAATTTGTTCACCCACCGTAGAATACTTATGCTCTTGAGAGAAGCCACTAGTGAAACCTATGGCCCCCGGGTCTATTCTCATCATATCAATCTCTATCACTTTATTTACTTGCTTTGTTTTTACTTTGCCTTTTACTTTTTACTTTGCATCTATCTATCAAAAATACCAAAAATATTATCTATCAGATCTCACCCTCGTAAGTGGCCGTGAAGGGATTGACAACCCCTAATCGCATTGGTTGCGAGTTGCTATCGTTTTGTGTAGGTACGAGGGACTTGTGCGTGGTCTCCTACTGGATTGATACCTTGGTTCTCAAAAACTAAGGGAAATACTTACGCTACTTTGCTGCATCATCCTCTCCTCTTCAGGGAAAACCAACATAGTGCTCAAGAGGTAGCAGTCATTCTACCAGTTGTAGCAGCCACTCTAACAACAAAATCATGTTTATTTTTTAATTCATCGAGCAAATCACTTTGAGCTTTAAGTACTTGTTCCTCTTGCGTGGTAACCATAGAAGCATATTTGCTAATGAGTTTAAGTTCACCTTTAACTCTAGCCATATAATCACTCAAGCGTCCAATCATGTGAGCATTACTCTTTAATTCTCTACCAACATAAGCATTGAAACTTTCTTGTCTAGCCATAGAGTCATCAAATTCATCTAAACATTCG
Source organism: Triticum dicoccoides (assembly GCF_002162155.2). Lineage (NCBI taxonomy): Eukaryota > Viridiplantae > Streptophyta > Magnoliopsida > Poales > Poaceae > Triticum > Triticum dicoccoides. Next base: position 418,153,902 of record NC_041387.1, read on the forward strand.
CTAGGAAATTTAGTAGATGGGATTTCAACTTTATCATATCTATAGAGAGAATTTACCTTTACTACTTGTGTTGGGTTATCAAGAGACAATGTGTTTCTTCAACAGGCGGTATATTAAGACCACGTATTTCTTCAATAGGAGGTAAATTCTTAACATCTTCAGCTTTAATACCTTTTTCTTTCATTGAATTCTTTGCCTCTTGCATATCTTCAGGACTGAGAAATAAAACACCTCTCTTCTTCGGAGTAGGTTTAGGAATAGGCTTAGGGGTTGGCTCAATTGGATCAGGAATTGGCTCAGGAAGAGTCCAATTATTTTCATTAGTCAACATATTATTCAATAGCAATTCAGCTTTGTCGACTGTTCTTTCCCTGAAAACACAACCAACACAACTATCCAAGTGGTCCTTGGAAGCATCAGTTAGTCCGTTATAAATGTTATCAAGTATTTCATTTTTCTTAAGAGGATGATTAGGCAAAGCATTAAGTAATCGGAGAAGCCTCCCCCAAGCTTGTGGCAGACTCTCTTCTTCAATTTGCACAAAATTATATATTTCCTGCAAGGCAGCTTGTTTCTTATGAGCAGGGAAATATTTAGCAGAGAAGTAATAAATCATATACTGGGGACTACGCACACAACCAGGATCAAGAGAATTAAACCAAGTTTTAGCATCACCCTTTAATGAGAATGGAAATATCTTAAGGATATAATAATAGCGAGACTTCTCATCATTAGTGATCAGGGTGGCTATGTCATTCAATTTAGTAAGATGTGCCACAACAGTTTTAGATTCATTGCCATAAAAAGGATCAGATTCAACCAAAGTAATTATCTCAGGATCAACAGAGAATTCATAATCATTATCAGTAACAAAGATAGGTGAAGTAGCAAAAGCAGGGTCTTATTTCATTCTAGCATTCAGAGTTTTCTGTTTAATTTTAGGTAGTAACTTCTTAAGATCAGATCTATCATTGCAAGCAAAAAGATCTCTACCAGTTTCTTCATTCATATAATAACCCTCTTGAACAACAGGCAATTCATATTTAGGGGGAGAACCTTCATCATCACTATCTTTAATAATTTCATCATCTATAATTTCATTCTCTCTAACCCTAGAAAGTTGTTCATCAGGATATTCACCTAATGGCACAGTAGTATCAAGCATAGAAGTAGTTTCATCATAAGTATCATGCATAGCAGAAGTGGCATCATCAATAACATGCGACATATCAGAATTCATAGCAAGAGTAGGTTTAGGTGTCACAAGCTTACTCAAAACAGAAGGAGAATCTAGTGCAGAGCTAGATGGCAGTTCGTTACCTCCCCTCGTAGTTGAGGGAAAAAGTAAATAAGCAAAGCAGCGGCGGAAAAGTAAATAAGCAAAGCACAATATGTGAAAAGCTCATAGGCATTGGATTAGTGATGGATAATTATGTCGGATGCGATTCCTCATGTAATAGTTATAACCTAGGGTGACACAGAACTAGCTCCAGTTCATCAATGTAATGTAGGCATGTATTCCGAATATAGTCATACGTGCTTATGGAAAAGAACTTGCATGACATCTTTTGTCCTACCCTCCCGTGGCAGCGGTTTCCTAATGGAAACTAAGGGATATTAAGGCCTCCTTTTAATAGAGTATCAGACCAAAGCATTAGCACTTAGTGAATACATGAACTCCTCAAACTACGGTCATCATTGAGAAGTATCTCGATTATTGTCAGTTCGGGGTTGTCGGATCATAACACATAATAGATGACTATAGACTTGCAAGATAGGATCAAGAACTCACATATATTCATGAAAACATAATAGGTTCAGATCTGAAATCATGGCACTCGGGCCCTAGTGACAAGCATTAAGCATAGCAAAGTCATAGCAACATCAATCTCAGAACATAGTGGATACTAGGGATCAAACCCTAACAAAACTAACTTGATTACATGGTAAAACTCATCCAACCCATCACTGTCCAGCAAGCCTACAATGGAATTACTCATGCACGGGGGTGAGCATCATGAAATTGGTGATGGAGGATGGTTGATGATGACGAGGCAACGATTCCCCCTCTTCGGAGCCCCGAACGGACTCCAGATCAGCCCTCCCGATAGAGATTGGGGCTTGGCGGCGGCTCCATATCGTAAAACGCGATGAAACTTTCTCTGTGATTTTTTTCTCCGCAAAAGCAAATATATAGAGTTGGAGTTGAGCTCAGTGGAGCTCTAGGGGGCCCACGAGACAGGGGGCACGCCCAGGGGGAGGGGGCGCTCCCCCCACCCTCGTGGATAGGGTGTGGGCCCCTTGGCCTTTTATATTTTCCAAAAGTTATCTCTGTGGATTTTCAGGTCATTCTGAGAACTTTTGTTTTCTACACGAAAATAACACCATGGCAGTTCTGCTGAAAACTGCGCCAGTCTGGGTTAATCTCATTCAAATCATGCAAGTTAGAGTCCAAAACAAGGGCAACAGTGTTTGGAAAAGTAGATACGTTGGAGACTTATCAGCATGCAATTTCAAAACAATTCCTACGCTCATGCAAGATCTATCTAGGAGATGCATAACAACGAGAGGGGGAGAGTGTGTCCATGTACCCTCATAGACCGAAAGCGGAAGCGTCAACTCAACACGGTAGATGTAGTCAAACATCTTCTTGAAACAAGCGATCAAGTACCGAACGTACGACACCTCTGAGTTATGCACACGTTCAGCTCGATGACGTCCCTGGAACTCTTGATCTAGCAGAGTGTCGATGGAGACGATGAATTCTATTAGCACGAAGGCGTGATGACGGTGTTGGTGATGTGATCCACGCAGGGCTTCGCCTAAGCACTACGATGATACTATCGGAGGAGTAAACGGTGGAGGGGGGCACCGCACACAGCTAAGAAAATTTTTGTCCCTGTGGGGTGCCCCCTGCCCCCGTATATAAAGGAGGGGGGAGGAGGTAGGCCACCAGGGGAGCGCGCCATGGGGGGAGTCGTACTAGGACTCCACTCCTAGTAGGATTCGGCCCCCTTTTTTCCTTCTTTCCGGAGGGGAAAAGGGGAAGGGAGAGGGAACCGGAGAAGGAAAGGGGGGCACGCCCCCTCCCCTAGTCCATTTCGGACTCCCTATGGGTGGGGGGCGCGGCCACCCCTTGTGGCTTGGCTCCCCTCTCTCCTATAGCCCATGTTGGCCCATTATTTCCCCCTGGGGGGTCCAGTAACCTCCCGGTACTCCGAAAAACATCTGAAACTTCCCGAAACCATTCCAGTGTCCGAATGTAACCTTCCGATATATCAATATTTACCTTTTGACCATTTCGAGACTCCTTGTCATGTCCGTGATCTCATTTGGGACTCCGAACAACCTTCGATCACCAAAACACATAACTCATATAATACCAATCATCATCAAACGTTAAGCGTGCGGACCCTACGGGTTCGAGAACTATGTATACATGACCGAGACACCTCTCCGATCAATAACCAATAGCGAAACCTGGATGCTCATATTGGTTCCCACATATTCTACGAAGATCTTTATCGGTCGAACCGCAATGTCAATATAGTTATTCCGTTTGTCATCGGTATGTTACTTGCCCGAGATTCGATCGTCAATATCTTCATACCTAGTTCAATCTCGTTACCGGCAAGTCTCTTTACTCGTTCCATAGTGTATCATCCCATAACTAACTCATTAGTCCCATTGCTTCCAAGGCTTCATATGATGTGCATTACCGAGAGGGCCCAGAGATACCTCTCCGATACTGGGAGTGACAAATCCTAATCTCGATCTATGCCAACCCAAAAAACACCTTCGGAGATACCTGTAGAGCATCTTTATAATCACCCAGTTACATTGTGACGTTTGATAGCACACAAGGCATTCCTCTAGTGTCCGGGAGTTGCATAATCTCATAGTCGGAGGAATATATATTTGACACAAAGAAAGCAATAGCAATAAAACTGAACGATAATTATGCTAAGCTAACGGATGAGGCTTCTCCATCACATCATTCCACTAATGATGTGATCCCATTTATTAAATGACAACTCATGTCCATGGCTAGGAAACTTAACCATCTTTGAACAATGAGCTAGTCAAGTAGAGGCATACTAGGGACACAGTGTTTTGTCTGTATTCACACATGTATCAAGTTTCTGGTTAATACAATTCTAGCATGAATAATAAACATTTATCATGATACAAGGAAGTATAAAATAACAACTTTTATTATTGCCTTTAGGGCATATTTCCTTCAGTCTCCCACTTGCACTAGAGTCAATAATCTAGTTCACATCACCATGTGATTTAACACCAATAGTTCACATCTTTATGTGATTAACACCCATAGTTCACATTGCCATGTGATCAACACTCAAAAGGTTTACTAGAGTCAATAATCTAGTTCACATCCCCATGTGATGAACACCCAAAGAGTACTAAGGTGTGATCATGTTTTGCTTGTGAGAGAGGTTTAGTCAACGGGTCTGTCACATTTAGATCCATATGTATTTTACAAATTTCTATGTCAACAATGCTCTGCATGGTTATACTCTAGCTAATTGCTCCCACTTTCAATATGTATCCAGATTGAGACTCAGAGTCATCTGGATCGTGTAAAGCTTGCATCAACATAACTCTTTACGACGAACTCTTTATCACCTCCCTAACTGAGAAATACTTCCTTAGTCCTCTTAGGTAACTAAGGATAACTTTGACCGCTATCTAGTGATCCACTCTTGGATCACTATCGTACCCCCTTGCCAAACTCATAGCAAGGCACACAACTAGTCTGGTACATAGCATGTCATACTTTATAGAACCTATGACTGAGGCATAGGGAATGACCTTCATTCTCTTTCTATCTTCTGTCGTGGTCGGGCTTTGAGTCTTACTCAACTTTACACCTTGTAATATAGGCAAGAACCCCTTCTTTGACTGATCCATTTTGAACTCTTTCAAAATCTTGTCAAGGTATATACTTATTAAAAAACTTATCAAGCGTCTTGATCTATATCTATAGATCTTGATGCCCAATATATAAGCAGCTTCACCGAGGTCTTTCTTTGAAAAACTCCATTCAAACTCTCCTTTATGCTTTCCAGAAAATTCTACATCATTTTCGATCAACAATATGTCATTCACATATACTTACCATAAAGGCTGTAGTACTCCCACTCACTTTCTTGTAAATACATGCTTCAAGGCAAGTATGTATAAAACTATATGCTTTGATCAACTCATCAAAGTGTATAGTCCAACTCCAAGATGCTTGCACCAGTTCATAGATGGATCGCTGGAGCTTGCATACCTTGTTAGCACCTTTAGGATCGACAAAACCTTCTCTTTGCATCATATACAACTCTCCTTAGAGATATCCTTTTAAGGAATGCAGTTTTGACATCCATTTGCCAGATTTCACAAAATGTGGCAAGTGCTAACATGATTTGGACGGACTTAAGCATTGCTACAGTTGAGAAAGCCTCATCGTAGTCAACCCCTTGAACTTGTCGAAAACCTTTTGCGACAAGTCGAGCTTTATAGACAGTAACATTACCATCAACGTCAGTCTTCTTCTTGAAGATCCATTTATTCTCTATGGGTCGCCGATCATCGGGCAAATCCACCAAAGTCCACACTTGGTTCTCATACATGGATCCTATCTCAGATTTCATGGCCTCAAGCCATTTATCGGAATCTGGGCTCATCCTAGCTTCTTCATAGTTCGTAGGTTCGTCATGGTCAAGTAACATGATCTCCAGAACAGGATTACCATACCGCTCTGGTGCGGATCATGCTCTGTTTGACATACGAGGTTCTGTAGCAACTTGATCTGAAGTTTCATGATCTTTATCATTAGCTTCCTCTCTAGTTGGTGTCGGCATCACGGGAACAGATTTCTCGGATGAGCTACTTTCCAAATTGAGAGAAGATACAATTACCTCATCAAGTTCTACTTTCCTCCTACTCACTTCTTTCGAGAGAAACTCCTTCTCCAGAAAGGTTCTATTCTTAGCAACAAAAATCTTGCCTTCGGACTTGTGGTAGAAGGTGTACCCAATTGTTTCCTTAGGGTATCCTATGAAGACACATTTCTCTGATTTGGGTTCCAGCTTATTGGGCTGAAGCCTTTTGACATAAGCATCGCATCCCCAAACTTTAAGAAACGACGACTTAGGTTTGCTACCAAACCACAGTTCATATGATGTCATCTCAACGGACTATGACGATGCCTTGTTTAAAGTGAATGCAGCTATCTCTAATGCATAACCCCAAAATGATAGTGGTAAATCAGTAAGAGACATCATAGATCGCACCATATTCAATAAAGTGCGGTTACAACGTTTGGACACACCATTATGTGATGTCTACTATGCAACTTTATTCTTGTAGACACGTGTTGGGCCTCCAAGCGCAGAGTTTTGTAGGACAGTAGCAATTTTCCCTCAAGTGGATGACCTAAGGTTTATCAATCCGTGGGGGGCGTAGGATGAAGATGGTCTCTCTCAAACAATCTTGCAACCAAATAATAAAAAGTCTCTTGTGTCCCCAACACACCCAATACAATGGCAAATTGTATAGGTGCACTAGTTCGGCGAAGAGATGGTGATAAAAGTGTAGTATGGATAGTAGATATGAGTTTTTGTAATGCGAACAATAAAAAAACAGCAAGGTAGTAAGTAGTAAAACGGAGCACAAACGGTATTGCAATGATGGAAAATGAGGCCTAGGGTGCGTACTTTCACTAGTGCAATCTCTCAACAATGCTAACATAGTTGGATCATATAACCATCCCTCAAAGTGAGATGAAGAACCACTCCAAAGTTCCTATCTAGCAGAGAACATAAGACGGAATTGTTTGTAGGGTACAAAACCACCTCAAAGCTATCTTTCCATTCTATCTATTCAAGAGTTTGTACTAAAATAACACAAAGCTATTCTTTCCGTTCGATCTATCCTAGAGTTCGTACTAAAATAATACCACAGCAAATTCAGATTTATAATATTCAATCCAACACAAAGAACTTCAAAGAGTGCCCCAAGATTTCTATTGGAGAAACAAAGACAAGAACGTGCATCAACCCCTATGCAAAGATTACCCCAATGTCACCTCAGGAATCCCTGAGTTGAGTGCCAAAACATATATCAATTGAATCAATACGACACCCCATTGTCACCACGAGTATTCAATTGCGAGACATATATCAAGTGTTCTCAAATCCATAAAAGTATTCAATCCGATAACAATGAAATCTTAAAGGGGAAAACTCAATTCATCACAACAAGATAGAGAGGGGAAAACACCATATGATCCGACTATATTAACAAAGCCCATGATACATCAAGATTGTGACATCTCAAGATTGCAAGAGAGAGAGAGAGATTAAACACATAGCTACTGCTACAAACCCTCACCCCCGAGGGTGGACTACTCCCTCCTCATCGTGGTGGCCGCCGGGATGACGAAGATGGCCACCGGTGATGATTCCCCCCCTCCGACAGGGTGCCGGAATGGGGTATAGATTGGATCTCATGGATATAGAGGCCTTGCGGCGGTGGAACTTCTGATCTAGGGCTACCCCGAAGGGTTTTGGAATATTTGGGAATTTATAGGGCGAAGAGGCGGTCCAGGTGGTACCCGAGGTGGGCATTGATACGTCTCCATCGTATCTACTTTTCCAAACACTTTTGCCCTTGCTTTGGACTCTAACTTGCATGATTTGAATGGAACTAACCCGGACTGATGCTGTTTTCAGCAGAACTACCATGGTGTTATTTTTGTGCAGAAATAAAAGTTCCCGGAATGACCTGAAAATCCACGGAGCAACTTTTCAGAATTAATAAAAAATACTGGCGGAAGAATTAGTGTCAGGGGGCCCACACCCTGTCCATGAGGGTGGGGGGCGTGCCCCCTTCCCCTGGGCGCGCCCCTACCTCCTGGGCCCCCTAGACGTCCATCGACCTCAACTCCAACTCCATATATTTGCTTTTACAGAGAAAAAAATCAGAGAGAAAGTTTCATCGTGTTTTGTGAAACGGAGCCGCCGCCAAGCCCTAATCTGTCTCGAGAGGGCTGATCTGGAGTCCGTTCGGGGCTCCGGAGAGGAGGATTCGCCGCCGTCGTCATCATCAACCATCCTCCAACACCAATTTCATGATGCCCACCTCCGTGCGTGAGTAATTCCATCATAGGCTTGCTAGATGGTGATGGGTTGGATGATATTTACCATGTAATCAAGTTAGTTTTGTTAGGGTTTGATCCCTAGTATCCACTATGTTCTAAGATTGATGTTGCTATGACTTTGCTATGCTTAATGCTTGTCACTAGGGCCCGAGTGCCATGATTTTAGATCTGAACCTATTATGTTTTCATGAATATATGTGAGTTCTTGATCCTATCTTGCAAGTCTATAGTCACCTATTATGTGTTATGATCCGACAACCCCGAAGTGACAATAATCGGGATACTTCTCAGTGATGACCGTAATTTGAGGAGTTCATGTATTCACTATGTGTTAATGCTTTGGTCTGGTACTCTATTAAAAGGAGGCCTTAATATCCCTTAGTTTCCACTAGGACCCTGCTGCCACGGGAGGGTAGGACAAAAGATGTCATGCAAGTTCTTTTCCATAAGCACGTATGACTATATTCAGAATACATGCCTACATTACATTGATGAACTGGATCTAGTTCTGTGTCACCCTATGTTACAACTATTACATGAGGAATCGCATCCGACAGAATTATCCATCACTGATACAATGCCTACGAGCTTTTCACATATTGTGCTTTGCTTATTTACTTTACCGTTGTTACTGTTACAATTACTACAAAACTGCTACTGTTACTTTTACTACTGTTACCGTTACTTCCATACCACTTTGCTACTAAATACTTTGCTGCAGATACTAAGTTATCCAGGTGTGGTTGAATTGACAACTCAACTACTAATACTTGAGAATATTCCTTGGCTCCCCTTGTGTCGAATCAATAAATTTGGGTTGAATACTCTACCCTCGAAAACTGTTGCGATCCCCTATACTTGTGGGTTATCAAGACTATTTTCTTGCGCCGTTACCGGGGAGCATAGCTCTATTCTTTGAGTCACTTGGGATTTATATCTGCTGATCGCTACGAGGAACTTGAAAGACGAAAGAACTAATATTTATCCCTCAACTACGAGGGGAGGTAATGAAGTGCCATCTAGCTCTGCACTAGATTCTCCTTCTGTTATGAGTAAGCTTGTGACACCTAAACCTGCTTCTGCTATTAATTCTGGTATGTCTCATGTTATTGATGATGCCACTTCTACTATGCATGATACTTTATATGAAACTACTTCTATGCTTGAAACTACTGTGCCATTAGGTGAATTTCTTGATGAACAACTTGCTAGGGTTAGAGAGAATGAAATTATTGAAAACGAAATTATTGAAGATAGTGATGATGAAGGTTCTCCCCCTAAGTATGAATTGCCTGTTGTTTCAGAGGGTTATGTTATGGATGAAGAAACTGCTAGAGATTTTCTTGCTTGCAATGATAGACCTGATCTTAAGAAGTTATTAGCTAAACTGAAACAGAAATCTCTGAATGCTAGAATGAAATAAGATCCTGCTTTTGCTACTTTACCTATCTTTGTTACTGATAAGGGTTATGAAAATTCTCTGTCAATCCTGAGATAATTACTTTGGTTGAATTTGATCCTTTCTATGGTTATGAATCTTAAACTGTTGTGGCACATCTTACTAAGTTGAATGATATAGCTACCATGTTCACTAATGATGAGAAATCTCGCTACTATTATATCCTTAAGATATTTCCATTCTCATTAAAGGGTGATGCTAAAACTTGGTTTAATTCTCTTGATCCGTGTTGTGTGCGTAGTCCCCAGGATATGATTTATTACTTCTCTGCTAAATATTTCCCTGCTCATAAGAAACAAGCTGCCTTGAGGGAAATATATAATTTTGTGCAAATCGAACAAGAGAGTCTCCCACAAGCTTGGGGGAGGCTTCTCCGGTTACTTAATGCTTTGCCTGATCATCCTCTTAAGAAAAATGAAATACTTGATATCTTTTATAATGGACTAACTGATGCTTCCAAGGACCACTTGGATAGTTGTGCTGGTTGTGTTTTCAGGGAAAGAATAGTCGACCAAGGTGAATTATTATTGAATAATATGTTGACTAATGAAAATAATTGGACTCTTCCTGAGCCAATTCCTGAGCCAACTCCTAAACCAACTCCGAAGAAGAGAGGTGTTTTATTTCTCAGTCCTGAAGATATGCAAGAGGCAAAGAAATCTATGAAAGAAAAAGGTATTAAAGATGAAGATGTTAATAATTTACCTCCTGTTGAACAAATACATGGTCTTAATATACCACCTATTGAAGAAACACATGGTCTTGATAACCCGAGACAGGTAGTAAAGGTAAATTCTCTCTACAGATATGATAAAGTTGAAATCCCGTCTACTAAGTTTCCTAGCCAATGTTTGGATGGATTTGATGACTTTATGGCTAGACAAGAAAACTTCAATGCTTATGTTGGTAGAGAATTAAAGAGTAATGCTTACATGATTGGACGCTTGAGTGATTATATGGCTAGAGTTAAAGGTGAACTTAAGCGCATTAGTAAATATGCTTCTATGGTTACCACTCAAGCAGAGCGAGTACTTAAAGCTCAAAGTGATTTGCTCGATGAATTAAATAATAAACATGATTTTGCTGTTAGAGTGGCTACTAGAACTTGTAAAATGACTCAGGAACCTTTGTATCCGGAAGGCCACCCTAAGAGAATTGAGCAAGATTCTCAGAGAAATAATATAGATGCACCTAGTCCTTCTAAAAAGAAGAAGAAGAAAAATGATAGGACTTTGCATGCTTCTAGTGAACCTATGGTAGACACACCTGAGAATCCCAATGATATTTCTATTTGTGATGCTGAAACTAAATCTGGAGATGAACATGAACCTAGTGATAATGTTAATGATAACGTTCATGTTGATGCTCAACCTAGCAATAATAATGATGTAAAGAGAACCTGTTGTTGATCTTGATAATCCACAATCAAAGAATCAACGTTATGATAAGAGAGACTTTGTTGCTAGGAAGCACGGTAAAGGAAGAGAACCATGGGTACAGAAACCCATTGTCGGTGTAAAAACCGGCGGATCTCGGGTAGGGGGTCCCGAACTATGTGTCTAAGGCTAGGTAACAGGAGGTGGGGGGACACAATGTTTACCCAGGTTCGGACCCTCTTGATGGAGGTAATACCCTAATTCCTGCTTAATTGATCTTGATGATATGAGTATTACAAGAGTTGATCTACCACGAGATCGTAGAGGCTAAACCCTAGAAGCTAGCCTATGATTATGATTGTTCTTATCCTATGGACAAGACCCTCCGGTTTATATAGACACCGGAGGGGGCTAGGGTTACACAGAGTCGGTTACAGAGAAGGAGATCTACATATCCGTATTGCCAAGCTTACCTTCCACACAAAGGAGAGTCCCACCCGGACATGGGACGAAGTCTTCAATCTTGTATCTTCATAGTCCAACAGTCCGGCCAAAGTATATAGTCCGGCTGTCCGAGGACCCCCTAATCCAGGACTCCCTCAGTAGCCCCTGAACCAGGCTTCAATGACGATGAGTCCGGCACGCGGATTTGTCTTCGGCATTGCAAGGCGGGTTCCTTCTTCGAATACTTCATAGAAGATTTTGAACACGAGGATCGTGTCCGGCTCTGCAAAACAAATTCCACATACCACCGTAGAGAGCACAATATTCCACAAATCTAATCTGCTGACAACTTTTCATTGCGTGACATCACACCACGGCCCGGTCATTATTCGAACCATTTTTCTCAACCAGCTACTGCATGTATTGCGAGGCGGTTTCCTTGGCACGCCTTGTCGAAGTAGAGATCGTGTCCCCTTATCACGGGATTCCCATCAATACGGGTGTGGGTAACCCAACCGCGCCATCAATCACGGTGCTTGGGGAATAAGCGATTTTACGGGGCAAGTGGGGAGGCGCATAGTTTCTACCGCCTTTATAAAGGGATAAGGATTCCTCTTTTTCACCCACGCCTTCTTCTTCCCCTGCCCATCCACTCTCGCACGCTCGAGCTCCAACGCCCAAGTTCTCACCTTCTCCGCAAAGCCACTCCAAACATGTCCGGAGCGGGAGGCAAGTGGATGGTCTCCTCTGTTATGGAGGAGGACAATACGAAGCTTCGGGAAGCTGGATACCTGGCCGCAAACATTGCGCACCGGCTCCCAGACGCAGGGCAGATCGTCCCTACTCCAGAACCCCATGAGAGGGTCATATTCCTTGCCCACTTCATCCGCGGACTGGGATTCCCCCTCCACCCATTTATCCGTGAGCTGTTCTACTATGGGCTGGACTTCCATGATCTGGCCCCCAATTTCATCCTCAACATCTCGGTGTTTATCATCGTGTGCGAGGCCTTCCTCCGCATCAAGCCTCACTTTGGCCTATGGCTGAAGACCTTCAACATGAATCCGAAGATAGTGGTCAGCCAGCAAGTGGAGTGCGGAGGTGCCATGGTGGGCAAGATGCCCAATGTCATTTGGCTCGAAGGCTCCTATGTGGAGAACGTGAAGGGGTGGCAATCGGGGTGGTTCTATATCACCGAGCCGCGTGACGCCAACTAGGCGGTGACCCCCGAATTTTGATCTGGCATCCCCATGCAGCTCACCTCCTAGAAACAGAAGGGATTAGCCTGGGGTGCACCGATGGAGCTGACCGGACTCCAGAACTGTGTAAAAAATATGATAAGCAAGAAAATCAAGCTTGTCAACATGGTCCAGGTCATGTTCTTCCGCCGGATCCTTCCATGTCAAAGACGGGCATTCAATATGTGGGAGTTCTACCCGGCCGAACACCAGACGCTGCAAGAGCTCTTCGACACGACACACAAAGATGTCTGGAAGGTGCTGTTTAAGCCCGCCGAGGTACCTCCTCCCCTATCGAGGATCGCGGACTCAGCGCAAAGCGCCCCACCAATTCGGTAAGCTCTCTATATTTTACAAGACGCTCCTTTCCCCAGTATATTCGTGGGAGGAAACTAATGCCTCCACGCCAATTTAACAGGACTGGGTAGCGACAATGGAGCAGATCGACTGTCCAGCTCCACTACCTAAAGATCCAGCAACGGCTCTCCTAACAGAGATGCTGTTTCCGGCGCCCTATGAGGTGCCGGAGAAGAAGGCCAAGTAGAAGGCCACGGGGACAAGGAAAGGTCTCCGGCGCAAGGTTGTCTTAAACTCATCGTCCGAAGACACTGAGGCACACTCCTCCATTGAAAACGAGGAGGAGGAAGAGGAAAGCCCTCCCCCCAACCTGGGGGGGGGGACAAGAAAAGGAAGGCCGCCCCGTCTGGAGAGACCGAAGGGTCCAAGAAGGGAAAGACCCTCCCCCCGGACCATTCCATAATAGCCGTCTACAGCGATGAGGAGTGGTTGCCCAGGGACAAGCCCCAGGCAAAGTCGGAAGTATTCGGATACTATAATACTTCCGGCATGTTTTGCTTTATTGCTTCTTATCATGTCAAACATGATCGTGCAGTCTGTCCAAACCTCACATCGACGTATCCTCTTCGGATGGGTCTTTGGGCCAGTCGGCGATGAACAGCGATTCACTCCCGACGGCCACCACCCCCCGGCCCACGGACGACACCGAGGTGTTGTCTCAGAGGACAACGGACCAGGGGGAGACGATTCTGGAGACGCCCCAAGGCGAAATCCCCAACACCGGGCACATGGGGGGGGGGGGGGAAGACCCCCATGGATTCTGGGGGCCGCAGCAAGTTTGGCCCCTAGCCGGACACTGCACCGGAACCTCCAATGGTTCCGGATTAAGGCAGGCAGCCCCTCGCTAAGGGGGGCGAGCCGCCTGTGCCGATGACCTCTGTCCATCCAGAGGCATCGGATAACTTGCTGGAAGCGCTTCAGGGCGCTTCCATTGATGAAGAACACCGTACTCTTATGAGTACGGTGATTGAGAAGGTTCGGTCTGCCAAAAGCATATTGACCGAAGCCTGCGCCAGCCTCCTAATAGGCTTTGAGGTAAGTAATCAGATTTTAAGAAAATATCACAGCATATACAGTAGCCCCTGATGCTCTGTTTGGTGTTTGGAAAGAAAGGCCGAATAGAGGATCAAATAACATCCACATGAGTCTAATCAGAATATGTCTATGTGAATAAGCGGGCGTCACTGCTGGCCGCTGCCGCTCGTACTGCGGAGGTCTCCGGACTGAAGCGGGACCTGGAGAGGAACAAGGAAGAGCTCGGCCTCGTGAAGAGGCAGCTCGAGGAAAACAAAGGTACACAATGCCCCGTCTGTATGCCATATAAAGGAAAAGTTGCTGATGCTAATAGAAGCGTCATGAATGTCAATAGGGGCCACGACTGAAGTGGCGGCCCTTAAGAAGGCACTATCCAAGGCCGAGGACAAAGCGGCCAAAGAGCGCACCGAGCGCGAGAAACAAGAGGCTCGGGTTGGCGAGGTCCAACAAGAGCTCCAGGATTCCGTCAAAAAATACGAGTACTTGGAGCATGACTCTAAGACGCAAGAGTCCAAGCTTGCGAAGGCCCGCCAGAGTGCACATGATGCCAAAGTTGAAGCCCAAAAGGCCCTCCAAGAGGTTCGAGCGGCCAAGAAAATTGCGGTGGGTAAGGCATTCAATATGCAAAGCAAGCATGTGAAGGAGAATTTCTTTTTACTTACCCGAATTTGGAGCTCTCCAGGAGCATTCGCAGATCTGCTACGTAGCATCTCTAATGCCGCAGAGTTCTACCGAGCTGAGGAAGGGAGCTCGACGGAGAAGTTGTTCTGGTCCCAATAACTGGGACCGAACATCCGATGCCCTTGAGCGACTAGCTGAAGCAACTGGTCGAACTGCACAAGGCGTCCGAACTGGCCACGAAGGACCTCATAGTCTGGCTGTGTCCTGGCGAGCCCCTGCCCAGCAGCTACTTAGGCCTTATAAAGTGGCTGATGAGTGCGTGTCCGCGACTTGAATTCATTAAGCGATCAGTCTACATTGAAGGTGCGGGCAGGGCCTTCGCCCACGCAAAAGTGCACTGGGCGAAGATGGATGCCGAGAAGCTGGTGACGGACGGGCCGCCGGAGGGCAAGGAGCATCGCCACCCCGAAAAGTACTATGATAGTGTCCTGAAGGGTGCCCGCCTTGTGGCAGAGGAATGTGCTAAGGATGTAATATTTGAATGAATGTACTCATGTGATCCTGTAATATGAAAACGAGTTCATGTGCGTTATATAACACTTGTTGATTTAAAATATTACCTTCTATGCGGCCATTTATAAAATCTGAGAGTTGGCCAGTCGTCGGCTTCTACCCCCATGTAACTAGTATTGGGGTGTTCGGGATAAATCTAAACACTCTTTATCTGGATTTTTGGTCCTTTAAGGAGGTGTTTAGCACAACGAACAAGGCAATCAGACTATACAACTTTATCTTTCTCACTTAGCCAGAGAAGTCTACAATTTTAAATTTTGGTGAAGCCCCTAGTATTCGGAAGGCCGAACTTGGGGTGCTATACACGCCTAAATCAGACAAGGCCGATTCCTCGCCCAAAGCAGAAAAAATCTTTAAGGATTTGAGACCTCTCGAACAGCGAACATCTCTCGCCTCATCATGACAGTCATCTTTCTGCTTTCTCTACTGAGGTGCTCGTCCGGAAGAACCGGGGCACAATCGCAGTAGTTCTCCCTGTGCTACCTTAGCTGATATAGAGGAACGTAAGGTACTAAAACATGGGAGCCGGGCAAACCCAACTATTGACCCAAGACATGATTCAGAGCTAATGCATATAATGCTATAAGTTTGGGGTGCCGCACTATCGAAAGTGTTCGTACTTTTCTTGCCGTGTTATGGGGTACACTGAAGCCCCTGGCAAGCCGGACATACCAAAATGTACGGGTGCAATTTGGAATAAATAAAGAGTAAAGGAAAAGGATAAAGAAATGTAATAGTAAGCTGACGCTGTACATTATTTTCCATTGTTATTTGAATAATACATCAAGGCGTATGTGTACAAGTAGTGTGATAAGCGGAACAAGACTGTTTGACACATCCTGACCAAGGGCGAGCTGCGTGCGGGTATGTAAAACAGGTATAGTGATCCTTATCAGAGACCACCTGGGGATTCCCTTGTACACCAAAGCTTCTTGTCTCCTTGGTGTGTCCGTCCCGCTATGGGTCCGATAGTTGGGCTATCGGAAGAGCCTCCGAAGATAGGGACCTGAAAAGAAAAGGTGTAAAGATATACGGATCCGGGGGCGGTGAGCCGCATTGTGGACCGTGTCGTAGCCGTGCCTCCGTCTATGCCCATGGTATTTTGAGTGCGTAATTATGTACGCGTGGCACAAATTTTGCCGCTTGATTGGGACTAGGACGGAGGCCGAATTGCTAGGCGATCTCTGGATGTGCCGGAAGATCCTGTTGCAGGGTACTCCGGACTCGCTTGACGGTGTCCGGGGGTTTTATCGCCGAATTGGCGGTCTGCCTGAGAAGGGTACTCTGTACTTCTACCACGAGGGCTGTAGTGTGCTCCTCCATATGGAGCGAGCGCTCTGTGTTCCCATTAACTGTTATAACCCCACGAGGTCTTGGCATTTTGAGCTTGCGGTATGCATAATGCGGTACCGCATTGAATCTGGCAAATGCAGTTCGTCCGAGCAGTGCGTGATAGCCACTGCGGAAGGGGACGATATCAAAGATTAACTCCTTGCTTCGGATGTTGTCCGGAGATCCAAAGACCACTTCCAGTGTGATTGAGCCCATGCAACAGGCCTCTACACCTGGTATGACACCTTTAAAGGTGGTTTTTGTGGGTTTGATTTTTGAGGGGTCGATGCCCATTTTGTGCACTGTATCCTGATAGAGCAGGTTCAGGCTGCTGCCACCGTCCATAAGGACTCGTGTGAGATGGAATCCGTCAATGATGGGGTCGAGGACCAATGCGGCTGAACCGCCATGATAGATACTGGTACGATGGTCCCTGCAATCAAAAGTGATTGGACAAGAAGACCATGGGTTGAACTTAGGGGCGACTGGCTCCATCGCATAGACGTCCCTTAGTGCATGCTTCCGTTCCCGCTTGGGGATATGGGTTGCGTATATCATGTTCACCGTTTTCACCTGGGGAGGAAATTTCTTCTGTCCTCCTGTGTTCGGTGGACGGGGCTCCTCGTCGTCATAGCTATGTAGCCCCTTTTTCTTGTTTTCGGCATTCAACTTACCGGCCTATTTGAACACCTAGCATTCTCTGTTGGTGCGGTTGGCTGGTTTATCAGGGGTGCCGTGAATCTGACATGAGGGATCGAGTATGCGGTCTAGACTGGATGGGCCCGGATTGTTTCTTTTGAATGGCTTTTTCCGCTGACCGGACATAGAGCCACTGAATCCGGCATTGACTGCCATGTCTTCGGTGTTGTCGCCATTATTGTGACGCTTGTGTCTGTTGCGTCGTGGCTTGCTGTTGCTATCTCTGGCATCTGAAGTTCCAGGATTTCTTGATGTGTTGTTGCTATGAGCCAGCCAGCTGTCCTCGCCCGCACAAAAGCATGCCATGAGTGTCGTGAGGGCTGCCATGGACTTCAGCTTCTCTTGGCCGAGGTGTCGGGCGAGCCACTCGTCGCGGATGTTATGCTTAAAGGCCGCTAGGGCTTCGGCATCCGCACAGTCCACAATTTGGTTCTTTTTAGTTAGGAACCGAGTCCAGAATTTCCTGGCTGACTCTCCGGACTGTTGGGTTATGTGACTTAAGTCATTAGCATCCGGTGGTCTCACATAAGTGCCCTGGAAGTTGTCAAGGAATGCGTCTTCCAAGTTCTCCCAACTGCCAATGGAGTTTGCCGACAGGCTATTAAGCCAATGTCGCGCCGGTCCTTTGAGTTTTAGTGGGAGGTACTTGATGGCATGTAGATCATCACCGCAGGCCATGTGAATGTGGAGGAGGAAATCTTCAATCCATACTGCGGGGTCTGTTGTACCATCATATGATTCGATGTTCATGGGTTTAAACCCTTCTGGGAATTCATGATCCATTACTTCATCAGTGAAGCATAGGGGGTGTGTGGCGCCTCTATGCCGGGCTACATCACGACGTAGTTCAAATGAGTCTGGTCTGTTGTATTCGGCCCGGCCGGATTTGCTTTTAGTATATCTGGCATGACAGTCATCGTCACGCATTGGGGCACGCCCCCGTGATCCATAGACCGATCTTGACTGTCTTGCTTTGTTTTCCAATATGTCTCACAGGTCCTGCATGTAGCCCCGGGCCTTAGTGTTTTTGCTTGATTGGCGACGGGGTGCGGGCTGGACTTCAGGCTGATACACCGCTTTGTCTCGGCCACGAGGTGGCCGGTCAGCCGCATCATGCGCTAGTAGTGTAGGCTTTAATGCCTCCTCCTCGAGTTGAGGTAGCAACCTGCACTTTGGGTAACTTTTGGTAGCGTGCTTGAGTCTGTATTCCTCGGCTGCCAGGACCTTAGTCCATCTATCAGTTAGCAGATCTTGATCAGCTTGAAGTTGCTGCTTCTTCTTCTTCAGCCTTTTTGTAGTGGCTATAAGCCGGCGCTTGAAGTGCTCTTGCTCAACGGGATCCTCAAGCACGATGAATTCTTCGTCGTCAAGGCTTGCTTCGTCTTTAAAGAGGGGCATGTAATTATCATCCTCTGGTTCTCCATTCGATGTTGTTCCTTAGGGCTAGCTTGCCCATCCTTCCGCTCGGCCTGCTCGAAGCCTGGCTGGGCGGGATTGTTTTCGTCTTCGGCACCATCCGGATGGCTATCATATCTTGTGCCGGTATCGCTATTTTTGTTATGGCGGGGCTTAGAGCGGCGCCGATGACGCTGGTGCTTAGATTGCTTCTCAAGGGCATTATCCTCTGTTGCCTCATCACCATCGCCTTCTTTGGGTGTGTCCACCATATATATATTTCATATGATGAGGTGGCTGTCCAGCGCCCTGTGGGCGGTGGTTCCTGTTCTTCTCCTGCATTGTCGTCCATACCATCGATGTCTTCGGAGTTGAAGTCAAGCACGTCGGTTAAGTCATTGATAGTGGCTATTAAGTGGGTGGTGGGTGGGGAACGGATTTCTTCGTCGCCCGCTTCCCACTCCAGTCGGACATAGTTTGGCGAAGAGTCTCTTGACAAGGAGAGAGACCTCAATGAATTTAGGAGGTGAAGTTAGTGTTCGGCTCTATCGCCGCTGAGTGTGTGGCCTCCATGGCGGGGTCCATCCACCCATCCTCTGCTCCGGATTGAGGGCCGGGGCAGCTACAGGTGTGATCTCCCGAACACTATCCGATGGCAGATCTAAGTCATACTCGTCATGACTGTTTGGCGCACCTGACATGGGCTCGAATTCGTCGAAGATCAAGTCTCCGCGGATGTTGGTAGTATAGTTCAAGCTTCCAAACCTGACCTGATGGCCAGGGGCGTAGCTATCGATCTGCTCCAGATGGCCAAGCGAGTTGGCCCACAGTACGAAGCCGTCGATACGAGGATCTGTCCGAGGATGAAAACCTCACCCTGGATCGCATCCTTGAAGATGATTGAAGGAGCCATCAAGCCTTATCGTGACGACACAGTGGAACTCTCAATGAAAGCACCAATGTTGGTGTCAAAACCGGCGGATCTCGGGTAGGGGGTCCCGAACTGTGCGTCTATGGCTAATGGTAACAGGAGGCGGGGGGACACAATGTTTACCCAGGTTTGGACCCTCTCGATGGAGGTAATACCCTAATTCCTACTTGATTGATCTCGATGATATGAGTATTACAAGAGTTGATCTACCACGAGATCGTAGAGGCTAAACCCTGGAAGCTAGCCTATGATTATGATTGTTCTTGTCCTACGGACTAAACCCTCCGGTTTATATAGACACTGGAGGGGGCTAGGGTTACACAGAGTCGGTTACAGAGAAGGAGATCTACATATCCGGATTGCCAAGCTTGCCTTCCACGCAAAGGAGAGTCCCACCCGGACACGGGACGAAGTCTTCAATCTTGTATCTTCATAGTCCAACAGTCCAGCCAAAGTATATACACTACAAAAAAAATACACTTCGTGATGATACGTGTTTGTCATAGTAGGTCACTTTTTTGTCATGCATGTACATCCATGACAAATTTATGACAGAATCAAGATAGTCATACATGTGCTGTTGTAGAAGTGTTCGATGACATTACCAAAATTATCATCACGGAAGTGTCCACTTCCATGACGATAAATCGCGCGTCACAGAAGTGCTTTCATCAAGGGTGACCGACACATGGCATCCACCATAATGGAATGCCGTTAAGCTATCGGGTCGGGTTTTGGATCCGATAACCCGTTAACAGCCCCGACTAATCGGGATTTTCCACGTGTAAAAACATCATTGGCTGGAGGAAACACGTGTCGGCTCATCGTTGGGACAGATGTCATCCAGTCATTGGATAGAAGGCGCCTATGATACGTCGACACGTGGCACGACCAATCAAGTTTAAATGGGGCGGCCCAACTAAATGCCCACAAGATTTGGCGGGCCATAATGGGCCGGCCCAGTTAAAGGCCCACGAGATTTTGCGGACTATAATGGGCTGGCCCAGCTAAAGGCCCACAACATTTCGCGGGCCATAATAGGCCGGTCCCGGTAAAGGCCCACAAGATTTTTGTGTGCCATAATGGGCCGGCCCAGGTAAAGGCCCACAAAATTCTTGCGGATCATAATGGGCCGGCCTAGCTAAAGGCCCACGAGATTTGACCGACATTAATGGGCCGGCCCAACTGTAGGCCCACAAGATTTTGAGGACCCTAGTAGGCCGGCTGATAACCCACAAGTATAGTGGATCGCTACAGTTTTCGATAAGTAAGAGTGTCGAACCCAACGAGGAGCTAAAGGTAGAATAAATATTCCCTCAAGTTCTATCGACCACCGATACAACTCTATGCACGCTTGACGTTCGCTTTACCGAAAACAAGTATGAAACTAGAAGTACTTTGTAGGTGTTGTAGGATAGGCTTGCAAGAAAGTAAATAACACGTAAATACAAACTAGGGGCTGTTTAGATAAAGACACAACTAAATTAGTAAAAGTAAAGAGCTTGTTGTCACGAGAAAGTTATTTGTCCCTAGGCAATCGATAACTAGACCGGTAATCATTATTGCAATTTTATCTGAGGGAGAGGCATAAGCTAACATACTTTCTCTACTTGGATCATATGCACTTATGATTGGAACTCTAGCAAGCATCCACAACTACTAAAGATTCATTAAGGTAAAACCCAACCATAGCATTAAAGCATCAAGTCCCCTTTATCCCATACGCAACAATCCCTCTTACTTGGGTTTGTGTTTCAGTCACTCACCAACCCACTATAAGCGAATCATGAACGTATTGCAACACCCTACAGCAGGAATATCTCACGCTTGCGCGACACGGAGGGCACCATAGGACAGCACCAATAATAAAACATACAACTCAAACCAATCACGATCATCAAATAGCCATTAGGACAAAATAGATCTACTCAAACATCATAAGATAGCCATACATCATTGGGAATAATATATAGCGTTGAGCACCATGTTTAAGTAGAGATTACAGCGGGTAAGAGAGAGGTTACACCGCTGCATAGAGGGAGGAAGAGTTGGTGGAGGTGTTGGTGAAGATGGCAGCGGTGTTAGTGAAGATCGCAGTGATGATGATGGCCCCCGGCGGCGTTCCGGCGCCACCGGAAGCAAGGGGGAGAGGGCCCCACTTCTTCTTCTTCTTCCTTGACCTTCTCCCTAGATGGGAGAAGGGTTTCCCCTATGTTCTTTGGCTCCCATGGCTTGGGAGGGGCGAGAGCCCCTCCAAGATTGGATCTATCTCTCTGTTTCTGCATTGGCTGCGTTGGCAGATTCTACCCCTTCACCGTTTCCTTTATATCCGGAGATCCGTAACTCCGATTGGGGTAAATCTTTTGCCCAGATCTTTCTAATAAAATTAGCTTTCTTTCGCCAGAAGGAGAGCGTCACCCGCCTTACGGGTGGACCACGAGGGTCAGGGGCGCGCCCCCCTACCTCGTGACCACCCTGGACACCGTTTCACGTTGATTTTACTTCCAGAAAATCATAAATATTCCAAAAAAATCTCTGTCCATTTTTTTTCCGTTTGGACTCCGTTTGATATTGGGTTTCTGCAAAACAAAAAACATGCAACAGACAAGAACTGGCACTAGGCACTGGATCAATATATTAGTCCCAAAAATAATATAAAAAGTTGCCAAAAAGTATATGAAAGTGAATAATATTGGCATGGAACAATCAAAAATTATAGATACGACAGAGACGTATCAGCATCCCCAAGCTTAATTCCTGCTCGTCCTCGAGTAGGTAAATGATAAAAAAGAATAATTTTTGATGTGGAATGCTACCTAGCATAATCTTGATCATATGTCTAATCATGGCATGAATATTAAGACACGAGTAGTTCAAAGCAATAGTCTATCATTTGACATAAAAACAATAATACTTCGAGCGTACCAATAAAGCAATCATGTCTTTTCAAAACAACAAGGCCAAAGCAAGCTTATCCCTACAAAATCATATAGTTTGGCCATGTTTCATTTTCGTCACACAAAATGCCCCCATCATGCACAACCCCGATGACGAGCCGAGCAATTGGTTCATACTTTTTAACGCGCCTCAGCTTTTTCAAACCTCACGCAATACATGAGCGCAAGCCATGGATATAGCACTATAGGTGGAATAGAATATAATGATGGAGGTTATGTGGAGAAGACAAAAAGGGAGAAAGTCTCACATCAACGCGGCTAATCAACGGGCTATTGAGATGCCCATCAATTGATGTCAATGTGAGGAGTAGGGATTGCCATGCAATGGATGCACTAAGAGCTATAAGTGTATGAAAGCTCAACAAAAGAAACTAAGTGGGTGTGCATCCAACTTGCTTGCTCATGAAGACCTAGGGCATTTGAGGAAGCCCATCGTTGGAATATACAAGCCAAGTTCTAAAACAAAAATTCCCACTAGTATATGAAAGTGACAACATAGGAGACAATCTATATGAAGAACATGGTGCTACTTTGAAGCACAAGATATGAGACTCACTACATGAAGAACATGGTGCTACTTTGAAGCACAAGTGTGGAAAAAGAGATAGTAACATTGCCCCTTTTTTTGGTCGGCTTCTTTGGCCCCCTTTTTTATTTAGGCTTCTTTGGCCTTTCCATTTTTTTTCTTTTTTATGGCGCAATGTTCTATAATGATGATCATCACACTTTTATTTACTTACAACCCAATATTACAACTCGATCTAGAACAAAGATATGACTCTATATGAATGCTTCCGGCGGTGTACCGGGATGTGCAATGATCTAGCGTAGCAATGACATAAAAAAACGGACAAGCCATGAAAACATCATGCTAGCTATCTTACGATCATGCAAAGCAATATGACAATGAATGCTCAAGTCATGAATATAATGATGATGGAAGTTGCATGGCAATATATCTCAGAATGGCTATGGAAATGCCATGATAGGTAGGTATGGTGGCTGTTTTGAGGAAGATATAATGAGGCTTATGTGTGATAGAGCGTATCGTATCACTGGGTTTGGATGCACCGGCGAAGTTTGCACCAACTCTCGAGGTGAGAAAGGGCAATGCACGGTACCGAAGAGGCTAGCAATGATGGAAAGGTAAAAGTGCGTATAATCCATGGACTCACATTAGTCATAAAGAAGTCATATACTTATTGCAAAAGTTTATTAGCCCTCGAAGCAAAGTACTACTACGCATGCCCCTAGGGGGATAGATTGGTAGTAAAAGACCATCGCTCGTCCCCGACTGCCACTCATAAGGAAGACAATCAAAGAAACACCCCATGCTTCAAATTTGTCACACAACGGTTACCATACGTGCATGCTACGGGACTTGCAAACCTCAACACAAGTGTCTCTACAATCCACAACCACCCACTAGCATGACTCTAATGTCACCATCTTTATATCGCAAAACTATTGCAAGGAATCAAACATATCATATTCAGCGATCTACAAGTTTATGTAGGATTTTATGACTAACCATGTGAATGACCAATTCCTGTCATCTCTCTAAATAGATATAAGTGAAGCAAGAGAGTTTAATTATTTCTACAAAAAGATGTGCCCACGCTCTAACAAATATAAGTGAAGCAAAAGAGCATTCTACAAATGGCGGTTTTCTATATGAAGAGAAACAGGCAATCCAAACTTCAAATGATATAAGTGAAGCACGTGAAGCATTCTATAAAGCCACACTCAAAAGATTTAAGTGAAGTGCAATGAGCATTCTATAAATCAACCAAGGACTATCTCATACCAGCATGGTGCATAAAAGAAAAATGAAAACTAAATGCAAAAGACGCTCCAAGACTTGCACATAATGCATGAACGAAACGAATTCTAAAACATACCGATACTTGTTGAAGAAAGAGGGGATGCCTCCCCAGCATCCCCAAGCTTAGACGCTTGAGTCTCCTTGAATATTTACTTGGAGTGCCTCAGGAATCCCCAAGCTTGAGCTCTTGCCTCTCTTCCTTCTTCTCACATCGAAACATCCTCGATTAGACACTACATCCACACAAAACTTCAACAGAAAACTCGGTAAGATCCGTTAGTATAATAAAGGAAATCACCACTCTAAGTACTGTTGCAAACCAATTCATATTTTGTTTTTGCATTGTGTCTACTGTAATATAACTTTTCTATGGCTTAATCCACTGATATAAATTGATAGATTCATCAAAACAAGCAAACTATGCATCAAAAACAGAATCTATAAAAAACAGAACAGTCTTTAGCAATCTGAACATCCACCATACTTCTGGTACCCCAAAAATTCTACCAAAATTAGGAACAATAAACAAGTTGTACAGCAAGACAGTGCAAAAAGAATCAGAACCAATTGACGTTCCAGGTAAAAATGTAAAATCGTGCATTACAGCCAAAGTTTCTGTCCTGCACCGTTCAAACCAACAAGCATTGTAAACATCCTAAAGGCAAACCTTAGCACATTATTTTTATAATACAATGGAATTGTACAAGGGGATAATTATTTTTTTTGAAAAGTTTCTGTAATCAAGATTCACAAAGTTTTTGTGAGCATGAACAAAGTTCAAGGAGCTCTCCCACTTCAACAATGCTTGTCTTTCTTACTTTCACTTTCCTTTTTGAAAAGTTTTTAGGTTCCCGTCTTTATTTTTTTTTGTTTTTTAAACTATATGAAAAGCACTCAACAGAAATAAATGACTCTTAAATGACTCTCTAAAACTTCCGGGTTGTCTCCCTGGCAGCGCTTTCTTTAAAGCCATTAAGCTAGGCATTTAGTGCTCAAGTAATGGATCCACCCAGATCCCAAGGTATATCAAAGCCAATTTTAATTAGCAATGATTTGTAATTTAGTAGTGAGCACAAAGTAACATAAATCATGTAATGACGAATTCTAACTCTCTTCCTATGCATCGGCATGTCATAAAAGAACAATTCATGCACACATAGTAAAGGCCAATGCATAGTATAAATAGTTTCTTGCAATTCTATCGTGTTGGAAACATAGAGAGGTGGAGAAATAGTTCCTCTCTCATAATACTTGCAAGTAGGAGCAGCAAGCACATGCATATTATATTCATAAAAATCATCATGTGCAATGGTAAAAGGCAACCCATCAATATAATCCTTAATAAGTGCAAGCTTCTCCGATATACTGTAGTCGGGAGAATTCAAAAAGATAATAGGACTATCATGCGTGGGTGCAATAGCAACAATTTCATGTTTAACATAAGGAACTATAGCAAGTCATCTCCATAAGCATCATTCATATTGGCATCTTGGCCACAAGCATAGCAAGCATCATAAAAAATGGATATTTCAAGAGAATCAACGGGATCATAACAATCATCATAGCAATCATCATGGCAATCATCATAGCAACCATCCTTCGGTAAGCACGAAGGGGAATTAAATAATGTATGAGTTGGAGGCTTACTCTCATTAGAAGATGGGCACGGGTAGCTAATCCGCTCTTCCTCCTGTTGTTCTTCGCTCTCCTCATCATCTTTTTCATCCAATGAGCTCACAGTTTCATCAATTTCTTCTTCCATAGCTTCCTGCAAAATACTAGTCTCTTCTTGGACAGTGGAGGATTTCTTAATAAATTGTTTAACATAGGCATTAGAAGCATAATTATAATAACAATATTCAAGTATGGCAAATTTTTCAGATTTGTAAAGAGTAGCATCATACTTTGCAATCAACATTGCAATTTCAAAAGCACCCTTAAAAGCAACAAATCTTCAATTTGTTGAACATCATAGTAACTATAAACACCCTTAGCATAAGAAGATAAGATTCCATTATCAATAAACTCACATTGGTAGGGAAGGTGTTTTTTAGGGTTTTCAGAACAACAAGTAAAATCATATTCCCAACATAAATTCCAAGCATAACATTGCAAACGTTGAATTTGACTCCATAATAGTTTCCCTTTTTCAGATATACGGTGTCGCACATAACAAGCATGCTCATCTAAAGATTTGCCCTCAACTAAGCTAGTTGGGGTTTCAGCACGAGCACATAGGGATCGAAGATGATCCAGGTAATAAGCTTCAGCAGTGTGATAGATTTTGAGTGGTTCTTCAACCATTGGTTCAGCAGGTACAACTATTTTTTTTGGTATTTTGCGTTTCCTACCCATAACTAAAGATAGAAAACAACTAAGGACAGCAAATAAAAATTACTTAGTGATAAAGCAAACAAGCACACATGAGAATATTCACCCCACGCTATGACTCCCCGGCAACGGCGCCAAAAAAAGGTCTTGATAACCCACAAGTATAGGGGATCGCAACAATTTTCGATAAGTAAGAGTGTCGAACCCGACGAGGAGCTAAAGGTAGAATAAATATTCCCTCAAGTTCTATCGACCACCGATACAACTCTACGCACGCTTGACGCTCGCTTTACCGGAAACAAGTATGAAACTAGAAGTACTTTGTAGGTGTTCTAGGATAGGCTTGCAATAAAGTAAAGAACACGTAAATATAAACTAAGGGCTGTTTAGATAAAGACGCAACTAAATTAGTAACAGTAAAGAGCTTGTTGTCACGAGAAAGTTATTTGTCATAGGCAATCGATAACTAGACTGGTAATCATTATTGCAATTTTATCTGAGCGAGAGGCATAAGCTAACATACTTTCTCTACTTGGATCATATGCACTTATGGTTGGAACTCCAGCAAGCATCCGCAACTACTAAAGATTCATTAAGGTAAAACCCAACCATAGCATTAAATCATCAAGTCCCCTTTATCCCATACGCAACAATCCCTCTTACTCGGGTTTGTGCTTCAGTCACTCACCAACCCACTATAAGCGAATCATGAACATATTGCAACACCCTACAGCGGGAATCCCTCACACTTGCGCGACACGGAGGGCACCATAGGACATCACCAATAATAAAACATACAACTCAAACCAATGACGATCATCAAATAGCCATTAGGACAAAACAAATCTACTCAAACATCATAAGATAGCCATACATCATTGGGGAATAATATATAGCGTTGAGCACCATGTTTAAGTAGATATTACAGCGGGTAAGAGAGAGGTTACACCGCTTCATAGAGGGAGGAAGAGTTGGTGGAGGTGTTGGTGAAGATGGCGGCGGTGTTGGTGAAGATCGCGGTGATGATGATGGCCCCCGGCGGCGTTCCGGCGCCACCGGATGCAAGGGGGAGAGGGCCCCCTTCTTCTTCTTCTTCTTCCTTGACCTTCTCCCTAGATGGGAGAAGGGTTTCCCCTCTGTTCCTTGGCTCCCATGGCTTGGGAGGGGCGAGAGCCCCTCCGAGATTGGATCTATCTCTCTGTTTCTGCATTGGCTGCGTTGGCAGATTCTACCCCTTCACCGTTTCCTTTATATCCGGAGATCCATAACTCCGATTGGGGTGAATCTTTCGCCCAGATCTTTCTCATAAAATTATCTTTCTTGCTCCAGAAGGAGAGCGTCAACCTCCTTACGGGTGGACCACGAGGGTCAGGG
>NC_041387.1:418182391-418217191 GCF_002162155.2 Triticum dicoccoides
GGTAGGGCGCGCCCCCTACCTCGTGACCACCCTGGACACCATTTCACGTTGATTTTACTTCCAGAAAATCATAAATATTCCAAAAAAAATCTCCGTCAGTTTTTTTTCATTTGGACTCCGTTTGATATTGGGTTTCTGTGAAACAAAAAACATGCAATAGACAGGAACTGGCACTGGGCACTGGATCAAAATGTTAGTCCCAAAAGTAATATAAAAAGTTGCCAAAAAGTATATGTAAGTGAATAATATTGGCATGGAACAATAAAAAATTATAGATACGACGGAGACGTATCACCGGCCCATTAACTGGCTGCCATGTTTTGGGCCAAATGCCGGCCCATAATTGATCCGGTCCATTAATGGCCTGCCACGTTCCGGGCCTAGTAATGGCCCATATAAGATCCGGCCCGTTAAAAGCCTCCCACTTTCTGGGCCAAATCACGGCCCAGATCAGGTCTGACCCTTTAAGAGGCTTTGGGCTCAATTATGGCCCATATCAGATTCGTCCCGTTGACTGGACGCTATGCTTTTGGGTCCACTTGCTAAAGGCCCATTTAGTAGTTCGGTCTGATATTAGTTTCGGCCTGTTAAGGGCCCATTTAACATTTCGGCCCTATATTAATTTTGGCTTGTTAAAAGCCCGTCATATAGTTGGGCCTAACTATGGCCCGATTTGCATCCGGCCTGCTCGCAGCCGATATCTGACTGGGCCAAACAAGGACAGAGACAACTTTGGCCTGTTAAAAGCCCGTGAATTGATTCACACAATCATGGGCCGGGGTCCATTTCAGGCCGCCGCCGGCCCGTGAGCCATTCGGCACGTTTCAGGCCCAGCCTACTTCTCAGCCTCCTAAAAGCCCATTGAGTTTTCTTGCGAAAAGAGGGCCGGGGGTTACTCGGCCTATTAAAGGCCCGAATCTACTAGTGGGCCAGTTTGACGGGGCCCATGATGCGGTTCATACATCGTGATTGCATGACGGCCCGATTATGTACCGTAATTTTACAGTTTGGCCGGTTTACTGCGAAGACAGGATATATATACAGTAAAATAACTGCAGCATCGTGAATAAAAAAAACCTAGACTATACAATAAAGAAATTACGGCATATTACATCCACGGGGCATCAAAGTTCGCCACTATGATAATAAAACACAAGCAGACAGCAGATTACATACACTGGGCATCAAAGATCGCCACCAGTGCAAATAAACACGCCGACAAAATAATATACAAAACCGACAGCACTTCAATAGAGTTCAAGAAAGGTTAGCCCTGCTGGGGAGCTGCAGTGCAAGCAGCTGAGCAAGATGATGAGACTGCGCTTGTTCAACACTTATATCTTCCTCACTCTAAAAGATAAACAAGCAGACAGATGACATGTTTTGCACATAAAAGTATCAGTGCTTACAATTCATCACATTTCTTACTGACGAATAAAGTGACACAGTATAAAATTGAATTAACAGAATATGGTATTGTTCAGGTCAAGACATGGCAGGAATTGAATTGGGAGCTTCACGACACCACTGGATTACAGATCAAGAACTCATAAGTATCAATGGTTAGTGTGCTGTCAATTTATCCCATTTCAAATTGGCAAATAAAGAGGCGGTTTAAATAATAGTAGAATGATATGACATTGTTCATAGTTAAGACGTTGCAGAATAGACATTGTGCTGTAGTGGGTAGGTTCACCACACCACTGGATTACGGATGAAGAACAGAAGCATAGATGCAGTTCAAAAGAAGATCACTTGCTCTATATAGTTTAATTTACATGGTATGAACAAGGAACTTGGTTGTACAACTGAAAACTTAAATTGAGAAGGACAAACTTTTGTTTATGAACTACATAATAAATTTAAACATGCAATTTGATGCAAACACCAAAAATAAACAGCTGTTGCAGTCATGCCTAACCAAATATACACAACAAAGTTTGAAGGCTTGAGAAGGACAAACTTACATTACTGGTGAAGACAGACTCTATAAAGCCCTTGTCCATGCTGATGGGGGGGGGCAATTCAAGAAGTTTAGCACAGAATGTTCTTCATAAGCATTGCCTTTATTCTACATTTTGTTAAGAGTAAATATAGATGTGATAATATATGAAAAAAATGGAGAGTATTTAAGATAAGATGAAGAGTGATGCTACATAACCAAGTAGCTATAAATGTATGTGCAGTGATACAGGCAAAAGGCACAGCCAAGAGCAATGCACAGCTAAACTTCTTCAGTACCAACCTTATGGTAAGAGTAAATATAGATCTGATGTGTAGAAAATGGAGGGCAAAGGAAAATAAGCTGCAGAGTGATGGTACATGAACTACTACCTGTCAATATAAGTACACTGATAAAGGACAACATGTACTTACAAGAACAATGCAGAGCTAAAAAAATTCATTGGCATTGGATATATTCTACACTAATGTAACCATTCATACAGATAAGATAATTTGGAGCGAACAATTGATAAGCAAGCTATCATGCATACTGCTGTCACATAATGAACCAAGTATGTATGCAAGTACAGTGATACAGGACAACAAGTACTAACAAGAGCAAAGCAGCGAGCAGCATATTTGCGATATCCTGTCGTTCTTTTCAAACCGGAATTCTTCTTCGAGCTGATTTCCTGCAAAAAAGATCCGTAAGGCACATGCGGAAAAGTAGAAGTTCAAATTGTCATGTGATTTCATAGACAGTACCTCATCCTGGGAATGAGACCAGTGCATAACAAGGTTTTTCCATTCAATGTCTTCTAAATTTAGCACAGGAGACTTCACCGGAAATTCGTTTATAGACTTGCCATCAAAGTGTGATTTCCTCAGGTAACACCGATACTGCTGCAATGCTTCCTTGAAAAGCACAAGCAAGCTTTGCTCATCATGACTATCCAGATTTATCCTCACCATGAATCATTGATGTGTTCGATCAGCAGAAAACAGGAAAATAATAACCATGAATAATAGCACTTACACGTAAGTTGGACATGAAGATGTGAAAATGGTGTTTGTCTTCACTATAATCTTCCCATGATGGGAATATATGCACGTAGTCCCTAACAACATTGAAAGCATTGTCTTTTAAACTGGGAATAAATGGAATGGGGTTCCAATCTGCAGGAATTGGCTGTCTCTGCAGTTGGGATAGGTCTTCGGCCGGTGGACTTGCTATACTTTTTGCTGGAGTGGGATTTTTCTGTGGTACGGCTGGTGCTATGGCAAATGAAATAGGTATACCTTTTGCTGGAGTGCAGGTCCTGTGTGGTGGGGCTAGTGGTGTGGCCAGTGAAGTATGGGTACAGTCTGCTGGAGTCGGTCCTATGTTTTGTGTCACTGGTTGTACAACCAATATAAGTGGGGCGCTGTCTGATTTCTCCGGCACCACCACGTTTTTCAAGGACTTTGCTGGTGCTCCTTCAGGTTCGGCAAACACCCTCTTCCTTTTTGATGTCTGATGCACAAGAATAGCATTTGAGTGAAAAAATATGGTATGACGACAGATGGAATATGTATTGATAATGGATGGGCATAGCATCTCGAGTTATATGATGAGTAAACTAAGCAGATGGTGGTGCAACAAAGTAGAAGAAATGCAAGACAACATATGCAAGATACGCGCAATCAATAAAACCTTGCCAAATTAGAACAGACACCTTGATGGGTGAACAGGACAGGCCATCTTCCTTTGACTCCTCGAGGTTAGAATAGTCATTAGAATGATATTCTGAACAAGAATCAACAGGTGGGGAGCGTACGAGTTTGATTGCTTCCAAAATGGCACTCAATGCCTTGGTGCCAATTTTGTAAGTCATTCCAGTGTTCCACAATATTCTTCTGATGCGCGGATTCTGATATTCACTGTAATTGCGTATAATATCTGAGAACCATGAAAACATAAATAGTTGTGAGATTATCTTTGTAATGCAGATGATATTCTAATATAGGGGTGCCCCTGTAAACAATTATGTGCTATCACTGGATTCTGATGAGAGAGCTCATGTGTGCTGTAATATCGTGCGTGCATTTATATAATCTGGCACAAGTGCACAAAAAAATAGGCTCCAGAAGTAAGGATAGCTGGCAGATGATAGGTTCATAATATACTGTATAGGTAGTTTATTGCCAAACCATGATAACAAGAGCACACAACAACTAGGCCGATCATAGTGTACATAACAGGGGTACACCATAACCACGATATATAAATCGGGAAAGTGGAACTGGCTTGAAAATACGGTGTTGTATTGCCGCTAGTAATTGAAAGCCTATCGATCACGTACAGGCCAGCACTATCGAACATGGTAAAGAAGAGCAAGCATATTTTGGATAATAAAATGTTGGTTGTGTAGTGCCCACACATGATGAACCAGAGCGCATTAAGAATGCAACTCCCAGCTGTCTCTCGACCATTTCAGGCGGTTGGATGAAGATCCTACGTCTCCTAACCCTTCTTCTTCCTCGTCTGTGATTCTTCCCATACAGAACACCGCATGGGCCGCCGGCCGGACCACCGGCCCCCACCGCCTGTGTTCCTCCGCCACCCCCACCCCCCACCCGCGTCGAGTTTTCTTCGTTCGGCAAGGCCCCACAACCACCCGAGCCCCTTGGATCGCACCGGCGAACTCTGGCAAGCTCTGAAAAATCGACTGACCCAATTTTTAAATTTAGTCTACTGTGATTTAACTAGTGTGGGGGAAAACCGTAAGCATTGGGAGTATAGTGTTGAGCGTGCCATGGCAGATCTGAAGGTGCAAACCGGACAAAGGCAACTTGGCAACCAAGACAAGAAATCAGAGTAAAGCAGTGGCGATCTATTTTCTTGTTGTGATAAATAAGTTGAGTAGATACGAGAGAGTACCGCCTCTGGTGCGGCGGCGTGTACGCATCTGGTGAGAATTTGACGGTGCTGCGGTAGCGATGGCTGTCGGCAGCGTGGAAGCAGATCTAGGAGGGTAGACGGTGGCGGCAGGGCGCGGTGGACGAGACGGTCGTAGGAGCGGCGCCGGCAAGGTGAACGACGACGGGATGAAGCGAGAGGACGGGATGAAGGATCCCGGTCCGAAGGCGTGGATGAGAGAGGTCGATCTCTTGTAATGGACGGCGGCGTCGGGGTATCAGCTCCGGCATGGTGCAGGAGGACGGCTGTGGATGGGGTGGCGGACGGCGGCGGACAGAGGAGGGTGGGGTGGAGAGGGTGTTTTGGCGCCCACGGAGTATGAATAGGGAAAAGGGAGGTAGAGAGGAAGGGGGGTGTCGGTGTCAAAACCGGCGGATCTCGGGTAGGGGGTCCCGAACTGTGCGTCTAGGCGGATGGTAACAGGAGACAAGGGACACGATGTTTTACCCAGGTTCGGGCCCTCTTGATGGAGGTAAAACCCTACGTCCTGCTTGATTAATATTGATGATGTGTGTTACAAGAGTGGATCTACCACGAGATCAAGGAGGCTAAACCCTAGAAGCTAGCCTATGGTATGATTGTTGTTCGTCCTATGGACTACAGCCATCCGGTTTATATAGACACCGGAGAGGGCTAGGGTTACACAGAGTCGGTTACAATGGTAGGAGATCTACATATCCGTATCGCCAAGCTTGCCTTCCACGCCAAGGAAAGTCCCATCCGGCAAGCATTGGGAGTATAGTGTTGAGCTTGCCATGGCGGATCTGAAGGTGCAAACCGGACAAAGGCAACTTTGCAACCAAGACAAGAAATCAGAGTAAAGCAGTGGCGATCTATTTTCTTGCTGTGAAATAAGTTGAGCAGATACGAAAGAGTATCACCTCTGGTGTGGCACCATGTACGCATCTGGTGAGAATTTGACGGTGCTGCGGTAGCGATGGCTGTTGGCGGCGTGGAAGCAGATCTAGGAGGGTAGACGGTGGCGGCGGGGCGTGGTGGACGAGATGGTCGTAGGAGCGGCACCGGCAAGGTGGACGACGGCGGGGATGAAGCGAGAGGATGGGATGCAAGGATCCAGGTCCGAAGGCGTGGATGAGAGAGGTCGATCTCTTATAATGGACGGCGGCATCGGGGTATCAGCTCCGGCATGGTGGAGGAGGACAGCGATGGATGGGGTGGCGGACGGAAGCGGACGGAGGAGGGTGGGGTGGAGAGGGTGTTTTGGCGCCCACGGAGTACGAATGGGGAAAAGGGAGGTAGAGAGGAAGGGGGGAACCATGTAGTCAGGGCGCGCTTGTCTCAAATGCAAGGAAATTTACAAACTTAGCCCCCGTTTCAAATTTCTACTACATCACAGCAACATTAGTCGGTTGGGGATAGGACGGTAATCTCGCATACACCGAATATTTGCCGACGAGAGTTTGTTTTTGGTGCCCACCGTGTATGAAAATGAATCGGGGAGGGAGTCGATTTCGGCCGAGGGCATACTGTGTTTTGGCGCCCACCGTGTATGAATCCGGGTGAGAGGCAGTTACATCATGTTTGGGTGAAATTACAAACCTACCCCTATCGAAACTTATAGAAATCCAGTGGATAGGCTTTGCACGGCAGGGATAGGCAGTAGTGATTTCCATCTCACAGATTTTGGTTTCGGGCGGTTACTGCAGCTTTCCCCACTTCGTTCAAATTTTGCATAGTGCACGTTTTCCGTGCCAACTCAATTCGAATCCCGTTTGTATTCTACTATTTTTTTTCCGGGCGGGATCCATTTTCAATTGGAATTACATTCTATATACATCATTTTTTTACATATATACTTTCAAAAGCACAACACCGTTTATACATAAATATGGTTTACAAATGGCATGATCTTAGATTCATAAGGTTGTATCCATCAATTTGGATTTTCAAATATTTGAAACCACTTTATGTTGAAATCCAATGTATGCATTCCTCGCTAACTGTCTCCAATTAATGTGTGTTTCATGCGTTTTTTTAACTTCTCAAACATGTATAATGTGTTTCACACACGCAACATATAGTGTAATCCCGTTTAGACACTAATTGCATATAAACCATGCATTGTTTGTAGTTGAAGAATCTATGGATCACCAATATTGATAAACTATATAACATTACACGTGTGCCCAAATTCAAATGAATATGCATGTTTGATACACCAATTTGCGTTATGATATTATCCATGTCGTGATCTCCAGTTTAAATATTTGAATCCCCTTTAATCCAGATATTCGTCTCATATAGCTATCACTCATGCTTATATAGGACTATCTCTCTGGACCTATACGCGTTCATCGTCTCTCAGGCATCTCTCGTGCTACCTGTATGTCGACAATGATCTTTTATCTTCGTAACACACTGACGATACTCTCTCCATCGACCTTCATCACTCTATCTCTCTCTCTAAGTATATCTCGCTCCCTGCTATGTGTCTCTAGCTATGATTCTCCATGTGGAATCTCTTTCTCTCACACAAACACAAAACTTTGTCTCCCGGGGTCTCATTTCTCTCAACTATTCCCATGTGTGCCAGTCGCACACCCCTCATACAGAGATGTCTTTCGCTCCTTAGATATGAGAACCTACAACTCTTCCTCTTCAATATCTCTTTCTCACACACAAACACAAACTCTGTATCCCAGGGTCTCATATTTCTCCATTGTTCTCTTGTATGTCGCTCAAACACACCCTCTCTCCCTAGAGATATCTTGCATTCCCTCATATGTCTCTCTAGCTATCACTCTCGTTGTGAAATATCTTTCTCTCTTGCAGACACAAAACTCTGTCTCTCTGGATCTCATTTCTCTCTGATATTTGTTTGTATGTGACTCACATGCACCCTCTCTCTATCTCTCTCACACCCACACACATAACCCAGCCTTCTGATCCACTCAACTCCTATCTCTAGCGCACACTAGCTAGCATCTTTATCTTTCTATTTATCTGTTTCTCCATCAACCTTCTTTCTCGCCCTCAGTCTTGATCCCTATCATGCACACTACATATGTTTCTCTCTACATGCATGCAGTCAAGTGCCCTCTCACACACATATATAACTTCACCCTTTGAACCACCCGACGGTCATCTCCGACACCCAAACTAACGGATGTCTCTCTAGCTAGCATCTCCATCTCTGTATCTATCTGTAGTTTCTCCGTCAACATTTCTTTCTCGCACGGAGTCTTGCTTCCTATCACCCACACTATATATGTCTATCCATACATATGCATTTATAGGTTGATCTCTTTTGCACAATCATTGTGCCTCACCCCCTCTACTCACCATAGATGCATGCTCCAGCCCACGCCACTATCTCTTAAAGACAAAAACACATGCTCAATTGTCGGTCGTTCTTCCCTGCATTCTCACATGCATGCATATTGTCATACCGATCCGTCTCTTCCATGTCGTCGATCTTAGGACTTATGTCTTCTTTCTTTTATCTCGATCATGCGCGTGCGCACACACACACATCCCACGTATACATGTATACCTCTCACACATGCATGTTCAAGGTCTCTATGTCTCCATACGTAGTTAATGGCCCTCAATCCTAACGCCACATCGAATCGTTCTCCTCTTTTGTGCACATAACTTCCGCCTGGATGGGCAAAACACACACTCACACTTAACAATCTCCTGCTGGCTACCCCCGCCCCGCGCGCCTCTCACTCTTCCCCTATATCCCCGAAACCAATAAGACCATCCCTTTGTTTAATTCCCGCCTACATGCACTATCGATATATAGTAGTCTTCCGTGGTGTCTCTCGAACAAACACGTTCTCTCGACGTCGACTCCTCTCACGCGCACACACCTTCTCTTCCCTCCTACGGGCATTTTCTCTCTCGCACCCCATCGTTGGTGGCCTCTGCCATACACATCACCTCTCTATGATGAAGCCATGCACACTTAAATTACATCCGCCACAGAGTACCCAGGGACACACACACACATACGCGCGCGCGCGCACACACACACACACACACGCGCGCGCGCGCACGCACGCACGCACCCCCCCACACACACTTAGACTCCATCTCTCTCTCTCTCACACACACACACACACAAACTAAGACTCCATCTCTCTCTCTCTCGCACTATCTCTCTCTCTCACACACACACACCATACACACTAAGACTTCATCTCACACACACATGCTCTAGGCGGAGCATTTGTTCCTACCACCCTTCATCCAACCTTACCCGTATGATAAACAATCACCTTTATTTACTTGCATAACATGGACAGGTTCCACTTTACTTTAGTAGTCAGCAAACTTATCATCTGTATACCCTTATAAAAAAACAAGTTGGCGATGATGGTGTGCCTGCCATCTTGTAATACAGACCGTATGATCTATATCTGACGGATAGGAAGCAAACTATGATAATTTTACAAAAGATACCCGCACATCTCTCCACATCATTATCTCCCGCAACCTCATTGTTCAGCAATTAAAAAAGGAATAAGTCTCTGGAACAATCTACCATGCATGGTGGCCGCTGCCGCCTGCCGGCGCCGTCCATCCCCATGCCTCCGCCCATTCCGACCACTAGTCACCACCACGCTCCACTCCTCCTCGCCTTATCTCTCAACTTCCATTTTTTTGATGACATTCTCGAGATACCAGTTTTCCGATAAAATTCTCGAGATATCATTAGTTTTTACACATGGGATTACTCCTGCATGGGTCAATCACAATAGGTGTTTTGTAAAAAAATGCATATTGATGTTCCATGCAATGCACGAGAATCTTGCTTGTAATTATATAACGCAAATCACGAGCAGGAAGTGACATTTTTTTGACACAACCACGTTAACATGGCCACGTAAATCATGAGCAGGAAGGAGAAGGGAAGCGGGATGTGGAGTAACGTTTTTTACCACAATTTCTTAGGAAACTGAGTGCAATAATTGAGTAGTTTTGCAAACTACCATTACTACTACACCTGAAATGGTTCAAAACCTATACTCCCTTGCCAGCGCGCGCTTCATGCGTGAAATGGTAAGCGTCGCCTGGAGCGTCAGTGCCGCATTAATGCCCGGCCAGAGTGGAGGTGACCTCTCACTAGCGCCGGCTTTGAAGTGGCGTGACGGCCGAGAGAGCGCCGCTTCCCGGTGCACGCGACTGCTCCGCGTCGAGACTGGCCATAGGCCCTGTTTGGATCCATGGGTTAGAGTTAGTTTGAGGTAGTTGGGGCTCAAATAGCCCTAAAGTATCCAAGCATGAGGGTTTAAATTGGAGCAAGTTGCACCGAACCCACCAAAAAAAAACTATCCCACCCAAGAGGTGCTAACTGGAGATAGTTCTCATTGGGACCACTGAAAAATCACTTTTCTCTCTCCATGAAGTGCATTTATTGTCAATCTAACCCTGTCACCCAAACACCTCTTTGGCTACAGTTAGTTCAGGGTTAGTCATGAGTTAGTCTAACCTCTAGCTAAGTTAG
Organism: Triticum dicoccoides; assembly: GCF_002162155.2. Classification (NCBI taxonomy): domain Eukaryota; kingdom Viridiplantae; phylum Streptophyta; class Magnoliopsida; order Poales; family Poaceae; genus Triticum; species Triticum dicoccoides. Next base: position 418,192,768 of record NC_041387.1, read on the forward strand.
AGTATCAAACAGGAGCAGTATAGGACATGCAAGTTGCGTAAAGCATACAGGCAAATTCGTACGTGAAAGGATTTTTTTCTTTTTGAAAACGGAACCTGAAAGGATTTGTTTTAGAATGCTCTTGGCATGTTGCTAACATGTGATAGTTAACCGACCTCAATAGATGGTAGAAACGCCAGCCCACCGCACTTTGATAGAGACGAGGAGGGAGAAGCGATACATGCTGCTGGATTACTAGAGATAGGTGTCGCACGGAAGACAAGAAATATGGTGATAGCGTGGGTTAGCCATGTACTAGTATGATGTAACTACACTGGGCTGCCGTGTTTCGTACTCTTCCAGTCCACTTGGAGATGATTGGTTAATTTTATATCGCTGAATAATATTAAATATTATGAGTGCAGACACTCCACCACGAGGTTCCTTGCTCCTTCTCGGTCGTCTGGAATCTATGTTCTTCCACTCTATTTTTTTACGTGAGCTTTGTTCATCCTTTTGCCAACACGTGAGACATCTATCATCAAGGCGCACATGTTATGCAACGATTGTTCCATCTATATGAAGAACACATGGCACTGGAACTACGAGACGGACATGTACCCAGGAGTGGACGTACGAACCTGAGTAATGTAGCGCAGTAAGTGAAGTAGAAAGGCACAAATGGTATGAACATGCGTGGCATATAGGGTGTGTTTGGTTGCGTTCTCGTCTCAGCATAGTTGTTCCCTCTTCATTCATGCTCAACTCAACACCCCTCTTCATGCATGCTTCTAGTGTATTTGTGCTAAACTAGTGTGGACTCATGCACCCTCCATACACTCTACCAAACACCCAAAAGTAGGTCGAGAAGGGAACTCTTGGGCGGCATTTATCTCTTACTATGTACTACCACTAAATGTTGTACATGCAATGCACGGTGATGTTATGGAGTACGTGTCTAAGTACTCTACTACTACTATATTAGTTGGAGGCACATATTAACTTTTATATTTGTTTACGTGTATGCCCCAAGACCTTCCAACTAGATGTGTCTTTCTCTCCAGGTCGCACTTTGTATCGTTCATACAGCTAAGTACTACTACGTGTGGTCTCCGACCCAGAAGTGGAAGAAGTGGAGACGCTCTACCACGCTATTTTTTTACGCTGGGCTCTACCACGCTGTTCATGTCCCACTCCTTTCGCTGACGTGTGGGACATCCAGCACGTGCCATGTTTGGCACCCTTCGTCGTAAGAGTTGAAACACTAGCATTCATCAGAAATAAAAAATAATTATAAATCGGCAGTGATACTATTTTTTTGCGAACCAATCAGCAGTGATACTATACCATGCGGTTTCCTTGCTCCTCGATATCAGAAAGAATACTTCCTTTCGCCAACATGTGGGACGTCGACCATCCTGGTCCACTTGCCATGCACGCAGAACTCCAAGGGAGAGTCACCCAGGTCGTCGCGCTGCAGTAAACAATGAATAATGAGCCATCAAATCACAGGCCCACTTCCCACTTTGAAGTTGCTTGGACGAAGGAACCATCATGACTTCATTGAATTCCACTTCTTGAAGAAAACTACTGTACCAGCAGTACTGCTAGCTACAGTATTTACTCCAACAGAGGTCTCCTTTCGTTCATAGGATAGGAATATGAAAATCATAGGAAGTGAGATGACATGCATCTCAATTCCTATAGAGAAAGAGATGCCATTTCATGCATAGGATAGGAATTTTCCCACTTAGTCTAGGCTAATGTACTGGTAATTTGCTCTAAGAACTACAATAGTAACTAGTAGTACTGGTACATGCTCGTACTCAGACACAGACACACACACTAACTACTAGTACTACTACTTCTCACATGCTGGCCAGAGGCCGTCGTTCTCCTTCCCGGCTTTGTCGGCGACACCCCACCATGTTTGGATCTCCGCCGACGTCTCCGCAGCAACACGTGCGTCCTTTTCTTTCTTGCGGCGGCGGGCCTCTCTTTTCTTGAGTGCTTTCTGACTTTTCCGCTCCCTCTATGCGGCTTTGGCCGCCTCTTGCTCTACTGCCCATTCGGCCTTGGCATCTTCAAATTCCTCCCACATAGTTGTGAGGTCGCGAGCGGCGATGAACTCGGCACGGCGGGATGCCATCGCTTCCCTAACATTTTGTGTGCGTTCGTGGGCGGTGAGAAACTCAGCCCGGCGGGATGCCATCGCTGCCTTACCAGTTAGTGTGCGGCGCGGTGGCATGAATGACGCTTGGTGAGATAGCTCTAGGGTGGAGTGGCCGGACAACCGTATAGTGCATTGGTTTGTCAAGAGGTCAAGGACAGAAGACGAAGCAAATTAGGTTTCCCCTTCAATCCTGGTCATTTATTACCGAGTAAAATGCATTGGTGGTCATCGAACTTGTCTTGATAGCTCACTTTGATCATTGTATACGAGATATGGTGATTATACGGTCGGTGGCTCAGCGTATAGCTCCGTATTTGTATGGTTGACCAGTCAAATAGTCCGCATGCGCCTGAAATGGTCACCGTCTCTCCAGAATGTCAATGCCGCATTCACTGGAGTTAACTGCAGGTGCAATTGGTGTGTCACTGACATGCAGGCCAGACGCCCATTGGGCCCACATGTCAGACACCCAAACGCATCTACAGTTAAGTCACTGAAGCAGCGTCCGCATTCACGCCCGACGAACCTACTCCGGCGCCAGTTGTCCATCCGTCTATCGCGGCTCATTGCCATTCGCCCGCTATATTAACTTGAGCCCCAGCTCCCAGCCATAGACAAAGACCCACACTTATTCTCCTCCGGTCCCTTCCTTCTGTCGGCACCACTTCAACCATGGCCTCGTGGCGCTCCGAAGCTCTCTTGGACATACTGTCACAGGAGCAGACGAGGGACATCGGCGGCTCCGCTCCGGGCGTGCTCCAAAGCTCTCTTCGACGTACTATCGCAGGAGCAAACGAAGGAGATCGCCGGCACCCCCCGGGCCGCCCTCCGCCGCCACGACCACGAAGCCGGCGCGCGTGCGCGGGCGCAGCCGGCAGCGAGGAAGAGTAGCACACGGTAGGTCGGCGCCGCTCTGGTCTCGGGAAGGCCACCGCTTCTCCACTCAGTCGACGCCAAGCTTGGTGGGGTAAACATCGACGGCCGATTAGCCGCTTGACCGCGACGTGGAGGCGGAAATCTTCATAACCTTGTGCTCCGGCCGGAGGAGGAGGTTATCGAGGCGGATGAGGACGAGGCAAAGGCAATGGCTGGCTTTCTCGGGTTCATGGCCGGAATTGGTGGTCGGGCACCGACGATCGTTTAGATTAGGTTTACAGTAGGTTTAGTACGGTTTGTGCAAAATATGTAATGAATTTCGTCCAGTTGTAGGAAAAGTTTTCGAAATGTAATGAATTTCATCCGGTTAATTTGAAATTTGCTTTGTTTGCACGAATTTCGTCTGGTTAGTTCATATAGTTGTCGAAAGGTATGCGAGCAGCATCGGATGGCATCCATCAGTGTCCTCGGACAGATGCCGGTGTAAATTTTGTGGGCTAGCGCTGGAGATGCCCTAACTATCATGCTATAATCGCTAACAATCCTCCATTATTTGGCAGGGAACAGTTATCCCTCGATCAAAATCAGATCTGCGGTGTTTCGCACTCCTCCCGTGTACGAGTGTAAACTCTTGCTTACATAAAAATGGAGCAAGTGGACGGCACTGTAGCACGTCATATCACTCGAACTAGCCCGCCTAACGAGCGGGAAAGCACCGCCCTCGTCATTTTGTTCTGGATTTCTATCGATCGATCGCGCGAAAATGTTATGCTTCACAAGTTCTAAAGGAAAAAGGCGGCACACTTACGACTCATATGCGTCGCAACCCCGACAGTCCGGCTCGCACGCTGCTCACCAAAGGGGACATGCATTGTCTTGCAATTTCACTGACATGTGGGACCGTAATTGAATAAACCGTCGATAGCCGAAATCTAATCGCTCGGCGGGCGTCGACTGAGAAGGGAGAAACGGGGGAGGGAGAAGAGATCGCCTGCCCGCCGCGCACGGACTCCAAGAAATATATGGTGATAATGTGAGGTGGGCCATGCTGGAGTCCGGACCGCTTCCGAAGCCTGCTCTCACCACCCTGGCCCCTCAAGATGCCAGCTGCCCACTGCATGCATAGCAAGTAGTGCCCGCTTATGTGGAGGAGAGAGAGACATTGACAAAGTCAAGGAGTAACAATGGAGACAATAGCTTTCATCAAAAATAAACAATGAATACTCGTTGCTCGTCCTCTATATCGGAAAGAATACTTTCATTCGCCGACATGTGGGACGTCGACCATCCTGGTCCACCTGGCATGCACAAAATTATCCTGGTCTACCCCGGTCGTATCGCAGGCCCAACCTTTCCCACCGTAAGTTGTTCGCACGAAGGAACCATCATGACTTCGTTGAATTCCGCTTCTTCAAGAAAACTTACTGTACCCGCAATACTGCTACCACACGCGAAGACTGGACGGCACTGTACCACGTCATATCACTGAAACCCACTTGGCCAAACTAGCCCGCCTAGGTCATCTATTTTGGAATGGAGGGAGTACGTCTCTGCACTACTATGATTTTGTGTTGCACATTCTCTGTACTTTTTCTACGATTTTCCTACCCTATGAACCAAATGGGGCCTGAATGTATGTCGACTATTGTCTGATCGATCGCTAAGCCTACAATTTTAGGAGCTAGGGCTATTGGTCGATCGACGAGGGATAAGTATATGCGTACCACGAGCTCATCAGCCCCAACGTTTCTCTTCTGTGAGTGTTTTGCAAGTACTATAGCTCGCATAGTAGCTAGCCTACTAACACCAAGAATCATCCAAGCCCTGCTGATATGATAAACAGTTCAAAGTTACATCTAAGCATGCCATATATTACATCAAAAGCTGGTGAGGATACATCTGTTTCCATAACTCGGAGAGGGTTCGCATGATTCATCGCATGATTCACTATCAAACAAAAGTAGCAAGATCGGCCCACACAAGACAGTGCACTAGCCCTAAGATGGTTTGATAACACGCATTGTTCTGGTAATTAAACACAGGGCAATGCAAACTACACTGAAGGATTAGCGCAACCAACTATTTCTTGTCATCGATCTCTCGGGCAATGACCACAACATGGACAGCGGCATGGGAATCGATTTCTGGGGCGATGTCCACAGGACTGACCGTGACATCGGAATCGATCTCTGGGGCGATGTCCATAGGATGGACAGCGTCATCGGAATCGATCTTCGGGGCGATGCCAACAGGACGGGCCACGACATTGGAATCATCAAGGACAACCACCGGCACCAGCACAACACTAACATATTAGCAAGCACATTGCAAATAATCAAAAAGCAAGCACATTGCAAATAATCAAAAACCACAACTATGGTAATAAGCCATTATTTTTTACCTTGTGCAGCTCACCGGGGGATCTCATCCCTCCGGGGGCCATCTCCTCGTCCTCGATGGGGGCCATCACCTTGCCAGGGGAATACTGCTTCTCAACGGTGACTATCTCCTCAAACTCGGTCTTGACCCTCACATAGGTGGCAATCAGAGCTCCTGGGGTAGGCACGGTGGGGCCCTTGCTGTTCTTCCAACTTTCTTTGAGGAGTTCGTCTGCCAACATCCTCAACTCTATGGCCAGTGCTTGTTTCTTGGAGTTCTTCGTCTCCATGGGTTGGCCCGCCAACATGGTCAACTCGTTGGTCGGTGCTCGTTTCCTGGAGATCGCTGTCTCTAGTGGGTTGTCCGCCGGCAACTCTTTGCCTAGTGCTCTAGGATCCATCAATGAACTGACAAACAAAAAGCAATCAAAAGGAAACCACAATCGCAATGAAAACGGGAAAAGAATAGGATGTGAGAATCGGTCGGTGCTTCGCAAACAGAAGATTATTGGAATGAAAATATAGCAGCATAATTGATTCGCCCACCTTTCCTTCGTCGGTAGAGAAGAAAAATGGCAGAAGTGAGTAGCCTGGAGTGAGGTTTTCTTCAAGAAAGGGGAGAAAGGGCTTGAACGAGCATTCCAATGAAATGATGGTTGCTTCGTCCAGTCCAACTTGGAGGCCACCTTACCACTGCTGGTAAAGGTGTGGGTTTTGTGATATGACGGGTCATGCCGGCCACACCGGGGTGACAGGTGAGTCTCGACTGTAGCACCTCGCTGTGATTTGGTGGATGGCATGCGGGCCCGGATGCTTTGAAATGTCATTAACTTGATTTTAGTCTCTTTAGTATTTTGATCCAAGCATGGATGAGGCTAACAAGTTTTAGTCCCACTACTTTTAGTCATGAGACTAAAACGTATCAAAGCACTCTCTGAGGCTGGTCATAGTGGGGAGTAACTTAGACTAGTGTCATGCATATGACACTAGTGTAAGTTACTACCTCCATAGTGCAAAGTAACGTAGTAGTAGTATCATAGATTGATTCATTTATTATCTCATAGACTCATTTTGCCTCGGTAAGCGCTATGTTACAGTAACATATTATGTTACCACAAGCACCTCTTTCCTCATTAAATACTTGCCACATAAGCAAAATTGTCTTGGGATGTGTTAAGTTACTACCTAAGTTACTCCCAGTATGGCTAGCCTCAATATTGTGCACCGCGACCAAGGCGGAGAGGAAAACGAGAGAACTACATAATTAATGCATGAGTTTAATTAGGGTAGTTTTGTAAAGTACGAGATACATTCCTCCAATCACAAAATGCCTTGGTTCATGAGATTTGAGATTTGAGCCCTATAAACCGGAGGGGAGGGGGTACTGCACACGGTGTAGTCTAGTCACTTGTTTTTTTTTGAGCCGAAGTCTAGTCACTTGTTGAAATCTCTAGAAAGGCAAATACTCCTTTCCGATTTACAGGTCTATACTACTCCCTCCGTCTAGGTGTGTAAGTCATCTTACGAAAAACAAATAGTCCCAAAACACTTAGGCACGGTGCATTAACTTCTACCTTGTTTCTTGTTTCTTGGCATACGTATCAACCAATAAGAGATGAGAGGTGTGCATGCTTTTAATGACTTGCAATGGCTAGTTCATTGCATGGAATGCTATTAATTAGCAAATAAACATTGGTGACCCCAGGAGGAAATGGTGCTAAGCGCGTGGACCTATGCAGAATGAGTATCCATCAATGGATAATGGAGTTTAATTGTTAAACAATAGCAATTTTGTCTCATGCAAGAGCCTGGCTAGTACTCCAAGGAACCACACCATGCGAGCCTTCGCAACTGCCACATTCGGTTTGCACTTGGCTCTTCGCCTCTTCGAGAAGACGAACAATGATGTTACTCCTACTTCTACACTATCGAATCCACTGTTGCATGTCCGTCCACCTCGTGCGGGAGGGATAGCGTGTAGCGAAAGCTTCTACTTACTGCTCCTGCCTTTGCGTCCATGACAGCTGGGCCCAACATGTGGTTGGCCCACCTATCATGCAGCCAAAGGCAGGTGCAGTTAAGGCACCGGAGCTCAGTCCGCGAGGGAGAGGGTGTCGTAGTAATCAAATTTCTCGGGCTTGTACGAGTTGACGCGACACATCAAAGCACTGCATTCGATAAAACTCTTTTTACACATTTCAAATGGGCTACTTCGTATGTAGGAGTAGACATACTCTGCTTCGTATGTACTCCCTCTGTTCCAAAATATAAGTCTTTTTAGAGATTTCACTATGAACTACTCCTACATACGAAACAACATGAGTGAATCTACACTCTAAAATATGTCTATATACATCCGTATGTAGTTTGTAGTGGAATCCCTAAAAAGACTTACATTTAGGAACGGAGGGAGTAGTCACTTGTTGCAATCTCTAAAAAGACTTATATTTGGAAACAGAGGGAGTACAATGCATGCATGCATGCCGTGACTTTCCTTTTGATACTTGCATGTGTTGATTTGATGCACCTTGCCAAATTTTGACTATAAATTTAACTAACCAAATTTTCATGCATGTCACAAAAAATCACAGGGCTGTTTGGATTGTGACTATGTTTGTCTTATGTTGCCACATTATTTTTCCCACACTTGCCACACTTGCCTAACCTGAGTTGCTCAAATTGTTAGACACACTTTGGCTTGCCTAAGGGGATCTTGCCACAATTTTTGTGTCTATGACATGTGGGGTTCACTGCTAATAAAAAAATTCTTGTCTTAGGTGTGGCTAATAAAAAAGACTTATATTTAGGAACGGAGGGAGTAGAAAATATAAATAATAATGCATGTTGGGGCAACCCACGTTTCCGCTAATTTTAGCCGTGGGCTTGTTCAAAATTTTTACGAGGGGGTGGTTGTTCATTTAATGGAGGGACTTGTAGTACTACCAGACTTGAACGATACAAAGTGCGACCTGGCACACTGTAACACCACTTGGAACAAGCGGGTAGATATCTCAAAAAACAATCAACAACTAAAAAAAACCGCGACCTGATATGTAGTATAGTACACAATTTTAAACGATTGTTTTGATGGAGTGAAAAATGAAAACTACCCCACTACTTATATATAGGCCGGAGCCTCCGCGCTTGCTTGCTAGGGCTTTTCTATTCACACACTCTCATCCTCTCCAGATCTAAACAAGATAGGGGTGGTAAACCTGTCTTTCTCCCTTCAAAAAACACTGCCTTTCTATTCTCACTGCTGGTTACAGATCCGGACGTATCCCCCTCCACCGGTGAAGGGGAGGAGGGGCAGCGTTTAGGCCGTCGTCGACAGCGAGGGAGGAGACCCACTGCCGGCCGTACCGTTATGTCTGGCCGAGCACCGGCGTAGGAGGTCCTCTGATCCCTTCGTCGTTGCTTGTGGGCGGATCCGGCCTCCCGCCGCCCACCTATCCACATCCTGACGACCTTCAGGTATATCTTCGTTCGAAACCGCCTTAGCTCTACTTCCCCAGCTTGCTACGTCGCTGCATGTGCATCATTTTCTACCTCTCAGCCCCTCTCGATCGGATGGTCCAACGTCACCTATTTTTTTTCTATTGTTAGAGGTAAAGCTACTTCATGGAGTCGAATCTTCTACTCCTTCCGTCCGAAAATACTTGTCATTGAAATAAAGTGGGGGTGGGGGAATTTAGTATGTACATCGGACTTGGTACAAACATGAAGGAAAGGGGATGAAAGTAGTACAGACTGATCATCCAACCGGTCTCTTGGTCGAAAAGGGAAATATAGGGGTAACGCTGTACACAGTGGTATGACCAGGACTAGATTTGCTATCCACACATAGGAGTAGGTGGCTAGAGTGAACAAAAATGGGACCAACCCAGATATGTTTCTTGGATGTTTGTTTCTCGGGGCAACAAACTATGAATCACCACTTTATGCCCCTGTTTACGTACATGGTGCTGTACTGCTGGTGCACCCACTGTCCCATTCCCTTATACCAAATATTTAGGCTCCGGTCAGAATAAAGGGGCAGAAAACATAAGTCTTGATGAAAATAGAGGAATAGGAAAGGAATGTAGGTATAAAACTATGGAACAGCGAACCAGAGGAAACTCTCAAGAGAATGTGTTCGTATGGACTACGAAATGTACAGATTTGTTTTTTAGAGTAGCATGCTTGGCAGTATGAGATGCTATTTGTTTATTCAGCTGCACAGTGACTACTCTTGTCCTCACCTCACGTACCACACATAGGTTGATTTTTTTATTCCAGCAAACATAGCACAACAACCTGTCTAACGCATGGCAGCGAGCGCCTGCCTCGAGCTTCCGCCCAAAAAATGAGCAGCGTGTGGATGTTTCTAATCCGATGGAATCAGTACTACCAGACCAGCTTTCCTATGAAACACTATTCACCTTTCCCGTGTTCCGAACGGTTGGAAGGGAAAAAATACGATAGGAATTGTGTTCCTATGAAAATCCTGCACCAAACCTGTGAACCGAACGTAGCCTTAGCTGTTCTTAATATAATGTCCCTGGTAAAAATGAAGCCATGCCATTGTTTTTGCCTGTAATTGTTTGAGACTCTGACAAGTTTAGCCAAATGTTTTTGCCTGTAATTGTTTGAGACTCTCACTGTTTCCTCTGTGCCTTTTTGTGCAAACAGGGATATCCAATTCACCTGGTTGCTGTTGTGACCTTTTGGTGCACTACACAAAACTCTTCTTAAAAGAAGTGACTTTTGTGCTGTTTAACTGGAATGTCAGATGGAACAGTTGGTTCATTTTGGTGGAACTACACAAAGGGATATCTGTGTTCCAATCCTCATCATCCATATTGGCGCCACAACCTTCCTTTAGGTAAGAATGATATTTAATGCATGTGTGCATCTCTATTTTCCGACCGCCATGACAAAATAATGCTTTTTTTTACTAGTACACTTGTACTCCCTCACTGACAAAACCAATTCTGAATTAGAAGGCCAATCATGTACTTGGTTTCACCAACTGGTGAGGAGAAAGAGAAACATAGCATGAAGAGGAAGAAGAAGAAGAATAAACAGTGCCAAGGCGATCTTGCTGAAGCCAGAGGCCTCAGTCGAGGCTATTCAAGGGCTCCGGCAACGACTACCTTACATGTGAGACGATCCTCCAGGGAGCCCTTCCACTTCTGCTGTCTCACTTAATTAATTAGGAGCACTTAAGTACCACTAATTTATTACTGCCTAATTTTCCTCTTGGAGTTAAACAAATCTTTAGTAGGACCCTATGCTGAATCATGTACGTGTGAATGTTTGTCTACGGAGGTGAATCATGTGGTGGAGCAGGGAGGGAATATTATTAGTGTCATGACATAATAGTGCTATTGTTTTGCATGTCAATTTATTGCCATTGGTTCAATGAGGCAATGTTTTGCGTATTTTCCATCATGAATTTGATGCTACTATTTGAGTAATATTCTAATGTCTTCCTATCCTTTCTCACTAAGCTAATGAAGGTTTCACCTTGTTCCTACTTGTGCAAACAGGGATCATGTTGTGCCAATCATACATTTTAGTGGAACTACACAAGACAATACAATGAACTCTATCCCAACCAGTGCTTTAACTCTGCTGGAAGTTCTTGATAATCTTTCGATATAATCTCAGCACTGGTAAACAAGAGTGATTTCAACCATACATTTGAAGTGCACAAAAATATATACTATTGTGTGATTCCAGTGAGTGCTTTATCATCTCTTATGGGACTACATGAATAAGATTTTTTTCTCAGGTTGGTACGGGCCTAAGGCCTTCATCCATATTAGTTTGTTGTCATCTCTATTTGTATCGTGCTACTGTCATGAGAAACTCATTTATCTTTGCACTTTTAAGTTTTGCAACCTATGATAAATGGCAATGCTTTGAGTGTTGAGTTGAGCTAATTGGCACTGATTAAATAAACTAATACCTCTCTTTAAGCAAGACTACTATGTTGCTAACTTTACCCATTAAGATAATGAGGGTGCTTCTATTTGTTAGTGTATGTTTCATCAACTAGTCCCACTATTAAAGTAATCTCACTCTCTCAATATATGTGTCAACAGGGATGCTCGATTTTGGTGGAACTGCACAAAAACTATGGGTGCTTCATTGCCTCGACAGCTTCCGTCCTTTCCTGTCAGTCGCTAATCTCTACTTGCTTTCTTGCTTTGCTGTCCGTCGCTTGGCTTATCTCGGCTTCCAGTCAAAGGAAATAGTAATTGATATGCTACCTCACACAGGTTGGTACTGGTCTTTATCCTGATTATTGTGCCTGTCATATGTATTGGTAATTTGGTATTGTGCTACTGTTTGCCGATTTCATAAAGGAGTAATTTGGAGCCTGAACTCGCAGGCAAATCATACATCGGGTGATTTCAGTAGAACTGCACAAAATGATCAGATGGACAGATACTTATGCTGCTGCTATGTACTCCAAAGTTCACTCAGACAAGCATCGATGTTGACAAGAAGTGCCTATATTCATTCGAGTATCAACCGGCATCAACTAATTGTCAAACTCCAAGTATTAGGACAGTGAACGCCAAAAATATTGCTTGGTGCATAGCCCAGAAAAACGCAGTCCAGTCTTTGGTCCCAACTTGTGCCTTTTGGTTATCGGCACATATGGTAGCGAACTATATGGCATGGAGTCTAAATATTCCAGACAAGTTGGTTGACGCGTATATTCATCTGGGACTTAATCAGTCTGCATGCCAAGGATGCTCCATTTCAGTTGAACTGCACAAAAAAATTGGTGGTTCATTTTCTCAACCGCCTCCTTTCTCGTCTGCAATGTAGAATTTTGGCGAGATACAGGACCAAGATGAGCCACTAAACTAGTTGGATGAAAGTAGTGGCCAAGTTGCTCAAACCTCCGTCGGCACAAGGCCAGTATTTGAGGATAAACCTACAAGCAAAGTTCAGATTGTCTGTGCTGCCTCTTATGTACTCGAAAGTTTACTCGTACAAGAACTAATTTTAGCAAGAAGTACCTCTGATTGAACACCATTTACCAATCTGTACCCTAGGTAATTAAAGTTCATCCATGGATCATATTGGCTGTGATATCAATCATTTGGATGCATAAACATACTGAACATGTGTATATCTGAATCTTTTTGTGAATTATGTATGAATATTGTCATGTGATCTATCAATCATTTGGATGCATAGATATGCTGAGCTTGTGTATATATGAATCTTTTGAGTTGTTGATAGTGAATGTTGGCTACGAATATGAATGTGTCATGTGAACCTGAGTTTGATATGAATTGCAACAGAACCAGTTATAAACCTTCTCCTCCTCTCAATCTGCGACTCCACTGCCGCGTTTTCCCATCTCCGAGTCGTTCCCGTCCGGGGCCTCGCCGTCGTCCACCGCCTCGCTGTGTTCGGTGCGACGTGGTCGACAAACAAGAGTCATCGGAAGAGGACTATACGTGGAGAGCCTGACGGCTGGGACCCACGAGGTCCATGGTCGCACGCAAGGAAAGTTCCTCCTTATTAAGCTGAAAAAAATGTTTCCTACACCTGACAGCTGGGACCCACCGGCTGTATCTTCGCACGGAAGGAAGTGCCTCCTTGTTTTGCGAAAAAAATTATTCATCCTGTTGACATCTGGGACCCGTCAGATTTGGTGACTGACTTGTGGGCCTGCTAAGTGGACGTGTACGCACGACTTTGTCAACTTAATCAACAAATGATTCTAGCAGCTGGACCGTAGGATGTTAATCCAACAGTCGTGCTCCTTCTTCAACCTCTGTTCTTGCTCCTGTCTCCCGTGGGCGGCACCACGGCTGTGTTGCCGCGCACCCGAACCAGTGAAGTTTCCCACTCCTCTCCATCTGCGACTCCACTGCCCCGTCTTCCCAATCTCCGGGTCGTTCCAGTCTGGGTGCGCTCGGCACGGTGTGGTCAACGTGGTCAACAACCAAGAGTCATCGGAAGATGACTGTACGTGAGAGACTGACAGTGGGGACGCACCACGCCCATGGACGCATGCATGCAACGGAACGCGGCGAGGTCAACGTGGTCAAGGAGAGTCTCAGCTGGGTCCACGGCCGCAGCAAGTAAGTTCCTCCTTATTACGCGGAAAATAATGATTCCTCCAACTAACAGCAGGGACCCACTGGACGGGCCACCGTATTTTGCGAAAAAAATGTTTGCCCCCTGACTGCTGGGACCCACCTGACGGGCCACCGTATTTCGCGAAAAAAACGTCCCCCCCCGCTGTCAGCTCGGACCCACCGGAAGTGCCTCCTTATTACGCACAAAAAAAATGAATACTCCCCCTGCTAGCTGGGACCCACCTTGGTGGGAGGATGACTTGTGGGCCTACTAAGTTGATGGGGACGAAGGGCTCTGTCAACTTAGTCAATATGAACGATTCTAGCTCCAGTGACCGTACGATGTCCATCCAATGACCATAGTGCTTCTTCAACCTCTGGTCTTCTTGCTCCAGCCACCCAAACCAACGTCTGTCGTGCCTCATGCTCCTGCCTCCCATGGCCCTGTGCTGCCGCGAAGGACTCACCGCCCCCTACTATTCCCACCGCTGGCCAGGCCCTGCGGCGACGGCAGCCTCACACCAAAGCCGAACCAGTGTTTCCTTATACTCCTCTCCGCGCGGGCTTCCACTACCGCGTCTTCCCCGGCTCCGCGTTGTCCCCTTCCTAGGCCTCGACGTCGTCCACCGCCGTGGTGCTCTCCGCGCGGCGTGGTTAACATGGTCAAGGAACGACTTCCATCGGAAGAGTACTGTATGTGGAGAGGCTGACAGCTGGGTCCACGGCCAAAACCCAGTTTTTTTATGATTTGCCAAGTAAGTCGCTTTGTCAGGCCTTTTGGGCTGCAAATCTTTCAAGACGAGGAGAGATTTCATTCGGCTGGCCGAGAAAATGGCCCATCAGTAATGAGAAATGGTCTGTACATTTTTAAAACACATCAAAGCGGCAATTAGTTTCAAAAATCTTTTTTTCATTTCGAGATTTTAAATTACATTAATTTTTATGCGTGGAGAATTTGTTGGATTTTATATTGATATACATTTAGTTTTAAAATCAGTTTGAATGTGAGTCGAAATTTTGGGATTAAAAACAGTTCGGACCGCACCGAAATATGCAAAATTTCGTATAATTTTTTAAGCGTGGCCACAATATGGTCTGTAATGCTAACAAAAAGAATATGGGCTCCAAAAAACTTAAGAATTAGCAAATGGGCAGTAAATTATTAGAAATAATGGCAGATGGGTTGTATGCTGTTTTCCACAGATTTGAGGCTTTCCTAAAAAAAGGTTGACGCACAAGCAGTGACTGTTGGATGGCCATCCAACGGCCGTCGTGCTTCTTCAATCTCTGCTCTTCTTGCTCTAGCCGCTCAAACAAGCGCCGGTGGGACTGCCTGCTCCCTCCTCCCCGCGGCCGGCTGAGCTGCCGTGCAGGCCTCACCGCCCCACCATACTCCCATCACTGGCCTAGCCATCCCTCTACTCACCCACACCTGCTGTTATTCTCCGGCGACGGCAGATGAACCAGTAAACCCTCATTCAGTCGTACTCCCCTCCGCGTGGGAAATAACTGCTGAGTCTTCCCTGCCTCTGTGTCGTTCCCTTCCTAGGCCTCGCCGTCGTCCACCGCCCTGGTGCTCTCGGCGCGGCCTGGTTAACGTGGTCAATGACAGACATGCATCTGAAGTGGACTGTACGTGGAGAGTCCGACAGCTGGGTCCACGGCCGCACACAAGGAAATGCCTCCTTATTACGAGCAAAAAAAATGAATACTCCCCCTGTTAGCTGGGACCCAGTATAGTGGCAGGCTGACTTGTGGGCCTACTAAGTTGACGGGGACGGAGGGCTTTGTCAACTTAGTCAATATGCACGATTCTAGCTCCAGTGACCGTACGATATCCATCCAACGGCCGTAGTGCTTCTTCAACCTCTGGTCTTCTTGCTCCAGCTACCCAAACCAGCGCCGGTCGTGCCTCGTGCTCCTGCCTCCCGTGGCTGGCTGTGATGCGGCGGAGGCCTCACCGCCCCCTACTACTCCCACCGCTGGCAAGGACATCCCTCTACTCACCCACACCCCCTGTTATTCTGCGGTGACGGCAGCCTCACACTGTAGCGAACCAGTGAACCCTCGTACTCCTCTACGCGTGGGCATCCACTGCCACGTCTTCCCCGACTCTACGTCGTCCCCTTCCTAGGCCTCGCCGTCGTCCACCGCCCTGGTGCTCTCGGCGCGGCGTGGTCAACGTGGTCAAGGAACGGCTTCCATCGGACGTGGACTATACGTGTAGAGGCTGACAACTGGGTACACGGCCGCAGCAAGAAAGTGCCTCCTTATTACGCGCAAAATAATTATTCCTCCACCTGACAGCGGGGACCCACCATACAGGCCACCATATTTCATGAAAAAACGTTTCCCCCCTGACTGCTGGGACCCACCAGCTACACCTTTGCACGCAAGGAAGTAAGTCCAGGAAAAAACGATTCGCCTCCCTGACTGCTGGGACCCACCAGCTACATCTTCGCACGCAAGGAAGTGCGTCCGGGTAAAAAAAACCGATTCGCCCCCCTGACTGCTGGGACCCACCAGCTACATCTTCACACACAAAGGAAGTGCGTCCGAGCAAAAAAAAACGATTCGCCCGTCTGACTGCTGGGACCCACCAGCTACATTTTTGCACGCAAGGAGCTGCTTGACAGTCGGGACCCAGCTGGTCGAAGCGTACGTAGCATTGTCATTCTGGTCACGAACTTGTACGTACATATATACTGGTCAATGTAGAGGCGCGCACGTGTCGTAGTAGAGGCGCGTATGTGTCGTAGTAGAGGCGCGCACGTAGCATGTACACGTACGTACAGCGGCCAGGGTGCAAGAAAGAAAATACGGCCAGCGGGGTCTCGAACGCCTAGTCGCGCATATGTAGGGCAAGGGCTCGTGTTCATGGGGAGGCAACGAAATGGGTCGTGTTCAAGGGGAGGCAACGGAATGTGTCATGTTCATCAGGAGGCAACGGAACGCGTGGGAGACAACCGGCTGGGTCGAAACGGAATGCGTGGTCGTGTTCACCGGGAGGGCTTGGACGGAACAGGCGATGGAAATGAGGCCTGGCGTACCGCACAACGGAGGAAACGGCCTTGTGTTCGACCAGCCACATTCGAAACGGGGTCCTGTTGATCGGGAGGGGCCTAGCGTACCGCAAAACGGAGGAAACGGACCTCCTACGGTTGAAACGGGGGTCCTGTTGATCGGGAGGGGTGTGGCATACCGCAAAACGGAGGAAACGGACCTCCTACGGTCGAAACGGGGGTCCTGTTGATTGGGAGGCGTGTGGCGTACCGCAAAACGGACGAAACGGACTTGTGTTGGAACGCTACAGTCGAAACAGGGGGGGGAGGGGTGTGGCGTACCACAAAACGAGACTCCACGGGATACTGTTCATCTCCACCGTCGACCTCCTCCAGCCTCCACGGGCTACCGTCGACCTCCTCCAGCCTCCATGGGCTCCTGTTCATCCAGCCTCCACCGCGCGCTACTCCACCGGCTACTGTTCAACCACCCCTCCACGGGCACCCCTCCACCGTCTACTGTTCATCCAGCCCTCCACACCACGGGGTCCTATTCAACCACCCCTCCACGGCCACCCCTCCACCGTCTACTGTTCATCCAGCCCTCCACACCACGGGTTCCTGTTCATCCAGAGGCAACACCACCGCTCACTGTTCATCCAGCCCCCCCCCACAACGCTCACTGTTCATCCAATCGATCAGCTTCAGTTAGCAGCAGTGACAAAGGAATCGCTCCATCGAGTTCAGTTAACAACCATCGGGTTCAGTTAACAACCTCCTCCAGCCTCCACGGGCTCCTGTTCATCCAGCCTCCACCGCGCACTACTCCACCGGCTACTGTTCAACCACCCCTCCACGGGCACCCCTTCACCGTCTAATGTTCGTCCACCCTCCACGGGGTCGTCCTGTTCATCCAGAGGCAATGCCACGGGGTCCTGCATCCATCCCCACCGCTCACTGTTCATCCAACCCCCCCTCCCCCGCAACACTCACGGTTCATCCAATCGATCGGCTTCAGTTAGCAGTAGTAGCGAAGGAATCGCTCGATCAGGTTTAGTTAACAGCCATCGATCGATTGCTCGGGTTCAGTAACGCATAGCCTGCAGTGCAATTGCTCGGGTTCAGTTAGAGCCCAACGCCTCGCTCGGCTTCAGTTAGAGCCAACGCCTCGCACACACGCGTGTACGTACGAGAGAAACGTGCATCGCTCTGCCCCCTACCTCCCACCGTAACCGGCAACTCCCCGAAATTTTCCTCCCCCTCGCTTCTACCGCGGTTTTTCCGTCATGGACGGCCCAAAGAATGTCATGCAGCTGCGTCTCCGGCCCGCCCAGGACGAAAAGCCCATTTTCTGTCATGATTTTTTGTCATAAGTAGGAGCCCACCACATCTATGATGATACCGGGTTTTGTCACAATTATCGTCATAGAAGTGTCATATGTATGACAGAAAAAAAATTCGTTCGGCCCAAAATGTCACGGATGTGTCTTTTTTTTGTAGTGATAGTCCGGCTATCCGAGGACCCCCTAATCTAGGACTCCCTCACCCATGCCTTTTCCTCCTAAGCCATCCAAGAAAAAAGATGATGAGTATTTTGAGCGCTTTGCTGAAATGATTAGACCTATCTTCTTACGTATGCGCTTAACTGATATGCTTAAAGTGAATCATTATGATAAATACATGAAAGATATTACTACAAATAAAAGAAAGATACCGGAAGCTGAACTTTCCACCATGCTTGCTAATTATACTTTTAAGGGTGGAATACCTAAGAAACTTGGAGATCCAGGAGTACCAATTATACCATGCTCCATTAAAAAAACTATGTTAAAACTGCTTTATGTGATCTTTGTCACGCCCAATATGCGACCCTATACTAAAGCAACTCGAAGGTCCCACCAAGGATAGAAGTGCATATTGGAGACACTTTTGCAAGGTGGATATCATTACATCAACATTACATAAAAGACGGGGATACATACAAAAGGCATACAATGCCACATGAATACAACGTCATCTTACATAAGAGCACCATCCGACTACGGATGAAACACAAACAAAAACTCAAACGACATCCACCCTGCTAGCCCAGGCTGCCGACCTGGAACCTATCCCCCGATCGAAGAAGGAGCAGAAGAAGAACTCCGAAACAAGTAAACTTCGCTCTCGCGTCATGATCATCGCATAACCTGTACCTACAACTGTTGTTGTAGTAATCTGTGAGCCACGAGGACTCAGCAATCCCATTACCATGGGTATCAACTAGCAAAGCTTAAAGGGTATGGAAAGGATAAGTGATGAGGTTGAAGCAATGACTAAGCATATATAGTGGCTAACATATGCAAATAAGAGCGGTAAGAGAAACAACGGAACGGTCATGAAGCTAGCAATGATCAAGAGGTGATCCTGAACTCCTACTTATGTCAAACATAACCCCAAAACCGTGTTCACTTCCCGGACTCCTCCAAAAAGAGACCATCACGGCTACACACGCGGTTGATGCGTTTTAATTCGTATCTGGTGTCAAGTTATCTACAATCGGACATTAACAAATTCCCATCTGCCACATAACCGCGGGCACGGCTTTCGAAAATTCAAACCCTGTAGGGGTGTCCCAACTTAGCCCATGATAAGCTCTCACGGTCAATGAAGGATATTCCTTCTCCCAGGAAGACCCGGTCAGTCTTGGAATCCCGGTTTACAAGACATTTCGACAATGGTAAAACCAGACCAGCAAAGCCGCCGGGATGTGCCGACAAATCCCGATAGGAGCTGCACATATCTCGTTCTCAGGGCACACCGGATGAGCCACACATCGGGCTGGCATAGACCCTGGTTGCCCAGGGGGCGCCGGACATCGCTCGGTTTGGACCAGCACTTAGATAAGCACTAGCCCGGGGGGGGGGCTAAAATAAAGATGACCCTCGGGTTGGCTGACCCAAAGGAAAGGTATATGTGGTGGTGGGGCAAATGGTAAAATCAAGGTTGGGCCTTGCTGGAGGAGTTTTATTCAAAGCGAACTGTCAAGGGGGTCCCACAAATCACCCAACCGTGTAAGGAACGCACAATCCGGGAACATAATACCGATATGACAGAAACTAGGGCGGCAAAGGTGGAACAAAACACCAGGCATAAGGCCGAGCCTTCCATCCTTCACCAACTATATAGATGCATTAATTAAATAAGAGATATTGTGATATCCCAACATAATCCTGTCCACCATGGAGCAATCTTCAACTTCACCTGCAACTAACAACGCTATAAGAGGGGCTGAGCAAAGCGGTAACATAGCCAAACAACGGTTTGCTAGGAAGGGTGAAAAAGGTTAGAGGCTGACCTGGCAATTTGGGAGGCTTGACGAGCAAGAGATAGGTAGCCCAGCAAAGTGATATAACGAAGCAATCTAGCATAGCAATGATAGTAATGAGATCCAAGGTGATGGTCATCTTGCCTGAAATCCCGCTAGGAAGAAGAACGAGTCCATGAAGAAGATGACGGGAGTAGTCGAACGAATCCTCACAATCGCAACATACTGGAACTAAGAAGCAACACCGGAAAGAAACAAACAACATGGTAAATGGACAAGCATAAACATGGCATGATGCACAATTCATGTATGATGCATGTCCGGTTTAAATAGCATCGCATGGCATGGCAAAATGCAACAAGCAATACTACAAGTTAAGTGGAGCTCAATATGCAACGAGTTGCATATTGGCGAAACTTCACAACATTTATGTAGTTTGATCTTGTTTAGGTTACCCAACAATATTAAATGTTGTTAAACATGGCAAGAGGTGAAGCATAAGTAAACTAACTATTCAGGCAAGTATAAATGAGGCCGGAACAACAAACAACAATTTCGGAAAATCCTCATATGCATATTTTGAATTTGGTACTGTTCTTCCCTAAAACATATTTTATTGTTGTTAAACAGCAAAATAAAGTGCACCGTATTAAACTAGGCATTTTTCCACCACATTTACATATAAAGTTTATTAAATTTGAAGCTACGGTTATTTAGTTGTGAAATATATCATTTTAACATGGCATTTGAGCAAATTTAAACAAACAACATTTTTTTAACATGGATGAAAGTGGCATATTATGTAACTAGATGAAAAACTAAGCATTTTCCATATATAATGTTTTTACATATGATGCATGATTTGTGAGTTATTAAATGCATGAACATGAGGGACTTTTCTGCAAAACTGGTAACTCTGGATAAATAGACAAATTTGTTGGACTGATAAAAAACCAAAACATGCCAAAACTAGCTAGAGCAGGCCCAACAAAAGGAAAAAAAGGGAGGCGCTAGGTTTGTGGCCTCACCCAGTGGGCTTCGGCCCGGTTCGACGAAGGCAGCAGGCCGAGAGGCGGCGCGAGGGAGCTGGGCCTTGGCTCGGTTCCGATCTGGAGGGCGCTGGAGGCTGGCGCTCCTGTTCCGAGGAAGCAGAGGGAGCAGGGCGCTGGCAACAGGTCGAGGCAGGGGCCAGGCGTGGCGGCAGCTTGGTCTCCGGCAACGGAGCGATGACCTTGAGGTAGGGACGAGGGCGGGGCGCAGGGACTCGCCGGATCTTATGGAGGCAGTGACGAACGGAGCAGGACCGCGGCGGGAACTACAAGGCCATGACGGGGAGAATTCAGAGAAAAACAGATAGGAAGGAGGAAGAAGGAGGGAAGGAGGCGGGGCATGGCGCTGAACCCGTGGCTGCCGGAGTCGCGCTCGCCGGCACGGAGGAGGAGGCCAGGACGGCAAGGTCCTCGAGACCCTGGGCTCGGGCGCTCGGCCTTGGGAGCGTCTGGGCTGAAAGGGCTCCGATGAGGCGAGGCACGGGAGGCCTCGAACACCATGGCTTGGGGCACGAGGAGAGCTTGAGCGCGGGACGGCGAGGTCCTGGCGAGGCGGCGGCTGGATCCTAGTATAGAGAGAACGGGAGAGAGAGATGAGAAGAAAGGGAAGGAGAGCAGGGGAGAGGAAGAGGGAGTCCGGCCTGGTGACTCAGGATCGAGACCATCTCGATCTGGAGGTTGGGGCGCCATGGGGCTGTAGGAGCTCGGGGACGGAGGGCTCGGGCGCGGGAGGAGCTCTGGTTGGCCGGGAGATGATCCCAAGGTGGGAGGAGGAGGTTGCAGGCTTCGGTGGTAGTGGAGGGGATCGATGGAGGTAGGTGGCGGCGCTGGGTTGGCACGGGAAGGAATGAGGGGATCCCGAGGAAGAAAGCTAGGTGCGTGGCGGTAGAGGGATTCGGAGGATGGGACAGCTCCCCTAGATTTTAGGGTTGCTCTATTTATATAGTAAGTAGGCTAGGTTTAGGGGGGGTATTTGATCCCTCTGATTTTTAATCGGACAATCGAGAATAAATAGTTTAGGAAGTCCAAATAAGAAAACTGAGATATTTTATAGATGTTTGGGGATGATACGAATCCAACGGTGATGATTGAGCGGTTCGTGTTCGGGGCAAGTTTCGAACGCATGCGAGGGGTCTGAGAGAGGTCGACGAAGACAAGGGGGAATGTGGCAACTACGAGCGGATACGGGTTTTATGAAAACATATGGATGCGATGCACATGATGCTATGAGACGAGATGCATGGCATGAACAAAATGCAAAACAAACGACAAAAACCCAACCACGAAGGAAATATCATATCGCATCTCCGGAAAAGGCAAGAGTTGGAGTTACGAATAGGAAAGTTGTATCCGGGGCGTTACAACACTCCACCACTACGAGAGGATCTCGTCCCGAGATCTAGGATGGCACCGGAGGGAAAAAGAAGAGGAAGATAAGAGGTAAACTAAGTTGCTTCTTCGACAGACGAGTGAGACCATGAACCTTGAGATGTTGAGCAAAATGAAAGAAACAAAACAACCAAGATGAGCAAAGTTGAAAACACTCCGTTAAAAAAGAGGAATAAGGGATACGACGAGTACCAAGAGGTTTAGTGATAAGATAGATATTGAAACCACTCCGGTTAAAACTAGATAGAGAAGGAATAAGATTGATATAATTTGGGCAGCACTCCGACTGAAAGGAGATGCAAGACTTGATAAAATGGAAAGAACTTGAGGAGATGACACAACACTCCGGTTAAATGGATAAGCACAAAAATAACATGATCCTCACAATTCGAGATGATGAGTGAAAAGAGCAACATCACAATGCCTCCAGAAGAAAGAATAGAAGATAGATCATTGGAAAAACAGAATGGAGAAGAAAATGCCAACTTGTGCCACAAATGAGCTTGGAAAGCACCTTTAGAAGGAAGGATTAAATGGAGTTGTTGAGAAAATCAACAACGAAAAGAATAAGCTTGTTGTGGTCTTATGGTAACATCTCAAGATCATAAGGTGGCAACCGGCCACAAACGGAAATGATTGGATAGCTGAGAAGAACGAAGAAATGCAAAACTCCACGTCAAAAGATACAGAGAATTAATTACACTTCGAGACGCGAGAAGAAAAGATACTTGAATTTCTTCAACAAAATCTTGATGAACTCTTGAAGAATGAATTAAATCATGAAGAAGCACTGTGAAGAACTCCGGTGACAAAAGGATGATGAGATAGAATCAAGGAAGAAAGAATAATATTAAAGCCTTGCGATGATTTAGGTGGAGGTTCCGACGGAATGGCCGAGGAAATTTGAACTCCGGAAAAGAAAAGATGAAAACACTTGGAACTGGAATTTATTCATCAAGAACAAACTCCGAAGGAAGGGATTAATCTCTTGGAGGAAATAAGAATTAGATTTATTGTATGCTTATCCTTCATCAAATTTAATTGATGACAAGCAACGGATTTGGCATACTACTTATTCCCATTGAAAAAGGATTAAGAGAGATATAGCATAAACTTGAGATGGTCTTCATGAACCACCGGTAGGATTGAAAAGAATGAATGAATTAATATGATAATCAAAGAAAAAGAATCTTGAACAAACCACCATAAGAATTCGAAAAAATGATTGATGAAAGAGAAAGAATCACCGGGAAGAATTAGAAGAACCAATATGCTAGAGGGAATTAAGAGACAAGATAACAAAGGGATCGCGAACAGATTGAAGAATACTTGAACGAAGCACCGAAATAATACTGAGATGAACGAAGGGGCACGGATATAGAATAATTTGGAGAACGAATCTGAAAACTTAGAATGAAGAAATATTCCGAAAAGATGATCTCCGGATGATCGAGAGGGAAAACAACTCCTGCAATACTCTGGATGGATGAAAAAGAATTGCACGACTAAAAACAATTTGAGATGATAGCATCAAGCTAGCGACATGAATCTTTGGGAGAACGGACAAGATTTAAGAGAAACTCTCCTTCGGTCTTCAGAAGTTGAGAATGACGACGAGAAAGAACACCAAAAGTACTGAAATACACCGAGAGAATGAAATGCGAAGAGGTTGAGCCAACAATGAAAATGATTTGAAATCGATCTTGGAAAGGCATCTGACTGATGAGATTCATTCTTACGTCACACTTGAAAAGAATTTGGGAATAGCTCCAGAATAGTTAGAAGAGTCAGGTAAGATCCTGGGAAAAGACATGTGGGTTAGGGCCCACTAGAGAGATAACACCGTTTAAAAGGATTGTTGAAAAGATAGATGATGCACTGGAACAATTGAAATATTTGAATGAGGTGACAACCTCAAATTAATTGGAACATAGACGAATCTCCTGTGATGTCTTCCGAACTCCGGAATGATTGAATGGCGAGAGGCAAACGAGCAAGGAGAACACTTGATCCAAGGAAAAAAATATGATCAACCCGAAAAAAAACTTGAATTGAGTCCACCGGAAAAGAAAAAGAGATGAAGAATATCAAACAAAAGAGAATTCACCAGTTGAAATGATTGAGGGAAGACTGAAGAGGCTCCGTACGAATGAAATTGATGCTCGAAAGTGATTCAGG
>NC_041387.1:418217408-418218952 GCF_002162155.2 Triticum dicoccoides
AGGGCGGGAAAAACAAAGGCAACTTGGAAGGGGAAACGATGAATATCTTGAAGAGAAACACCGGTTGAAATCATTGAGGAAAGAAAGCAAAGACTTCACACAAGTAGGATGGATACTCAATTACAGACTCTGACTCCGAGAAGAAAAAAGGGAGGGCGGGTGGGAAAAGAAAACAACTGAGGATTGAACTTGGCAAAGAAGAAGAGGCTCGAGTCAACTTGACGAGAAACACACCGGATGAAAAGAGCTGAGAACCAACAATCGGAGAACCAACTGCGTCATCCTAAAGAAAGTTTGAAAGGGAAGAGGAGTAATTCAAAACACCTATGTCAAGATTCCTCACTAGAGCGACGAAGGGGCTGAGGAGTAAAAATAATTCCTACTCTCCGATATAACTAGACTCCGAAAACAGTTTTCTTCTAGACTCGACATTGGCCAAACTACACGATCAATCAAGGGGGCTCCCCTGGGCAACCTAGCTCTGATACCAACTTGTCACGCCCAACATGCGACCCTATCCTAAAGCAACTCGAAGGTCCCACCAAGGATAGAAGTGCATATTGGAGACGCTTTTGCAAGGTGGATATCATTACATCAACATTACATAAAAGATGGGGATACATACAAAAGGCATACAATGCCACACGAATACAACGTCATCTTACATAAGAGCACCATCCGACTACGGATGAAACACAAACAGAAACTCAAACGACACCCACCCTGCTAGCCCAGGCTGCCGACCTGGAACCTATCCCCTGATCGAAGAAGAAGCAGAAGAAGAACTCCGAAACAAGTAAACATCGCTCTCGCATCATGATCATCACATAACCTGTACCTGCAACTGTTGTTGTAGTAATCTGTGAGCCACAAGGACTCAGCAATCCCATTACCATGGATATCAAGACTAGCAAAGCTTAAAGGGTATGGAAAGGATAAGTTGTGAGGTTGCAGCAGCGACTAAGCAAATATAGTGGCTAACATATGCGAATGAGAGCGGGAAGAGAAACAATGGAACGGTCGTGAAGCTAGCAATGATCAAGAGGTGATCCTGAACTCCTACTTATGTCAAACATAACCCCAAAACCGTGTTGACTTCCCGGACTCCGCCGAAAAGAGACCATCACGGCTACACACACGGTTGATGCATTTTAATTCGTATGTGGTGTCAAGTTATCTACAATCGGACATTAACAAATTCCCATCTGCCACATAACCGCGGGCACGGCTTTCGAAAGTTCAAAACCTGTAGGGGTGTCCCAACTTAGCCCATGATAAGCTCTCACGGTCAATGAAGGATATTCCTTATCCTAGGAAGACCCGATCAGTCTCGGAATCCCGGTTTACAAGACATTTCGATAATGGTAAAACAAGACCAGCAAAGCCGCCCGGATGTGCCGACAAATCCCGATAGGAGCTGCACATATCTCGTTCTCAGGGCACATCGGATGAGCCAGACGTCGGGTTGGCATAGACCCTGGTTGCCCAGGGGGCGCCGGACATCACTCGGTTTGGACCAGCACTTAGAGAAGCACTGGCCCGGG
>NC_041387.1:418219155-418233405 GCF_002162155.2 Triticum dicoccoides
GGGGCTAAAATAAAGATGACCCTCGGGTTGGCCAACCCAAAGGAAAGGTATAGGTGGTGGTGAGGCAAATGCTAAAACCAAGGTTGGGCCTTACTGGAGGAGTTTTACTCAAAGTGAACTGTTAAGGGGGTCCCGTAAATCACCCAACCGTGTAAGGAACGCAAAATCCGGGAACATAATACCGATATGACAGAAACTAGGGCGGCAAGGGTGGAACAAAACACCAGGCATAAGACTGAGCCTTCCACCCTTCACCAACTATATAGAAGCATTAATTAAATAAGAGATATTGTGATATCCCAACATAATCATGTCCACCATGGAGCAATCTTCAACTTCACCTGCAACTAACAACGCTATAAGAGGGGCTGAGCAAAGCGGTAACATAGCCAAACGACGGTTTGCTAGGAAGGGTGAAAAAGGTTAGAGGCTGACATGGCAATTTGGGAGGCTTGACGAGCAAGAGATAGGTAGTGCAGCAAAGCGATAGAACGAAGCAATCTAGCATAGCAATGGTAGTAATGAGATCCAAGGTGATGGTCATCTTGCCTGAAATCCCGCTAGGAAGAAGAATGAGTCCATGAAGAAGACGAACGGGAGTAGTCGAACGAATCCTCACAATTGCAACATTACCAGAACTAAGAAGCAACACCGGAAAGAAACAAACAACATGGTAAATACACAAGCATAAACATGGCATGATGCACAATTCAAGTATGATGCATGTCCGGTTTAAATAGCATGGCATGGCATGGCAGAATGCAACAAGCAATACTACAAGTTAAGTGGAGCTCAATATGCAACGAGTTGCATATTGGCAAAACTTCACAACATTTATTTAGTTCAATCTTGTTTAGGCTACCCAACAATATTAAATGTTGTTAAACATGGCAGGAGGTGAAGCATAAGTAAACTAACTATTTAGGCAAGTTTAAATGAGGCCGGAACAACAAACAACAATTCCGGAAAATCCTCATATGCATATTTCGAATTTGGTACTATTCTGCCCTAAAACATATTTTATTGTTGTTAAACAGCAAAATAAAGTGCACCATGTTAAACTAGGCATTTTTCCACCCCATTTACATATAAAGTTTATTAAATTTGGAGCTACGGTTATTTAGTTATGAAATAAATCATTTTAACATGGCATTTGAGCAAATTTAAACAAAAAACATTTTAAACATTTTTAACATGGATGAAAGTGGCATATTATGAAACTAGATGATAAGCTAAGAATTTTTCATATATAATGTTTTTACATATGATGCATGATTTGTGAGTTATTAAATGCATGAACATGAGGGACTTTTCTGCAAAACTGGTAACTCTGGATAAATAGACAAATTCGTTGGATTGATAAAAAACCTAAACAGGCCGAAACTAGCTGGAGCAGGCCCAACAGAAGGAAAAAAAGGGAGGCACTGGGGGTGTGGCCTCACCCAGTGGGCTTCGGCCCGGTTCGGCGAGGGCAGCAGGCCGAGGGGCGGTGCGAGCGAGCTGGGCCTTGGCTCGGTTCCGATCTGGAGGGCGCTGGAGGCTTGCGCTCCTGTTCTGAGGAAGCAGAGGGAGCAGGGCGCTGGCAGCTGGTCGAGGCAGGGGCCAGGCGCGGCGGCAGCTTGGTCTCCGGCAACGGAGCGACGACCTGGAGGAGGGGACAAGGCCGGGGCGCAGGGACTCGCCGGATCTAATGGAGGCAGCAACGAATGGAGCAGGACCGCGGCAGAAACTACAATGCCATGACGGGGAGAATTCAGGGGAAACAGATAGGAAGGAGGAAGAAGGAGGGAAGGAGGCGGGGCATGGCGCTGGACTCGTCGCTGCCGGAGTCGCGCTCGCCGACGCGGAGGAGGAGGCCAGGACGGCAAGGTCCTCGAGACCATGGGCTCGGGCGCTCGGCCTTGGGAGCGTCTGTGCTGAAAGGGCTCCGATGAGGCGAGGCACGGGAGGCCTCGAACGCCATCGCTTGGGGCACGAGGAGAGCTTGAGCGCGGGACGACGAGGTCCTGGCGAGGCGGCGGCTGGATCCTGGTACAGAGAGAACGGGAGAGAGAGATGAGAAGAAAGGGAAGGAGAGCAGGGGAGAGGAAGAGGGAGTCCGGCCTGGCGACTCAGGATCGAGACCATCTCGATCTAGAGGTTGGGGTGCCATGGGGCTGTAGGAGCTCGGGCACGGAGGGCTCGGGCGCAGGAGGAGCTCGGGTTGGCCGGGAGATGGTCCCAAGGTGGGAGGAGGAGGTTGCAGGCTTCGGTGGTAGTCGAGGGGATCGATGGAGGTAGGTGGCGGCGCTGGGTTGTCTTAGGAAGGAATGAGGGGATCCCGAGGAAGAAAGCTAGGTGCATGGCGGCAGAGGGATTCGAAGGATGGGACAGCTCCCCTAGATTTTAGGGTTTCTCTATTTATATAGTAAGTAGGCTATGTTTAGTGGGGTATTTGATCCCTCCAATTTTTAATCGCACGGTCGAGAATAAATAGTTTAGGAAGTCCAAATAAGAAAATAAAGATATTTTATAGATGTTTGGGGATGAGCCCAATCCAACGGTGATGACTGAGCGGTTCGGGTTCGGGGAAAGTTTCAGACGCACGCGAGGGGTCTGAGAGAGGTCGACGAAGACAAGGGGGGAATGTGGCAACTACGAGTGGATACGGGTTTTATGAAAACATATGGATGCGATGCACATGATGCTATGAGATGAGATGCATGGCATGAACAAAATGCAAAACAAACAACAAAAACCCAACCACGAAGGAAATATCATATCGCATCTCCGGAAAAGGCAAGAGTTGGAGTTACGAATATGGAAAGTTGTATCCGGGGCGTTACAATCTTGGAGCCAGTGTTAGTGTTATCCCTCTCTCTTTATATCATAGACTTGAATTGAATAAGTTGACACCTACTGAAATATCTTTACAAATGGCTGATAAATCAACTGCTATACCTGTTGGTATTTGTGAGGATGTGCCTGTTGTGGTTGCAAACGTTACTATTTTAACGGACTTTGTTATTCTTGATATTCCCGAGGATGATAGTATGTTGATTATCCTTCGTAGACCCTTTTTGAATACTGCAGGGGCTGTTATTGATTGCAACAAAGGCAATGCCACTTTTCATGTTAACGGTAATGAGCATACGGTACACTTTCCGAGGAAACAACCTCAAGTTCATAGCATCATTTCTATTGGAAAAATTCCTTCGATTATTATTGGAGGTTTTGAACTTCCTCTTCCTATGACATTCTTATTATTGGGGATGTTCATATCCCCGTTGAGGTAACCTAGTGTTATTTGAAATTTCTCTGGTTCCATGTTATTTGGAATGAGTTTGTTAACAAGACTTGATCAACCTTGTTAGTGGATTCCTTTTCATGAGCATGAGATGGATGAAACTAGAAGGCACAACCTTCTGTACCCTCCTTTTACTTTCTGTTATTAGAACAAATAAAATAAAAATAGTATTTTCTATCTATTTTCTGAATTATCCATGCAATAAAAAATATCCTGGAAATAAAAGTTCTCCAATTGCCCTGCAAATTTAGTAGATTTTTTCTGGAATATTTGAGAATATCTAGCACTGAGAACACAGCAGGGGGAGCTGGCACCTGGCCACGAGGGTCCAGGGCGCACCCACCACTACAGGGCGCGCCCCCCCTGCCTCGTGGGCCCATGGTGCCCCCCTCCACTTATTCCTGCACCCACACACTTTATCTTCCTCCCAAAAAAATCACCATCCAGCTCAAGCACGAGTTCTAGCTCACTTCGTTGCCATTTTTTATCGCCTTGCTCAAAGCTCCATTCACAAAACTGCTTTGGGGGATTGCTCCTTGGTATGTGACTCCTCCAATGGTCCAATTAGTTTTTATTCTAGTGCTTTATTCATTGCAAATTTTTGCTGCCTAGCTGACCCTGTCCTTGAGTTTGCATGTCAAATTTATGAGGTCCCAAGTAATTCTAATGCATGGTATAGGCTCTAGGCACTTGTTGGAGTAGTTGCTATCAGTTTTGTTGAGTTTGATTATTTTGAGTTACTAAAAATTTCATAAATTTTTTAGAGGAAGAAATATGTCCAGGAAAATGTACCAAGGTGGTTCTTCAAGAAAGAAAGGACCCAGGCTCGCAATGCGTGAACCAGACGATGAACCACCAAGGGAAGCTGATGTGCAGCCTTGTGAATGGCCGTCAGAAGAGTTTATGGTTAATGCATGCATCAAGGATGAATTTGATGCATATGTGTGGAATGCCGATCTTGAGGAATTCATGCTAGATAAGTGACCTCAGTACTACTATTTGACTGATTCATTCGTGAGAAGGTTTAAATTTATATCTTCGCGTAATTCTCCAACTGTCCTGTTTGATATTTATGATAAATCATATACCATGGACCTAGAAGATTTCACTACTGCTTGTAAACTCCCTCAATGTGGCAGTGTTAACAAACCCCGTAAATCTGAATATACAGACTTTCTTGCTAGTATCACTATGGGAGAATCTAGAGAAATAGTGCAAGCTACCATAGGGAGCATCCACTTTCCTGCTATACATTATTTTGCTCTCTTCATTGGTAGATGCATTAACGGTAAAGATGAAGCATGTCATATGTGTGTTCCTGATCTTTGTGTTCTCAAGAGTGCTGTATTAGGTGATAAACAATACAACTTGGGGGCAATTGTCACATGTAGGTTGCATAATAATGGTTCAGTTGGGGACTTGTTTGGAGGGATTTATGCGACCCATGTGGCTAATTATCTTGGTATTCCTCCACATGAAGATGATAGGGAGTTTCCTCCCGCTTATTTAGATTATAATGCCATGGTTAGTCATCATTTTCTTGAAAGGAATGAACAATTCCTCCAGTACCGACTAATCTTTGACAGATGTCGCACTGTCCATATTACTCTCCCCGCTCCTGCCCTTTTTGATTATCAGGCAAAAAGAAGATATGTTATAACCAGGGAGGAGGCAACCGAGTACGAGAGGAGGACGGAGGCAGCTCGCCGCCATGCCACAACTCAAGAGGCAATTGCTGCTGCATCTCAGTACGACCCCAGTTACAACTTCAGATATCAGTCAGGCTACCCATGGCCATAGACCAACTTAGGCCAATAGCCTAAGCTTGGTGGAGTACGTATTTCTCACCAACATTACATTCATGTTCACACACACTCATTATAGTTGTCGGTGCTCATACTTTTTCATTGTACTATCCATGCTAGTTTAATTTCTTTTTCTAGCTTTCTTCTTGTGTGTTTGATAAACCTTAAGAAAAACTAAAAAAAATAGTTACTTTACTTTCCATGCTTGTAGTAGTAATTAAAAGAAAACCCAAAAAGATGTCTCGTTCTTCTATTGCTTGTTGGGAGCTTTCCCGTGTAAATAGTTTTATTTCTTTTCTTTCCTTTGGGGGTCGAGAGGAGAAGACCATAATGGAAATGTTTAGTGGCTCTAATATGAATGATTGTTGATTTAACCAAGAGCCCATATTACCTTGTCTTCTCCCTTAAATTGAATGCTTGCAGATTCCAGATTAGTCCAATGCACGTGCACTATTATTATTATACACATCGTTCGGTCGTGCAAGTAAAAGGCAATAATGACGATATATGATGGACTGATTGAGATGAGAGAAGCTGGTATGAACTTGACCTCTCTTGTTTTTGTAAATATGATTAGTTCATCGTTCCTGATTCAGCCTATTATGAATAAACATGTTTGCAATGAAAATTAGAGATTATAGTTGCTTATGCCATGCTTAATTAGCTAAGAGCTTATAATGGTTTACCTTGCGTGCCAACATGCTATTAAAATGGTTGTGATGTGGTATGATAGGGTGGTATCCTCCTTTGAATGATTCGAGTGACTTAATTTGGCACATGTTCACGCATGTAGTTGAAACAAAATCAACATAGCCTTCACGATTTTTATGTTCATGGTGGATTATATCCTACTCATGCTTGCACTCAGTGTTGATTAATTTTAATGCATGTTCATGACTGTTGTCGCTCTCTCAGTTGGTCGCTTCCCAGTCTTTTGCTAGCCTTCGCCTATACTAAGCAGGAATACTGCTTGTGCATCCAAACTCCATAAACCCCAAAGTTATTCCATATGAGTCCACTGTACCTTCCTATATGCGGTATTTACCTGATGTTCGAAGTAAATTTGTATGTGCCAAACACCAAACCTTCAAATGAAATTCTGTTTTGTATGCTCGAGCAGCTCATTTATCAACTAGGGTTGTCTGTATCTTCCATGCTAGGTGGGTTATTCTCAACGGGAGTGGACTCTGCTCCTCATTCATGAGAAAATGGATGGTAATTGGGATGCCCAGTCCCATGCTTAAATCAAATCAAAATAATTAAACAAAACTCCCCCAGGATTGTTGCCAGTTGGAGGCACCCGTTGTTTCAGGCAAGCCATGGATTGATGCTTGTTGGTGGTGGGGGAGTATAAACTTTACCATTCTGTTTGGGAACCGCCTATAATGTATGTAGCATGGAAGATATCGAGATCTCATAGTTGTTATGTTGAAAATGAAAGTATACCGCTCAAAATGTTATCTATCTCTATTTTAAAATCGAGCTCTTGCACCTCTACAAATCCCTGCTTCCCTCTGCGAAGGGCCTATCTATTTACTTTTATGTTGAGTCATCACCCTCTTATTAAAAATCACCCGCTGGAGAGCACCGCTGTCATTTGCATGGTTTCACTACAAAAAAATACACTTCCATGATGATACATGTTTGTCATAGTAGGTCGCGTTTTTTGTCATGCATGTACATCCATGACGATTTTATGACAGAATCAAGATAGTCATACCTGTGCTGTCGTAGAAGTGTTCCATAGCATTACCAAAATTATCATCACGGAAGTGTCCACTTCCATGACGATAAATCGCTCGTCACAGAAGTGCTTTCGTCAAGGGTGACCGACACGTGGCATCCACCGTAACGGAACACTGTTAAGATATCGGGTCGGGTTTTGGATTCGATAACCCGTTAACAGCCCCGACCAATGGGAAATTTCCATGTGTAAAATTCTTATTGGCCGGACGAAACACGTGTCAGCTCGTCAGTGGGTCAGATAGGCGCCTATGATATGTCGACACGTGCCACGGCCCACCACTGGCCCATTTAGCTTACAAATCCGGACCGTTGGACTTGGTCAAAAGTTAACGGGCTGGCCCATGAAATAGCCCATTTTACGGCCCGGTAACTCACGGCCCGTTAGGCCCTAAAGGAAATCGGCCCAACAACGTCATGTGGGCCGTCGAATATAACACCAGCACAATTTAGTTTCGGCCCATGTCTGGCCCACGACGTCTTTCGGCTCATATGAGGCCTTCGTATCTTTAGGCCCTTTACAGGCCCATGGTGACTCTAGCCCATAATGAACAGTATTTTTCTTTGTACCCATTAACGGCCCGTGATTTACATGGGCCGTTTCCAGCCCGTGTTAGCTTTCGGCCTATTGACGGCCCATACGTTCTTGGGCTCCTTTTCGGCCCTCGATTACTTTCGGCCCATTACTGGCATGTTCCCCTAATGGGCCAAATTCGGCCCATGGCAAGAGTCGGCCTGTTACTGGCCTGTTCCCCTAATGGGCCAAATTCGGCCCATGGCAAGAGTCGTCCCGTTTCTGGCCTGTTAACCCGTTGCGCCGTTTCCAGCCCGTCCTATATTCTGGCCCATTAATGACCCGTTATGCCTGTGACATAATTAAGTATTTGCTGTCCTACGGCCTGTTAACGGCCCGTTACTGTGTTGGGCTGATACCAATTACGCCCGTTTACAGCCCATGTAGACCCATTTATCCTCCGTCCCGAGGCCCACTGATTCTACGGCCCTGTTGGAGGCCCATTTATCGACGGCCCGTAGGAGACCCATGGATCCTATGGCCCGTATATGGCCCATGGTTGTTGCGTCCACTAGCAATCCAGGGGAAAAGAAGACTAGGAAATAAATAAGGCCAAAACTAATGCTAGGCTATTAAGGCGATTGCACAGATTGCATCCACTCGACATCAAAGATCGCCACCAATGCAAATATAGAGAACACCCTACACTATACAAAAATGGCTTGCTGTTTCTTCAGCTGGCGGCTGCACGTTAAGAATAAATTTTGTATCGCACCAAAACAAATTACAACTATATAACAAAAGGAAGGTTGGCACAAAACTTAACAGTCTAGCAGATAAATGCACCACCAGAAGTTTAGAAGCTCAGTTCATTTGACCTGACTGTTATGTTTTCATGTTGTATTGTCCGATGGAGCACCATAACCCTCGCCTTCATTTCCCCTAGGCTCCTGAACAACATAGCAAATGTCTGATAGTCTGGTTTCAAAACCATGCATATCTTGATGACATCAAACAATGTCTCTCCTTGTTTCACAAAGGGTCTCTGTTAGGAAATGGACTTGTGTCTGGAGCGCAGATACAACATTGCTTTGAGGTTGCATATCTTGATCATGAGGCAGTTTGGATGATATTGCCTTGACAACCAACCTAGTATTACGTAGGAACGTGCTTTTGGCACTGTTAGTGGACAGGTACTGACCCACTACAGCAAGAGCTGACATTGCGGTTATAGTTGCCTCGCCACCTTCAGAAGGTGGCGGTTCCACCTTTTTTTCATAGCTCGCTGAAAAGTTGAGTTTCTACATTAGTAGTACCAGAATAGAAGATATTAAGGAGGCAACAAAACCAAACGAAATAGCTTTGGTCTATATACAGAACTTATTCTGGTGAACCCATGTAAAATATTAGTTGTATTTTATTGCGAAGTACATAATAAAACCAGGTTCCAAACATATGACCATGTACCATTGCTAATGTATTGTCTATTTCTTCACATTGTATTGAGGGCTAAGGATAAAGAGACTAAGTTTATAATACGTTAAGCATAGTATGACATCATTCATATCACAAAACAACTGAGAACAAACAAACATGCAATTGTAACGTTGTGTGGGAATATCCAACACGGAACTAGATTACGGGTCAAGATCAAAGGAACATCACTCCTCTCTTTTAAACCTTGTAAGTGCAATGATACGCTAAGACAATTGTGTATAAAATTGAAAAGAGTAATAGACATTGGCTGCAAACCATGCAGTTCAAGGCACAAGTCAGAGTAAGTAGTAGTTAAAAGGCATGAGGATTAAGGACTTACAACAACGGCTTTGACTGGTGTAGTCATGCCCTTCTTATTGCTGGTGTGACAGTCCTTGAAGATTTCCGCAGCATTTGGTTCAGGTACTTTTTGGTCCTTGCGGGCTTTCCTCTGTGTTTCGAACAAGTCAATATAGATCTGATAATATGGTACATCGAAAAGAGTGAAACAGCAGCTAATTACCAGAGCCTCGCAGTGTGCAATATAGCTACGAGATCCTGTCGTCTGTCGGAATTTCACTTTCGTACGGTTGGCCTTGTTCTTTGAACAATTCACCTACAAGAAGATTGATTTGTGTGGCACATGCGTAAATAGGACTTCAACATGTGATCTGATCACATATATATAATGTACCTGATACTTCGGATCAGACCAGTGTTTAACAAGGCCCCTCCAGTCTTCATCCGATATATTTTCCACTGGAGATGTTTGGGAAAGTTCACTGTTAGCCTTGCCTTCAAAGTGAGTTTTCCTCAAGTTATAACGATACTGTTGTAGAGCAGACTTGAAAACATGGGTGCAAGCTTGTCTGGTTGCATCATCTTGGCTATCCAACTTGAACATCATCTGTTGAAAATTATGGGAGTCTTATTATCAGCAACCTAGAAAGTATGGGACAGAGCAAGACTATATTACTAGTTTCCATACATAACCATACCTAGTCGCCTCAAAACGGATCTCCATTCTTCCTCCTCTAGATTTAGTTAACCTATCGAGCATTATCCCTGATGTTTGTTTCCTCTTGCGCCTAGGTGCTAGTCCAACAACGAACATAGGAAGTGTTAATGTACATCAAACTGTGAGACTACATATAAAGAAGCATGCAACTGTAACTTGACTCCTACAACTACCTTCTTGCTGTTGAAGCTCACAAGGTTCATCTGATATTGCCAACTCGTCTTGTGTCAAGAGTGCTTGGGAAGTAGTGTCAGGTGGCAAGGGAGCTTGGGAACATGCTGCTAGCTCAGTTGACGCACGAGTAACTCGTGCAGCTGGTAGTACTGTGGTAGGTGTTACAAGTGTCTCTGCTTGTTCGGTGGCAGCTATTTGTTTCTGTTTGGCTTTTTTTGCAGCTCGTGTAGCATGGGATGCCGTGTTTGTAGAATTTTCTGCTGGACATTGACCTTCTATTGCACCATCAGTACGAGCAGAATCTGCAGGATTCATCCGCTTCTCATTCCCTGACATTCTGTCTTTCTTCCTCTTTCTCCGTGCCATGTTAAGTCAAGCCGACAAGAAAAACGAATAACAATTTAGTTCTTCAGAACAAATTGATGCGTGATGCAGACGAACTGAACTTTGATGTTAGACAACCACATGATAGGAGGATGTAATATGTATGAAAAATAGGACGGAAGAGATAACCAGAACTATGATGTGTAAACAGAAGAAGACATTTCACCAAATTAGAAGCAATGCAATGGAAGGTAGACACCATATGAAAGATGCTACAAATATCGCTCTGCCAAGTTAATAGTGTCTCATCATAAATGGCGTTTAAACAAATGTGAAGCCGTACAAGAAATGAATCATATGCAAGATGCAAACAACATCACACTACCATGTTAGAGGTCTCTTGTCATTAGTGCCATTGCATATTCACAGCATTGCATATTCACAACTTATGATGTGTAAACTAAGGAGAAGGCATTTCAACAAATTAGAAGCAATGAAAGCTAGACACCATATGAAAGATGCAACGAATATCACTGTACCAAGTTAAAACTGTCTCGTCATAAGTGCCATTTCAACAAATTAGTAGTACAAGCTAGAAAAGAATGCGAGATGTAACCTATATCACACTCCAAAGTCAAACGTGTCTTATGATAAGTGATTGTTGCAGGTTACACAACAGTATTAATTTGATGTAAGAACATGGTGTGATAGACAGATATTGTATGTTCTAGAAACAGGAACACGTGTCTTATTCAAGTATAATGTGTAAAGTAAGTAGACAAAATTCAACAAAATTAGAAGCAATACAAGCTAGACATCACACATAACATGGAACCACACATAACAGTGCCAGGTTAGAGGGAGCACCGGTGATGGTGCACTAGGGGAGACGTGCTCATCATCAACACAGCTTTGTTGAGTGTCTATGCATGTGTTGTCTTGGAAATCATTTGGGGGTGTCGAGGAGTAGAAACTGTAGAGGCCCTCCGTTCGAAAGGAGCACCTTTATCCGCTGCCTTGCTAACTTCCTTCCTCTTTATTGATTTTGAATTGTCAAGTAAAACCGACAAGGAAAAGCAATACAATTCTCTCTTCAGAACTCATTCATGCATGATACTGACAATCACTACTTTGATGTAAGGCAAACACATGATACCAGGATGGAATATGTACGAAAAACAGGACATCATGGCATGTTCACAACTGTTTGTGTAAACTAAGCAGAAACCATTCCAAAAAATGAGAAGCAATGCAAGCTAGACACCACATGAAAGATGCAACCAATATGACTCTGCCAAGTTAAAAGCGTCCTATCATAAATGGAATTTCAACAAATTAGAAGCAGTGCATGCTATAAATCATATGAAAGATGCAACTAATATCGCACTGCATATACTAAAGGTGTCTCGTCATATTGATTGATGCGGGATACAAAAAAACAATAGTTTTATGTAAGGACATGCTTAATAGACAAATGTACTATGTACTAAATACAGGAAGGCATGCCACATTAACAGGTATAATGTATAAGCTAAGCAGACTAGCACATGCAGTTTAACCAGATATGAAGAATTACAATCTAGACACCATATGCAACATGCAACCACATATCATGCTGCCAAGTTAGAGCAAGCACCTGCGATGCTAGTGTAGGGGAAATGCTGTAATCAACTATAGAGATATGTTCACTATCTTGATCTAGCATTTCTGTTTCTTGAGAATCATGTCAGGAGGCTGACACTGCATTCTTTAAATGAGGAGTAGTCCCCTTGCCTGCCTGCCTCATCATAAGTGATTGATGAGGGATAGACAAGAACATTAGTTTGACGTAAGAACATGGTTAATACACAGATGTACTAGTATGTACCAAAAACAGAAAGGCATGTCATATTCAAAGGTATAATGTGTAAGCTAAGTAGATGCAATTTAACCAAATTGGAAACAATACAAGCTAGACATCCGGTTGGAGTGGTGAGCATGATCATCTAGGACCGGAGAGCCTGGTGGGAGGCGGGCTGCTTCGCCACCATCACAACTTTGTAGTTAGCTTCCAGGTGATGCCTATCTTTGCTGGGCTTGTCACTGGCTCGGCCAGTGCCCTGACTAGCTATTTGTCTTCTGGGGCTGTTTGGTTTGTGACTAACTTTGCCAAATGTTGCCACACCTAAAGCTAGGCAAGTTTGACTAACTTAGGTGAGTGTTTGGTTCAAGCCACACCTTAGGCAAGCCACACTTGGACCCCACATGGTATACACACAAAAATGGTGGCAAGATTCCCTTAGGCTTGCCAACTTGTGGCTTTCATTTTGATGAACTAACCTTAGGCAAGCTTGGCAAAAATATGTGGCAAAATGTGGCAATGCTAGGCCTAGAACCAAACAACCCCAAAGACCGACTTCGTCCTTTCGAATACAAGCTAGCCACCATATGGAACATGCAACCACATATGACATCGCGAAGTTAAAGTAAGCACCTGGGATGGTGGTTCATTGCGAGCGAGGTCATCAACTCCAGAGCTATGTTTACCGTCTCCATCTGCTGACACTGCACCCTTTATAGCGCTGTAACGTGTCGTGCCTAACCGCGAAGAAAGCTGGCTCAACTTCTCTCTTATCTTTTTTGCTTCTCTCGAGGCAGACTCGGAAATACCCTTGCATAAAAACACAATAGTGAGAGTATGGGTGAAGTGTGTGCAGAACTAGTGCACTGTAAAAGTAGCAGATAGCAGGTGGCTGAAAAATAAATGACAGGAGACATATGATAGCTCTACAACATTGCATGGCAAACAAAATTAGATTCTACTCCGTATGATTTTGTAATATATGAGCACAGGAAATGCAGGTACTCCTCCAGCACACCACCACATGTGGTCATATCTAAGATAACAGTTGACTGAAAATAAATAGGTCAATCGATTTTTGAATGAACCGTCCAATCTATAAGGAACGGGCAGATGGCCTTCGTCTACCTCCCGCCAGTCACTGTTGACGATCTTTCTCAAACCACTAGCGACCACCGGCCCAGACCCCTGCCTCCGCCGCCCCGCCCTCCCCTCGACCTCACACCATCGCCGTGCTTGGCAGCGCCCCCAGGCCATCCCTTTAATCCCGGTCGACCTTTAGATCGGGTGCAAGTAGCTCTAGGCCGCACACACCCCTATAACAAACACCAAGGCGCTGCTTCCCCGGCGTAATAGGCGTACTAGCGCCTATTATGCCGGGGAATGCTTCCGTTAATTAGGAATCAACTGGCCAGAAATTGAAATTCAGGGGGGCGACGGACCTCTAGCTAAGTGAAATCGTATATGAGGAGAAACCTTGTGCATCGCGAGTTACTAGGAACATCTAGTATGAAGAAGAAGCGGTCAACTAGTGTCTTTTGTGGGATGAATACCATGCAAGCAGACACGTAAGATTTGCACTAATAAGGGAAGAGGAGTACCCTCATCGGTTGCCAGTGTGGTGTCGATATGTCGCGGCGATCTTCTTGTTTTTCCCGGGGGAACCGATGTTTTGGAGAGCCGTGGATCCTTGGACAAACCCCTGGCCAACTTGTTGACTGTGTTTTCATGGACATATATCGGCGGAGGGGAAGCAGATCCGAGGCGGCGAAGGATGGCGTAGCAGGAATAGCTCCGGTGCGGTGGACGGTGGCGAAGTTGGAGCGGGAGCGGTGAGGCGCAGGACGGCGTGGTTGAACTGGCTCGGGTACGGACAGCTCGGCCTCGAGTTCAACTACTAGCCGTGGAGGGCGTTGTGGTTGAGGTTGCGGTGGACGACGACGTCGGGGTATCGGCTCCGGCATGATGGAGGAGGGCGACGGTTGATGGGTGGGATGGGGTGGCGGACGGAGGACGCCGGGGTTTCGTAGCTGGTGGAGAGGTAGTTTGGGCACCCACGGAGTACGAATG
>NC_041387.1:418233589-418252966 GCF_002162155.2 Triticum dicoccoides
GGAAGCGCTTGTTTTTGGCTTTTTTGAACAGAAGATGGGACACACTTGTTTGAAATTTGGGGAAAGTACAAACTTTGCCCCCCTCTTAAATTTCGGACCTACTGTGGGTCGGGGGTAGGATGGTAATACCAGGTGTCCCAAATAGTGGGCGGGAGCGATTTTGGCCGCGCGCATGTGTGCTTAGGCGTCCATTGTTATGAATGTTTTTCGGAGGCGGTTGCGTGGCATCTAGATGAAGCTACAAACCTACCCCGGTTTAGACCTTTGGACGTCGGGCCGGTAGGTTCCACGGATCGGAGTTATTAGAAAAGTAATTTCCTTGTACTACCAAACATTGGTCTCACGGGGTTTCGGGCGAGTAGAGGCTCTTTTGGTGCTTCATTCGAAATTTTGAAACACAAGCATTCACGTTTAGAGTACTCTTAAACTATGAGGATTGACCTAAATAGACAACGTTATATTTGACCTTGTATTTTTGAAAACCTCATTAAATTATCCACTTCTTTTTGAAATTTTGACACTTGAAAATCCTATAACTACGATTATTTTGGAATGGAGGAGCTAAATTTGAATCTATTTTGTACACGACTTGTCAGGACCCCGACTCAATGCCACACCAATCTAGCATGTAACACCTCATATCACTTTGCAGCCTCACGCACGGTATTCCCACGGGTGTCGCCTTACCAGGCCCGGGACCATTTGCGCCTTTTGGCACACGTATATGATAGTGTCGCTAGCATCCATATGACAAGGAACCTGGGCTGACATGGCTAGTCGTGAGCCAAAAGTGGCACTAACTTACAGGGACAAACATACATGACCCAGCAACGAATGTGTCGGTCATCAGCGAGTGAATCCGGGCTGTAGCAACTGGGCTAGCAGGACTCCGGTAAACCGGGCTGTAGCAGGCTAACAGGACTCCGGTAGACACCGCGTGACATTTCCCCGAAGGGACAGACACAGGAATGAAGAAGGACACATGCCGGCCAACCTAAGTGTTCCGGAGCAGTAGCAAGCTACCAAAGCTCAGTGGAAGCACTAGGAGACATTTCCCAGTAAGAGAGGCTACCAAAGATAAACAACTAGATAGTCAGATTCCACACATACCAAGCATTTCAACAACATACACACAATATGCTCGATATGTGCAAATACAGCATGGCATCACAACATGCCTCTATAACTCATGTATTTTATTCAATAGGCTCCAAGGAGCGAGATATTACAAACATGGGTCTCTCGACCCAGCATTCAGAGCATACAAGTCAAAGCACATGCAGAAGCTTAACATGTTTGAGTACAGACAACTATAAATCAAAAAGGCCAAGGAGCCTGACTATCTACCGGATCCTGCCGAGGGCACAAGATCGTAGCTGAGGTAACAAGCTAAACGTCGAAGTCCAAGCGGAACTACTAGCGAGACTGAAGTCTCTCTGCAAAAACATAAATTAAGCAAACGTGAGTACAAATGTACCCAGCAAGACTTACATCAGAACTAACTACATATGCATCATTATCAACAAACGGATGGTGGGGTTTAACTGCAGCAAGCCAGCTTTGACTCGGTGGCTATCCTAAACTACAACTGCAAGTAACTCTTGTGAGGTGGCGCACACGAGTCCACATATTCACCATATCACCACTATGGATCCGCTCCCATCTCCCTACGAGAACGCCATCCATAGCACTCACGCTTATCTTGCGCATTTTAGAGTATCCACTTTCACTTGTCTATGAACTGTATAGGCAACCAAGAGGTCCTTTAGCGTGGACGCGGCTATTCAAATAGATCATATTTAACCTGAAGTGGTGTATGATACGTCTCCAACGTATCTACTTTTCCAAACACTTTTGCCCTTGTTTTGGACTCTAACTTGCATGATTTGAATGAAACTAACCCGGACTGACGCTGTGTTCAGCAGAATTGCCATGATGTTGTTTTATGTGTAGAAAACAAAAGTTCTTGGAATGTCCTGAAAATCCACGGAGGCACTTTTTGGAAAATATAAAAAATACTGACAAAATAATCAAGAACAGGGGGCCCACACCCTGTCCATGAGGGTGGGGGGCGTGCCCACCCCCCTGGGGGCACCGCCCTGTCTCGTCGGCCCCCTGAGGCTCCGCCGACCTCAACTCCAACTCCATATATTCCGTCTCGCAGAGAAAAAAATCAGAGATAAAGTTTCATCGCGTTTTACGATACGGAGCTGCTGCCAAGCCCTAATCTCTCTCGGGAGGGCTGATCTGGAGTCTGTTCGGGGCTCCGGAGAGGGGGATTCGTCGTTGTCGTCATCATCAACCATCCTCCATCACCAATTTCATGATGCTCACCGCCGTGCGTGAGTAATTCCATCGTAGTCTTGCTGGGCGGTGATGGGTTGGATGAGATTTACCATGTAATCAAGTTAGTTTTGTTAGGGATTGATCCCTAGTATCCACTATGTTCTGAGATTGATATTGCTATGACTTTGCTATGCTTAATGCTTGTCACTAGGGCCCGAGTGCCATGATTTCAGATCTGAACCTATTATGTTTTCATGAATATATGTGTGTTCTTGATCCTATCTTGCAAGTCTATAGTAACCTATTATGTGTTATGATCCGACAACCCCGAAGTGACAATAATCGGGATACTTCTCGGTGATGACCGTAGTTTCAGGAGTTCATTTATTCACTAGGTGCTAATGCTTTGTTCTGGTTCTCTATTAAAAGGAGGCCTTAATATCCCTTAGTTTCCGCTAGGACCCTGCTGCCACGGGAGGGTAGGACAAAAGATGTCATGCAAGTTCTTTTCCATAAGCACGTATGACTATATATGGAATACATGCCTACATTACATTGATGAACGGGAGCTAGTTCTGTGTCACCCTATGTTATAGCTATTACATGAGGAATCGCATCCGACATAATTATCCATCACTGATCCAATGCCTACGAGCTTTTCACATCTTGTGCTTCGCTTTTTTACTTTTCCATTGCTACTGTTACAATCACAACAAAACCCAAAAATATTAGTTTTGCTACTTTTACCTTT
Source organism: Triticum dicoccoides (assembly GCF_002162155.2). NCBI lineage: Eukaryota > Viridiplantae > Streptophyta > Magnoliopsida > Poales > Poaceae > Triticum > Triticum dicoccoides. Next base: position 418,236,627 of record NC_041387.1, read on the forward strand.
ATTATCATACTACTTTGCTACTAAATACTTTGCTGCAGATACTAAATTATCCAGGTGTGGTTGAATTGACAACTCAACTGCTAATACTCAATAATATTCTTTGGCTCCCCTTGTGTCTAATCAATAAATTTGGGTCGAATACTTTACCCTCAAAAGCTGTTGCGATCCCCTACATTGTGGGTTATCAAGACTAATTTCTGGCACCGTTGCCAGGGAGCATAGCTCTATTCTCTGAGTCACTTCGGATTTATATCTGTTGATCACTATAAGGAACTTGAAAGACGAAAGAACCAAGATTTGGCCCTCAACTACGAGGGGAGGTAAGAAACTGCCATCTAGCTCTGCACTAGGTTCTCCTTCTGTTGTTAGTAAGCTTGCGACACCTGAACCTGCTACTGCTATGAATTCTGATGTGTCGCATGTTATTGATGATGCCACTTCTGCTATGCATGATACTTATGATGAAACTACTTCTGTGCGTGATACTACTTTGCCATTAGGTGAATTTCTTGATGAACAACTTGCTAGGGTTAGAGAGAATGAAATTATTGAAGATGCTATTATTGATGATAGTGATGATGAAAGTTCTCCCAATGATTATGAATTGGCTGTTGTTCCTGAGGGTTATGTTATGGAAGAGGAAGCTGCTAGAGCTATCTTTGCTTGTAAAGATAGATATGACCTTAAGAAATTATTAGCTAAATGGAAGTAGCAGCCTCTTAATGCTAGAATGAAACCTGACCCTGCTTTTGCTACTTCACCTATCTGTGTTACTGATAAGGATAACAAATTCTTTATTGATCCTGAAATTATTACTTTGGTTGAATCTGATCCTTTTTATGGCCTTGAATCTGAAACTGTTGTGGCACATCTTACCAAGTTGAATGATATAGCCACACTGTTTACTAATGATGAGAAGCCTTGCTATTATTATATCCTTAAGATATTTCTGTTCTCATTAATGGGTGATGCTAAGACTTGGTTTAATTCTCTTGCTCCTAGTTGTGTGCGTAGTCCCCACGATATGATTTATTACTTCTCTGCTAAATATTTACCTGCTCATAAGAAACAAGCTGCCTTGCGGGAAATATATAATTTTGTGCAAATCAAAGAAGAGAGTCTCCCACAAGCTTGGGGGAGGCTTCTCCGATTACTTAATGCTTTGCCTGATCATCCTCTTAAGAAAAATGAAATACTCGATATCTTTTATAATGGACTAACCGATGCTTCCAAGGATTACTTGGATAGTTGTGCTGGTTTTGTTTTTAGGGAAAGAACAGTTGACGAAGCTGACTTACTATTGAATAATATGTTGACTAATGAAAATAATTGGACTCTTCCTGAGCCAATTCCTGAGGCAATTCCTAAACCAATTGAGCCAACTCCTAAGCCTATTCCTAAACCCACTCCGAAGAAGAGAGGTGTTTTATTTCTCAGTCCCGAGATATGCAAGAGGCAAAGAAATCAATGAAAGAAAAAGGTATTAAAGTTGAAGATGTTAAGAATTTACCACCTATTGAAGAAATACATGGTCTTAATATACCGCCTGTTGAAGAACCACATTGTCTTGATAACCCAACATAGGTAGTAAAGGTAAATTCTCTCTATAGATATGATAAAGTTTAAATCCCCTCTACTAAATTTCATAGCCCATGCTTAGATGAATTTGATGATTTTATGGGTAGACAAGAAAGTTTTAATGCTTATGTTGGTAGAGAATTAAAGAATAATGCTTTCGAGATAGGACGCGTGAGCGATTATATGGCTAGAGTTAAAGGTGAACTTAAACTCGTTAGCAAATATGCTTCTATGGTTGCTACTCAAGCTGAGCAAGTACTTAAAGCTCAAAATGATTTGCTTGATGAATTAAATAATAAACCTGACTTTGCTGTTAGAGTGGCTACTAGAACTGGTAGAATGACTCAGGAACCTTTGTATCCTAAAGGCCACCCTAAGAGAATCGAGCAAGATTCTCAGAGAAATAATTTAGAGGCCCCTAGTTCTTCCAAAAAGAAGAAAAAGAAAAAACGATAGGACTTTGCATGCTTCTAGTGAACCTGTTGTAGACACAACTGAGATTCCCAATGATATTTTTATCTCTGATGCTCAAACACAATCAGGTGATGAACATGAACCTAATGATAATGTTAATGATAATGTTCATGTTGATGCTCAACCTAGCAAAAACAATGAAGTAGAGATTGAACCTGTTGTTGATCTTGATAACCCACAATCAAAGAATCAACGTTATGATAAGAGAGATTTTGTTGCTAGGAAGCACGGTAGAGAAAGAGAACCATGGGTTCAGAAACCCATGCCCTTTCCTCCCAAACCATCCAAGACAAAGGATGATGAGGATTTTGAGCGCTTCACTGAAATGATTAGACCTATCTTCTTACGTATGCGCTTAACTGATATGTTTAAAGTGAATCCTTATGCTAAGTATATGAAGGATATCATTACAAATAAAAGAAAGATACTGGAAGCTGAAATTTCCACCATGCCTGCTAATTACACTTTTAAAGGTGGAATACCAAAGAAACTTGGAGATCCCGGGCTACCAACTATACCATGCTCCATTAAAAGAAATTATGTTAGAACTGCTTTATGTGATCTTGGAGCCGGTGTTAGTGTTATGCCTCTCTCTTTATATCGTAGACTTGAATTGAATAAGCTGACACCTACTGAAATATCTTTGCAAATGGCTGATAAATCAACTGCTATACTTGTCGGTATTTGTGAGGATGTGCCTGTTGTGGTTGCAAATGTCACTATCTTAACGGACTTTGTTATTCTTGATATTCCCGAGGATGATAGTATGTCGATTATCCTTGGTAGGCCCTTTTTGAATACTGCAGGGGCTGTTATTGATTGCAACAAAGGCAATGTCACTTTTCATGTTAATGGTAATGAGCATACGGTACACTTTCCGAGGAAACAATCTCAAGTTCATAGCATCAATTCTATTGGAAAAGTTCCAACTATTATTATTGGAGGTTTTGAATTTCCTCTCCCTACTGTCAAGAAAAAGTATGATATTCTTATTGTTGGGGATGTTCATATCCCTGTTGAGGTAACTTAGTGTTATTCGAAATTTCTCCGATTCCGTGTTATTCGGAATGAGTTTGTTAACAAGACTTGATCAACCTTGTTAGTGGATTCATTTTGATGATCACGAGATGTATGAAACTAGAAGGCACAACCTTCTGTACCCTCTTTTTACTTTCTGTTATTTAGAATAAATAAAGCAAAAATAGTATTATCTGTCTGTTTTCGGAATTATCCGTGCAATAAAAAATATCCCGAAAATAAAAATGCCCTGCAAATTTAGTATGATTTTTATGGAATATTTGAGGATTTTAGGCACTAAAAACACTATAGGAGGGGCAAGCACCAGGCCGTGAGAGTGGAGGGCGCGCCCACACCCCCTGGGCGCGCCCCCTGTCTCATGGGCCCCTGGTGGCCCCCCTCCACTTATGCTAGCACCCACACACTCCATCTTCTTCCCAAAAAAATCCCCATCCAGCTCAAGCATGAGTTCTAGCTCATTTTGCTGCGATTTTCTATCTCCTTGCTCAAAGCTCCATTCACAAAACTGCTTTGGGAGATTGTTGCTTGGTATGTGACTCCTCCATTGGTCCAATTAGTTTTGTTCTAGTGCTTTATTCATTGCAATTTTTTGCTGCATAGGTGACCATGTTCTTGAGCTTGCATGTTAAATTTATGAGGTCCCAAGTAATTCTAATACATGATATAGGCTCTAGGCACTTGTAGGAGTAGTTGCTACCAATCTTGTTTAGTTTTATTCACTTTTATTTCGAAGTTACTAAAATATCAGATATTTTTTAGGAAAAGAGTTATGTCTAGGAGAATGTACCAAGGTGGTTCCTCGGTAAAGAAAGGGCCCAGGATTGCTATACGTGAGCAAGACGTTGAATTACCGAGGGACGCAGATGTACGAGCTTGTGAGTGGCCATCCGACGATTTTATGGTCGAAGCAGGCTTTAAGGAGGAATTTGACGCGTATGTGCGCAATGTTGATCTGGAGGACTTCTTATAAGATAAGTTTCCTCGGTACTATCAATTGACTGATTCATTTGTGCGAAGGTTTAAATATAATTGTACGCGTAATTCTCCGAGTGTCCTATTTGATATCTATGATACATCTTATACCATGGACTTAGAGGATGTTACAACTGCTTGCAAACTTCCACAGTGGGGCAATATTAATGATCCCCACAAATCTGAATTTAGAGATTTCCTTGCTAGTATTACTGTGGGAGAATCTAGATAAGTGTCCTCAGTACTATCAATTGACTGATTCATTTGTGTGAAGGTTTAAATATAATAGTACGCGTAATTCTCCGAGTGTCCTATTTGATATCTATGATACATCTTATACCATGGACTTAGAGGATGTTACAACTGCTTGCAAATTTCCACAGTGGGGCAATATTAATGATCCCCACAAATCTGAATTTAGAGATTTCCTTCCTAGTATTACTATGGGAGAATCTAGGGATATTGCACAAGCTACCATACGGAGCATTCATTTTCCTGCTATACATTATTTTGCTCTCTTCACTGGTAGATGCATTAACGGTAAAGATGAAGCATGTCATATGTGTGTCCCTGATCTTTGTGTCCTCAAGAGTGTTGTGTTAGGTTATAAAGATTATAACTTGGGGGCAATAGTTGCACGTAGGTTGCATAATAATGGTAGAGCTGGAGATTTATTTGGAGGAATTTATGCGACCCGTGTGGCTAATTATCTTGGAATAGCCCCACAAGTGGGGGATATGATGTTATCTCCTACTTATTTAGATTATGATGCTATGGTCTAACATCATTTTCTTAAGAGAAATGAACAATTCCTCCAATATCGACTAATCTATGACAGACGCAACGCTGTCCATGTTACTCTTCTTGCTCCTCTCCTTTTTGATTACCAGGCAAAAGGAAGATGTGTTGTTACCAGGGAGGAAGCAGCTGAACACGAGGGGAGAGCGAAGGCGGCTCGCCAACATGCCGCAGCTCAGGAGGCATTCGCTACTGCATCTCAGTATGACCAGTTACAACTACGGATATCAGCCAGGCTATCCTTGGCATTAGACCAACTTAGGCCAAAAGCCTAAGCTTGGGGGAGTACGTATTTCTCACCGACTTTACATTCATGTTCACACACTATTCTAGTTGTCGGTGCTCATACTCTTTCATTGTATTATCCATGCTAGTTTAAATTTCTTTTTCTAGCTTTCTTCTTGTGTGTTTGATAAACCTTAAGAAAACCAAAAAAAATAGTTAGTTTAATTTCCATGCTTGTAGTAGAATTAAAATGAAAACCCAAAAAGATTTCCCGTTCTTCTTCTTACTTGTTGGGAGCTTTCCCGTGTAAATAGTTTTATTTTCTATTCTTTTCTTTGGGGGTCGAGAGTAGAAGACCATATTAAAAATGTTTAGTGGCTCTCATATGCCTAATTGTTTATTTAACTTAGAGCCCATATTACTTTGTCTTCTCTTTTGAGTTGAATGCTTGCAGATTCCAGCTTAGTCCAATGCATGTGCACTATTATTATTATACACATCGTTTGGTCGTGCAAGTGAAAGGCAATAATGACGATATATGATGGACTGATTGAGATGAGAAAAGCTGGTATGAACTCGACCTCTCTTGTTTTTGTAAATATGACGAGTTCATCATTCCTGATTCAGCTTATTATGAAGTAAACATATTTGCAATGACATTTAGAGATTATAGTTGCTTGTGCCATGCTTGGTTAGCTATGAGTTATAATGGTTTACCTTGCGTGCCAACATGCTATTAGAATGATTATGATGTGGTATGATGGGATGGTATCCTCCTTTGAATGAATTGAGTGACTCGACTTGGCACATGTTCACGCATGTAGTTGAAACAAATCAACATAGCCTTCATGATATTTATGTTGATGGTGAATTATATCCTACTCATGCTTGTACTCGGTGTGAATTAATTTTAATGCATGTTTATGACTATTGTCGCTCTCTCAGTTGGTCGCTTCTCGATCTTCTGCTAGCCTTCACCTGTACTAAGCAGGAATACTGCTTGTGCATCCAAACTCCTTAAACCCCAAAGTTGTTCCATATGAGTCCACCATACCTACCTATATGCGGTATCTACCTGCAGTTCCAAGTAAATTTGTATGTGCCAAACTCCAAACCTTCAAATGAAATTCTGTTTTGTATGCTCGAGCAGCTCATGTTTCAACTAGGGCTGCCTATATCTTCCATGCAAGGTGGGTTATTCTCAAGAGGAGTGGACTCCGCTCCTCATTCACGAGAAAGGGCCGGTATTCGGGATGCCTAGTCCCATGATCCAAAAAGATCAAAGCAAATCAAAATAATTAAACAAAACTCCCCTAGGGCTGTTGTTAGTTGGAGGCACTCGTTGTTTCGAGCAAGCCATGGATTGATGCTTGTTGGTGGTTGGGGGAGTATAAACCTTTACCATTCTATTTGGGAACTCCCTATAATGCATGTAGTATGGAAGATACAGCCATCTCATAGTTGTTGCGTTGACAGCGAAAGTATGCCGCTCAAAATGTTATTCAATCTCTATTTTAAAACCGAGCTTTGCCACCTCTACAAATCCCTGCTTCCCTCTGCGAAGGGCCTATCTATTTTTTTTATCTTTTATGTTGAGTCATCACCTTGTTATTAAAAAGCACCCGCTGGAGAGCACACTGTCATTTGCATTCATTAGTATTGGTTTATATTGGGTATGACTTGACTGGATCTCTTTTACCATGAATTACAATGTCTAGTCCGTCCTTTATCTTTAAAGGTGCTCTTCATTTATGTTTTGCGGTCTCAGAAAGGGCTAGCAAGATATCATATTGTTATATCATGTTATGATTGTTTTGAGAAAGTGTTGTCATATGAGTTTTATTATTATGGCTCGCTAGCTGATTATGTTATTGATATGAGTAATTTTGAGACCTAAGTGTTATTGTGAGTATGGTTAGTTCATAATATTTGCTGAAACCTGAATGTTGGCTTTGCAGGTTTACAACAACGAGAGCAAACAAAGTTTGTAAAAGTTTTTCTCTATCACTTTCAGTTATCAACTGAATTGCTTGAGGACAAACAAAGGTTTAAGCTTGGGGGAGTTGATAGGTCTCCAACGTATCTACTTTTCCAAACACTTTTGCCCTTGTTTTGGACTCTAACTTACATGATTTGAATGAAACTAACCCGGACTGGCGCTGTTTTCAGCAGAACTGCCATGATGTTGTTTTATGTGTAGAAAACAAAAGTTCTCAGAATGTCCTGAAAATCCACGGAGGCACTTTTTGGAAAATATAAAAAATACTGGCGAAAGAATCAAGACCAGGGGGCCACACCCTGTCCACAAGGGTGGGGGGCATGCCCCCCTATCTCGTGGGCCCCCTGAGGCTCCACCGACCTCAACTCCAACTCCATATATTCTGTCTCGCGGAGAAAAAAGTCAGCGAGAAAGTTTGATCGCGTTTTACAATATGGAGCCGCCGCCAAGCCCTAATCTCTCTCGGGAGGGCTGATCTGGAGTCCGTTCGGGGCTCCGGAGAGGGGGATTCATCGCCGTCGTCATCATTAACCATCCTCCATCACCAATTTCATGATGCTCACCGTCGTGCGTGAGTAACTCCATCGTAGGCTTGCTGGACGGTGATGGGTTGGATGAGATTTACCATGTAATCAAGTTAGTTTTGTTAGGGTTTGATCCCTAGTATCCACTATGTTCTGAGATTGATGTTGCTATGACTTTGCTATGCTTAATGCTTGTCACTAGGGCCCGAGTGCCATGATTTCAGATCTGAACCTATTATGTTTTCATGAATATATGTGTGTTCTTGATCCTATCTTGCAAGTCTATAGTCACCTATTATGTGTTATGATCCGACAACCCTGAAGTGACAATAATCCGGATACTTCTTGGTGATGACCATAGTTTGAGGAGTTCATGTATTCACTATGTGCTAATGCTTTGTTCTAGATCTCTATTAAAAGGAGGCCTTAATATCCCTTAGTTTCTGCTAGGACCCCGCTGCCACGGGAGGGTAGGACAAAAGATGTCATGCAAGTTCTTTTCCATAAGCACGTATGACTATATACGGAATACATGCCTACATTACATTGATGAACTGGAGCTAGTTCTATGTCACCCTATGTTATAACTATTACATGAGGAATCGCATCCGACATAATTATCCATCACTGATCCAATGCCTACGAGCTTTTCACATCCTGTGCTTCACTTTTTTACTTTTCCGTTGCTATTGTTACAATCACTACAAAACCCAAAAATATTACTTTTGCTACTGTTACCTTTATTATCATACTACTTTGCTACTAAATACTTTGCTGCAGATACTAAATTATCCAGGTGTGGTTGAATTGACAACTCAACTGCTAATACTCAATAATATTCTTTGGCTCCCCTTGTGTCGAATCAATAAGTTTGGGTTGAATACTTTACCCTCGAAAGCTGTTGCGATCTCCTACACTTGAGGGTTATCAGTGTACTTCTTCACACGCGCTCTCGCCACTTACTGCCATGTACATGTCATGTATCTCGGCAACCTTCAAGCAGAAGCCTGGCGAGGGTGTCGGCCACGACCTGACTAACCACACAAGTCTTTTGTCCAGGTTTATCGCCTATTAGGGTTCCATCCGCAAGGAGATCCGGACGGGGTGTCGCTCACGGCCCCAAACGATGTGTACAGGGTTCCCAAGCCCACCTCGATGGATGGATCTATGCTTGGTACACCGTGCCATGGTGCCTAGTCTTTCCCAAGCCCACCTGTACCGGGTACCACTTGGTAGACTACTAACACAACCTACAAACACCAGAAACTAGTTGCAACTCCTGGACAGAGATCAAGTTGATTAATAATTCGAGAGGGGCACTTAAGCATTCCAATGCGTGGTAGTAGTTGTTCATGGATCACAAACACAGAACTCAGTTCCCGAGGACGGATTCAATGAGACAACCCACCATGTACTCCTACATGGCCTCTCACCGATACCTTTACCAAAACGTGTTCACACACTTAGCTCACAACAGCAGGACATGTTCACACACCTCTAATTCATCCTCGATGAATCAGACCTGACTCAACTCTAACCAGTAGCAGGCATGACAAACAAGCATGAATGAGTAGGCACATCAGGGCTCAAACAACTCCTACTCGTTCTAGTGGGTTTCATCTATTTACTGTGGCAATGATAGGTCATGCAGAGGAAAGGGGTTCAGCTACCGCAACATGTAACAGTTGAAACGTTGTTGTCCCAATGCAGTAAAAGAGAGCAGGATCGAGAGAGTGGGATTGTATCGGAATGAACAAGGGGGTTTTGCTTGCCTGGCACTTCTGAAGATAGTATAGTTCTTCATCGGTGTAATCGATCTCATCGTCGGAACATCGTCTACTGAGAAGGGACAAATACCGGCAAACAAGGAAGAGCACAATCAATGCAATGCACAATATGATGCATGATCATGACATGGCAATATGCTGCGGTTTGAGCTAATGCAACTAGCGACAATTTAAATGAAGTTGGTTTGAATCCAGGATTCAAATTCAAACTCCACATGTGGATATTCAAATGCCATTTATATGATTTGTCCTAAACAGTAGCTATAAGTTGTTCTAACATGCATGAAAATGGTACAAATGGATAGATTGGATTTTTCTGATCATTTTTCATATATAACTTATTTCATTCTGAGTTATGGTTGAATTTCTATGAATTTTAGAAGTTTTGGGCATTTTCTAGAATTTCCCGAATTAAGTTAAATCCAGAATATGAGTTATTGCATCAGCACTGCGTCACTATGACGTCAGCTGGTTAACGGGGCTGGTCCAGGTCAAACCTGACGGTTGGGACCCATATTTCAGTGTAACAACTAACTAACCGAGTTAGTTAGTGTTAGGTTAGCACCAACCTAGGTTAGTTAGGGCATGGGCCCACTGGTGAGTTAGTCAACCAATTAACTAGGTTAATTAGCGCTAACTAATTTAGCACCTAAACTAAACATGCATGGCCCACACGTCAGTGACCCTGGCGGCGGGGGGGGGGGGTCAAACCCATCGACGACTCGACGCCGACGAGGTCCGAGACGGCGGCGCGGCTCGGAAATCACCCACAGGGCACAGACGAGGCCGTTCTTGGGCTCGTTGGAGAGCTCTTGCAAGCGCGTGTGGAGTGGTGGTGGCGGTCGGGCCTATGGTGGCTGGAGCCAATGACGGCAAGCTCCAAGGTGGCGGCCGGAGTGCGGGCGTGCACGGAAACGAGGCTATGGAGCACGACATGAGGTCCTGGTGGGTGTGCTCGGCTCCTGGGAGTGCACTGAGTGCAGTGACGCGCTCAGTTTGGACGGAGGCGAACCAAAACGACGACGGTGACAAGTCCGGCACCGGTGAGGTCTCGGTCTCGACGGGAACGCGAGCTACGGTGAGCTAATGGACATGGGAGCAGGGGGATCAGTAGAGGAGCTCATGGTGAGTGTAGAGGTTGCCTCGGCGTGCTCGGGGAAGCACCTGAGCGAGCAAGGCAGCGAGGGGGATCTCCGGCGGCCGGCAATGCAGATGATGAAGATGGCGATGATGCAGGGCCTTCGGCGAGGCGTGGCTGGATGGAGAGGACGACGACGTCGTGGCGGAGCTCGGAGACTCGATGGGGAGGCTAGGGAAGCACGGTGGCCGTGGGAACGTCGATCAGCGGCGACGGTTGCGCTCGGGCGTGAGAGGGAGAGAGAGCAGAGGAGGGGAAAGGCACGGGAGAGTGAGAGGGGCCAGGGGGGTGCGTGGCATCTCCGTGGTGTCGTCTAGGAGCACCAGGGAGGAGCCAGGCAGGGAGGGAGGGAGGAGGTGGCCGGCGCGGGGTGGGCACGCACCTCCATCCTTCTGGCGCGGGAGGAAGACGACAGGGAGGTGGCGGTGGTGGGCTGGGGCGGCTCCTAGTCCAGCCAGGTGGGCTGCAAAGGTGAGACCAGGTGAGTCCTTGTCTCTCTCTCTCTTTAGTTCTGTTTTCTATTTTGTTATTTTGTTTTGGGCTTTATTAAAAATACCTAGACAGATCCAAAAATCATAAAACTGCTCAATGCCACTGTTTTGAATATAACCAACAACAAACATTTTAGTTTATGATTATTTGAGCATTTAAAATAGTTAATAGTAGTTAAATGCCCAAATTCAAATACTATATGATTTAATTCAGAGCCCAAATATGTCATGGGAAAATGTGCAATACCTTTGGTTATTGTTTCTAGCATTATCCAGAAATGATGAACATTTTTGAAAGCCATTTGGATTCACTGAGAATATTTTAGTTGAACATAGTGAATTCCTTTGATGCTAGGGTTTAGGCAATCCCATTTCAAGTTTCTTTCAAGATTAAACATGATGCACACATGAAGCTAGCCCAGTGCATTGCCAGAAGCTAGGGATGTGACAACTCACCCCCACTAAACAAGAATCTCGTCCCGAGATTCAAGACATGAGGTAAGAAGATAAAGGGGACACTAAGTATCACAAACTTCATGATCCAACTGTCTCCTCGAGGTTGTTGATTTGTTGACTCAAATTGATCTTGACGTCTTTGCTTTCAAGATCTTCATCCAACATGAGGACAAAAAGAGAGACATGTCTACATAGATGGCCCATCTTAATGATCACAAGATCAACTCGCGGAATGAGACGTAGAAACATCTCTCGAGCCGAGACACGAAGCATCTATCCAAAGGGATGGAGTGAAACAGATGACGAGGGCTCGCTAGATAGACAACAAGTCCACACTTAAGAAGGTGTTGAACGGTTGTCAACATAGCGAGGAGTTCAGTTTCCAAGACACCGTAACGAGACATCTTAGAGGAGATGACTCGTAGAATTGTTACCTTAAGTGGCAAAAAGAATTACTTTTGATTTATAGATCATTGAAACTCTTTATACCAGCCAAAGGCAAATCACAACAATCGTTTGACAGAGTGAGAAGGAATGGCATACCCAGACTAGAATGGATGATGTGAATTACCTTGTTGAAGATAATGCAAGGAATGATTTTGCTTGCGCGTGCTCTCAAGGACTTGAGCATTCCCATAATGATCAAGGTTTTACCAACATCCGTGTCAAGGATCCTGGCAACACAACATACTACCATGATGACTAGTGATGGACGATGTCACGCCCAATATGCGACCCTATCCAAAAGGAACTCGAAGGTCCCACCAAGGATAGACCCGCATATTGAAACGCTTTTGCAAGGTGGATATCATTACATCAACATTACATAATAGATGGGGATACATACATAAGGCATACAATGCCACACGAATACAACATTACAATACATAAGAGCATCATCCGACTACGGATGAAACACAAACAGAAACTCAAACGACATCCACCCTGCTAGCCCAGGCTGCCGACCTGGAACCTATCCCCTGATCGAAGAAGAAGCAGAAGAAGAACTCCAAAACAAGTAAACATCGCTCTCGCGTCAAGATCATCGCGAAACCTGTACCTGCAACTGTTGTTGTAGTAATCTGTGAGCCACGAGGACTCAGCAATCCCATTACCATGGGTATCAAGACTAGCAAAGCTTAAAGGGAAAGGAAGGGGGTAAAGTGGTGAGGCTGCAGCAGCGACTAAGCAAGTATGGTGGCTAACATACGCAAATAAGAGCGAGAAGAGAGCAAAAGGAACGGTCGTCAACTAGTAATGATCAAGAAGTGATCCTGAACTCCTGCTTACGTCAAACATAACCCAAAGGCCCTGTTCACTTCCCGGACTACGCCGAAAAGAGACCATCACGGCTACATACGCGGTTGATGCGTTTTAATTCGGATCTGGTGTCAAGTTATCTACAACCGGACATTAACAAATTCCCATCTGCCTATAACCGCAGGAACGGCTTTTGAAAGATTATACCCTGCAGGGGTGTCCCAACTTAGCCCATGACAGGCTCTCGCGATCAACGAAGGAATAGACCTTCTCCCAGGAAGACCCGATCAGACTCGGAATCCCGGTTTACAAGACATTTCGACAATGGTAAAACAAGACCAGCAAAGCCTCCCGATGTGCCGACAAATCCCGATAGGAGCTGCACATATCTCGTTCTCAGGGCACACCGGATGAGCCAGACGTCGGGTTGGCATAGACCCTGGTTGCCCAGGGGGCGGCCGGACATCGCTCGGTTCGGACCAACACTTAGACAAGCACTGGCCCGGGGGGGCTAAAATAAAGATGACCCTCGGGTTGGCCGACCCAAGGGAAGGGTATAGGTGGTGGTGAGGCAAATGGTAAAACCAAGGTTGGGCCTTGCTGGAGGAGTTTTATTCAAAGCGAACTGTCAAGGGGGTCCCATAAATCACCCGACCGCGTAAGGAATGCAAAATCCGGGAACATAACACCGGTATGACGGAAACTAGGGCGGCAAGAGTGGAACAAAACACCAGGCAAAAGGCCGAGTCTTCCACCCTTTACCAAGTATATAGATGCATTAATAATATAAGAGATATTGTGATATCCCAACCAAAATCCTGTCCACCAAGGAGAAATCTTCAACTTCACCTGCAACTAGCAACGCTATAAGAGGGCTGAGCAAAGCGGTAACATGGCCAAACAACGGTTTGCATAGGAAAGGTGTCAAAGGTTAGAGGTTCATGGCAATATGGGATGGCTGGATAAATAGGTGATACGTAGCGCAACATAGCAATAGAACGAAGCATCTAGCATAGCAATGATAGTAGTGAGATCCAGGGTAGCGGTCATCTTGCCTGAAATCCCGCAAGGAAGAAGAACGAGTCCATGAAGAAGATGAACGGATGAAGCCAAACCAAGCGTAGACGAACGAATCCTCACGATCGCAACGAAACAGGAACTAACAAGAAGAAGCACACAACATGGTAAACACACCACACATGAACAAGGCATGATGCACGAACAAGCATGATGCAAGACAAGACTACATGAAGCTACTCATGGCAAGAGATGATGCAAACAAGAACAACACATCAAGGCAAGTTCAAATGAGGCCGGGAACAACATATAACAATTCCGGTAAGTCCTCATATGCATATTTCGAAATTGGTCCAGATCTGTATAAACCTTATGTTCAAGTTGATAAACAGCAAGTTAAGATGAACCAAGATGATCTACATGAGATTCCAGTCAAGTTACATATAAAGTTCATTTAGTTCGGAGCTACGGCCTAGAAGATATGAGCAAAACAAGTTAAACATGGCATTGATGCAAAATGCACCGAAACATCAAGCAAACACACCAAAACAAGGATGCAACATGATAATATGAAACTACATGCAATTCTAAGCAAGTTTCATATAGAGCACACTCAAAACGGAGCAACGGTTCAAACACATACACTCCATACAAGTTTAAAGGACAAGCTGTCCAAAATAGCAACTAGGCATCTTGCAAGCACCAAAACAACATGCTACAGCATCTCAACATAATAACAAAAGGCATGGACATGATGTACAGGTAAAGCATAACAAAACATGAACACTGAGATATCTCCAGAAATCACTAGAACATGCTCAAACACACATGGTAAGATTGCAAGTTATAATAATTCAGACTTTGCAGAAAATAACATCAGGATGCACTGTTTAGAGCTATCAAACAACATGTTACAGAAACTTATCGTGGCAAACAAAGGCATGGCATGAATCTACTAAATTCATGGATCAAAAGTCCCTTACTGACCATAAGCCAAAAAGGATCAGAAAATATGATGGCACCCACGTAAACATGGCAAATTATATTACAGATTCATACATGGCAGAAACAGAATTATGAAGGCATGTAGATGAGCTTGTACCACTCACCACAGAGAAACACATGGCATGGCAAGGCAACCAATAGTAAGAAGGCATGTTTGTGAAGATAAGCATGACAATAGCAAGGTCATAGTGTGCATGGAACACTAACAACAATCATGATAACAACTGAACTTAATGTTAACAAGCTGACAGCAACATTTTCAAGCAACTTTGGAGCAAGATATGGACAAGCTACAGCAAGCTATAAATGATACCAGGGGCATGGATGGACAGAGGATGACATGTGGATCAAAACATGTTTATAGAACATCTCCAGATTATGCATAGAATGATTAGTAGCAACATGTTTATATAGCATCATGAAATAACAGATTCAGCCTAGCAAAACAGCAACATCAAGTACACTACTTAACAAGCTCGATTCACTCACCACAAGTCATTGCATGACAATATAAGCATAGAATCTTCAAGAAGACATGTTTGTGAAACAAACCAAGTCAAGAAAAAGTCCATAGCATGCAAGGATCAACTACAACAACCTTGGCCAAATTGAATAACATGTAAACAATCTGCCAGGAAACATTTTGAAGCAAAAGTAGAGCACGAAAATGACATGCTAGGCTACTCCATAATTGCAACAAAGGGCATGAATGGATAGACAATAACCACATGTTCAAAACACCCTTAGTGAAGTATCTCAAAATATGCATGGATCTCTCTGTAGCACCAAGTTTACATGGCATCAAAATAACAGCAGAATAGGGACTAAAACAGCAACATCACGATGCCTAGTTTGCATGCTTGTGCTAGTCACCACATTGATCACAAAAATACATGGCATACACCACTGTAAAGAAGACATGGCATAGTTCAAAACACATGTAGACATCAACCTCATAGGATGCACACATCAATCATGGCAAAAATGACAAAAGAGCTCGTTCTATTAACAGACAACAAAAAACATCATGAAGCACTCTTACAATGATGATTCAGGCATCAAGATGAGCTCAAATGAATATGATACAATGGAATGAAATGATGTACTCGTTGAGGTGAACAATTTGACATATTACATGCACGAAACGGAGATACCGATGCAGAGATATGATGCGATGAACATGGCATGAAAATTACACAGATCTAGGACTTAGCAGATTTTCACCTCCGCGGAAAAGTGGACGGGGACGTTCCGGGACGGAGAGATCCGGGACGGGCGGAGGCGTTTGGATCGGGGGAGTGGTGGATCTGGTCCCGATCTGGAGGTCGCCGGAGAAGCTCGCCGGAGACGGTGGGGAAGGAGGCTGGAGACGAGGGAGAGGCCGGGGAGGCGCGGCCGGAGGGGCGCCGGATGACGGGGCCGGGGACGCGGCCTCCGGCGAGGCGCGGCCGACGTGGGAGACGCTGGGACGAGGGAGCCGGCGGGACGGCGCCTGCGGCGGCGCGGCGCCGGCGATGAAGCGACGGGGCGGCGAGGTCTCGGGCGGCGGCGGAGGCTCGGCGGCGCGGCGCACGGAGG
>NC_041387.1:418253651-418260812 GCF_002162155.2 Triticum dicoccoides
GAACGGCGGCGGAGCCACGCGGCGGACGCGGGTTGGACGAGGGGGCGCAGGGCGGACATGTCCGGCGGCCGGGCGGACACGTCCGGCGGCTGAGAGGGAGAGAGGCTAGGGTTTCGGGGGATTTGATCCGCGAATTTCGGGGGAGGTCTAGTTTTATAGGTAGAGGGAGCTAGGAGAGTCCAAATGAGGCACGGTTTTCGGCCACGCGATCGTTATCACACGACCGAGAGCATGGAGGGGAGTTAGATAGGTTTTGGGCCACTTTGAAGGGGTGTTGGGCTGCAAAGAGAAAGGGGGGGTTTCGGGCTACGCAGTTAACCGTTGGAGTACCAAACGACCTCCAAATGGCACGAAACTTGACAGGCGGTCTACCGGTGCTATACCAAGGCCACTTGGCAAGGCTCGGTCCATTCCGAGAAAGTTTAACACCCTCTCACAACGAGAGACGAAAGGGGAACGCCGGAGGGCATAGGAGCGCCGGATTGCAAAACGGACAACGGGGAAAATGCTTGGATGCATGAGACGAACACGTATGCAAAATGAAATGCGCAAGATGACATGGCAATATGCAACACGCAAGCAAATGACATGGCAATGACGGCAAATAACTGACGGACACCTGGCGCAACGAATCTGGGGCGTTACAACACTCCTCCACTAACAAGAGATCTCGTCCCGAGATCTTAGGACCGAGACGGAAGGGAAAAAGGATGAGGTGAAACAAGAACTGAAGAGAAGAAGCAAAGAATCGAGAGCACTCGAGAAGAAGAGAGGAACGACGAGAATGACGAGAATTGAAAGCTCACGGAATCAGATAGAGTATGGAATCACTCCGGTTAGAACGAGATAAGAAAAGAAATAAGACTGAAAGGATTTAGGCAGCTCTCCGACTGAACATGGAGAGGATCGAATCATGAACTAGGGAAGATGGACTGATACTTGACAAGAGGAACAACACAAGGCCTCCGGAAGAATTGAAAGAATTGAATGAAAAGAACTTAGAAGGAAGGGTTGAACGGAGTTGTTGAGAAAATCAACAACGAAAGGATAAGCTTGTTGTGGACTTATGGAAAACATCTCAAAATCATGAGGTGATAACCGACCGCAAACGGAAATGATTGAATAGCTGAGAAGAACGAAAGAATGCAAAACTCCACTTCAAAATAAGACGGAGAATTAATTGCACTTCAAAAATCAAGAAGGAAAGATACTTGAGCTCCTTCGATAAGAATCTTGATGAACACTTGAAGAATGAATTAAATACTGACGGACCGCCATGAAGAACTCCGTTGACAAAAAGGATGATGAGATAGAACGAATAATGAAAGAATAAGATTAAAGCCTTGCGATGATTTAGATGGAGGTTCCGACGAAATGGCCGAGGAAATTGAACTCCGGAAAAAGGAAAGATGGAGAACACTTGGAATTAGAATTTATTCATCAAGAACAAACTCCAAAGAAAAGGATTAATCACTAGAATGAAATAAGAATAAGATTTATTGTATGCGTATCCTTCATCAAATTAAATTGATGACCAACAATGGATTTGGCATACTACTTATTCTTCTTGAAAAAGGATAGAGAAGGGATAGTACAAAACTTGAGAAGGTCTTCATGAACCACCGGTAGGATTGAAAGAACGAATGGATTGAAATGATAATCAAAGAAAAGAATCTTGAACAAACCACCGTTAGAATTCGTAAATGACTGGTGAAAAGGAATGAATCACCGGAAAGAATTAGAAGAACAAATATGCTCGAGGGTATTTAGATGCAAAAGAACGAAGAGATCATGAGCTGATTAGAGAACACTTGAACGAAGCACCGGGATAAATAGAGAATGATAACTGGAATGATGGCCTCCGGTGAAAAGAAATGGAAAACAACTCCTGACATACTCCAGATGGGTAAGAAAAGAATATCTGACAAATGGAATAATTCGAGGGGATAATATGAAGCTAGAATCACGAATATTCGAGTGAACGGGCAAGATTTAGAGGAAAAAACTCTTCTTCAATCTTCAACTGACGACGAGAAACACCACTAAAATTACTGAGATACTCCGGGAGAATGAAAAGCAGAGAGGTTGATCCAAACAATGAAAAAGATTTGAAATCGATCTTGGAAAGGCATCTGACTGATGAAATCCATTCTTACGTCACAACTTTGAAAAGAATTGAGAATAACTCCAGGGAAATTAGAAGAGTCAGGTAAGATCCTGGGAAAAGACCTGTGGGTTAGGGCCCACTGAAGAGAAAACACCATTGGAAAGGATTGTTGAAGAGATAGATGATGCACCGGAACAATTGAAATATTTAAATGAGGTGACAACCTCGAATTAATTGGAACACAGACGAATCTCCTGAGATGTCTTGAACACTCCGGAATGATTGAATGGCGAGAGGCGAACGAGCAGGGAAAACACTTCGAGGAAAAGAATATGATCAACCCGAAAAACTTGAATTGAGTCCACCGGAGAAGAAAAAGAGATAAAGAATGTCCACCGAGACGAGAATTCAACGATTGAAATGATTGACGAAAGACTGAAGAGGCTCCACACGAATAAAATTGATGCTCAAAAGAGGCTCAGGCTCCAGGAAGAAAAAAGGTGGGAGGGCGGGAAAACAAAGGCAACCTGGAAGGGGAAATCGACGAATATCTTGAAGGGAAAACACCAGTTAAAATCATTGAGGAAAGAATTCAAAGACTTCACACGATTAGGATGGATACTCGATTACGGACTCCGGTTTCAAGAAGAAGAAGGGTGGGCGGGTGGGAAAGAAAACAACTGCGGATTGAACTCAAAGATGAAGAGGCTCGAGTTGAATTGACGAGAAATGCACCGGATGAAAAGAGCTAAGGAGCAACGATCGGAAAACCAACTGCGTGATCCTAAAGAAAGTTTGAAAGGGGAAGGGGAGTAATTCAAAACACCTACGTCAAGATTCCTTACCAGAGCGATGAAGGGGCAGAGGAGTAAAAAGAATTCTTACTCTCCGATATAACTAGACTCCGAAAACAGTTTTGTTCTAGACTCAACAACGGCCAAACTACACGATCAATCAAGGGGGCTCCTAGGGTCGGTCGAGGCTCTCATACCAACTTGTCACGCCCAATATGCGACCCTATCCAAAAGGAACTCGAAGGTCCCACCAAGGATAGACCCGCATATTGAAACGCTTTTGTAAGGTGGATATCATTACATCAACATTACATAATAGATGGGGATACATACATAAGGCATACAATGCCACATGAATACAACATCACAATACATAAGAGCATCATCCGACTACGGATGAAACACAAACAGAAACTCAAACGACATCCACCCTGCTAGCCGAGGTTGCCGACCTGGAACCTATCCCCTGATCGAAGAAGAAGCAGAAGAAGAACTCCAAAACAAGAAAACATCGCTCTCGCGTCAAGATCATCGCGAAACCTGTACCTGCAACTGTTGTTGTAGTAATCTGTGAGCCACGAGGACTCAGCAATCCCATTACCATGGGTATCAAGACTAGCAAAGCTTAAAGGGAAAGGAAGGGGTAAAGTGGTGAGGCTGCAGCAGCGACTAAGCAAGTATGGTGGCTAACATACGCAAATAAGAGCGAGAAGAGAGCAAAAGGAACGATCGTCAACTAGTAATGATCAAGAAGTGATCCTGAACTCCTGCTTACGTCAAACATAACCCAAAGACCTTGTTCACTTCCCGGACTCCGCCGAAAAGAGACCATCACGGCTACACACGCGGTTGATGCGTTTTAATTCGGATCTAGTGTCAAGTTATCTACAACCGAACATTAACAAATTCCCATCTGCCTATAACCGCAGGCACGGCTTTCAAAAGATTATACCCTGCAGGGGTGTCCTAACTTAGCCCATGACAAGCTCTCGCGATCAACGAAGGAATAGACCTTCTCCCAGGAAGACCCGATCAGACTTGGAATCCCGGTTTACAAGACATTTTGACAATGGTAAAACAAGACCAGCAAAGCCTCCCACTGTGCCGACAAATCCTGATAGGAGCTGCACATATCTCGTTCTCAGGGCACACCGGATGAGCCAGACGTCGGGTTGGCATAGACGGTTGCCCAGGGGGCGCCGGACATCGCTCGGTTCAGACCACACTTAGACAAGCACTGGCCTGGGGGGGGCTAAAATAAAGATGACCCTCGGGTTGGCCGACCCAAGGGAAGGGTATAGGTGGTGGTGAGGCAAATGGTAAAACCAAGGTTGAGCCTTGCTGGAGGAGTTTTATTCAAAGCGAAATGTCAAGGGGGTCCCATAAATCACCCGACCGCGTAAGGAACGCAAAATTCGGGAACATAACACCGGTATGACGGAAACTAGGGCGGCAAGAGTGGAACAAAACACCTGGCAAAAGGCCGAGTCTTCCACCCTTTACCAAGTATATAGATGCATTAATAATATAAGAGATATTGTGATATGCCAACCAAAATCCTGTCCACCAAGGAAAAATCTTCAACTTCACCTACAACTAGCAACGCTATAAGAGGGCTGAGCAAAGCGGTAACATAGCCAAACAACGGTTTGCATAGGAAAGGTGTCAAAGGTTAGAGGTTCATGGCAATATGGGATGGCTGGATAAACAGGTGATACATAGCGCAACATAGCA
Source organism: Triticum dicoccoides (assembly GCF_002162155.2). Taxonomy (NCBI): domain Eukaryota; kingdom Viridiplantae; phylum Streptophyta; class Magnoliopsida; order Poales; family Poaceae; genus Triticum; species Triticum dicoccoides. The sequence continues at coordinate 418,258,287 of NC_041387.1, forward strand.
ATAGAACGAAGCATCTAGCATAGCAATGATAGTAGTGAGATCCAGGGTAGCGGTCATCTTGCCTGAAATCCCGCAAGGAAGAAGAACGAGTCCATGAAGAAGATGAACGGATGAAGCCGAACCAAGCGTAGACGAACGAATCCTCACGATCGCAACGAAACAGGAACTAACAAGAAGAAGCACACAACATGGTAAACACACCACACATGAACAAGGCATGATGCACGAACAAGCATGATGCAAGACAAGACTACATGAAGCTACTCATGGCAAGAGATGATGCAAACAAGAACAACACATCAAGGCAAGTTCAAATGAGGCCGGGAACAACATATAACAATTCCGGTAAGTCCTCATATGCATATTTCGAAATTGGTCCAGATCTGTATAAACCTTATGTTCAAGTTGATAAACAGCAAGTTAAGATGAACCAAGATGATCTACATGAGATTCCAGTCAAGTTACATATAAAGTTCATTTAGTTCGGAGCTACGGCCTAGAAGATATGAGCAAAACAAGTTAAACATGGCATTGATGCAAAATGCACCGAAACATCAAGCAAACACACCAAAACAAGGATGCAACATGATAATATGAAACTACATGCAATTCTAAGCAAGTTTCATATAGAGCACACTCAAAACGGAGCAACGGTTCAAACACATACACTCCATACAAGTTTAAAGGACAAGCTGTCCAAAATAGCAACTAGGCATCTTGCAAGCACCAAAACAACATGCTACAGCATCTCAACATAATAACAAAAGGCATGGACATGATGTACAGGTAAAGCATAACAAAACATGAACACTGAGCTATCTCCAGAAATCACTAGAACATGCTCAAACACACATGGTAAGATTGCAAGTTATAACAATTCAGACTTTGCAAAAAATAACATCAGGATGCACTGTTTAGAGCTATCAAACAACATGTTACAGGAACTTATCATGGCAAACAAAGGCATGGCATGAATCTACTAAATGCATAGATCAAAAGTCCCTTACTTACCATAAGCCAAAAAGGATCAGAAAATATGATGGCACCCACGTAAACATGGCAAATTATATTACAGATTCATACATGGCAGAAACAGAATTATGAAGGCATGTAGATGAGCTTGTACCACTCACCACAGAGCAATACATGGCATGGAAAGGCAACCAACAGTAAGAAGGCATGTTTGTGAAGCTAAGCATGGCAATAGCAAGGTCATAGGGTGCATGGAACACTAACAACAATCATGATAACAACTGAACTTAATGTTAACAAGCTGACAGCAACATTTTCAAGCAACTTTGGAGCAAGATATGAACAAGCTACAGCAAGCTATAAATGCTACCAGGGGCATGGATTGATAGAGGATGACATGTATATCAAAACATGTTTATAGAACATCTCCAGATTATGCATAGAATGATTAGTAGCAACATGTTTATATAGCATCACGAAATAACAGATTCAGCCTAGCAAAACAGCAACATCAAGTACACTACTTAACAAGCTCAATTCACTCACCACAAGTCATTGCATGACAAGATAAGAATAGCATCGTGAAGAAGACATGTTTTTGAAACAAACCAAGTCAAGAACAAGTCCATAGCATGCAATGATCAACTACAACAACCTTGGCCATATTGAATAACATGTAAACAATCTGCCAGGAAACATTTTGAAGAAAAAGTAGAGCAAGAAAATGACATGCTAGGGTACTCCATAATTGCAACAAAGGGCATGAATGGGTAGACAATAACCACATGTTCTAAACACCCTTACTGAAGTATCTCAAAATATGCATGGATCTCTCTATAGAACCAAGTTTACATGGCATCAAAATAACAGCAGAACAGGGACTAAAACAGCAACATCACGATGCCTAGTTTGCATACTTGTGCTAGTCACCACATTGATCAAAAAAATACATGGCATACACCAATGTAAAGAAGACATGGCATAGTTCAAAACACATGTAGACATCAACCTCATAGGATGCACACATCAATCATGGCAAAAATGACAAAAGAGTTCGTTCTGTTAACAGACAGCAGAAAACATCATGAAGCACTCTTACAACGATGATTCAGGCATCAAGATGAGCTCAAATGAATATGATTCAATGTAACGAAATGATGTACTCGTCGAGGCGAACAATTTGACATATAACACACACGAAACGGAGCTACGGATGCAGAGATACGATGTGATGAACATGACATGAAAATTACACAGATCTGGGACTTAGCAGATTTTCACCTCCGTGGAAAAGTGGACGGGGACGTTCCGGGACAGAGAGATCCGGGACGGGCGGAGGCGTTTGGATCGGGGGAGTGGTGGTCTGGTCCCGATCCGGAGGTCGCCGGAGAAGCTCATCGGAGACGGTGGGGAAGGAGGCTGGAGACGAGGGAGAGGCCGGGGAGGCGCGGCCAGAGGGGCGCCGGACGATGGGGCCGGGGACGCGGCCTCCGGCGAGGCGCGGCCGACGCCGGAGACGCCGGGACGAGGGAGCCGGCGGGGCGGCGCCCGCGG